>NC_137675.1:52249850-52422350 GCF_963989245.1 Nansenia antarctica
ATATGCTTTTCGAATTATATCTCGTTAACGGTACATGCCTATGACTCCATTCAAATTCCAGTTCCATCATGCGATTGTGATCAATTAGAAATTTAGTTTGGAATTCTAACCCATTGTGACGCTGAGATATTCGGCCGTAAGCGACGGGTCCCCCCCCCCAGCTGATCCTCAGAGAACCGCTTCCTGGATTAAACTACCGCTGACAGCGGGGGGAGAGAATATTTTACCCGGGAATTCGCTCCTTGCTGTGTCGACGGTGATAGGAGTGGAGGATCGACTCCATTCAAATAGTTTTGGATTCGCTGTCCTCTTATGTATCCGAAAACGTTGGAATTAATTTCCTAACCCCCGGAGAATCAAAGTTATTAAGCCGCAAAGGGTGCCTCCGGGCACCGCCTTTGCCCGTGTATAACACCGGCTATGGAGGTGCTACAAACACCGTTTTAATTGCTCTAAATTCCACATCGGTATACGGTCATTTTGAGCCATTACCCACCGCGCTGACCCCCGAGAACATGTACTTTTAATACGAAACTCGATCAACCGGGAGTTCGGGAGGGAGTTCTACAGCTGCTGGACGAAACTCGATGCTGAAACAACCGCTGACAGCGGGGAGAGGAAATATTTTACCCGGGATTTCGCTCCTTGCTGTGTCCACGGTGATAGGAGTGGAGGATCGACTCCATTCAAAAAGTTTTGGATTCCCTGGCGATTGTCATCATTTAGAAATTTAGTTTGGAATTCTAACCCATTGTGACGCTGAGATATTCGGCCGTAAGCGACGGGTCCCCCCCCCCCAGCTGATCCTCAGAGAACCGCTTCCTGGATTAAACTACCGCTGACAGCGGGGGGAGAGAATATTTTACCCGGGAATTCGCTCCTTGCTGTGTCGACGGTGATAGGAGTAGAGGATGGACTCCATTCAAATACAGGTCCAGCAGGAAATCACTTTGACACTTATCATCATTATCATCATCATCATCTTTTACATCATCATCCATACAGGAAAGTGCTGTAACTGCACACTGATGATAACAGCTTCAGTGTCTTCTCTCCTGTCTGCTCCTCCCACTCTGCTGCTTGACAGAAGAGCTTCCCCAGGAACTTCTTATCAAACTTATCATCACAACTGAGCTGTGAGACGTAGGGCAGACACTGAAGGAAACTCCTCACTTCCCAATCTTCATCTGACCAGTCCACCAGCGTTACTGGTTTCTTCTCTGGTTGGAGTTTCAGCACTTCTCGGAGCAGGGAGGCCTTTCTCTCTGAGAGGTATATGTACCAGACTGCAGGAGCACCTGTTCCTGCAGTCACTCCATTTGCTGGTCATTCTGGAAAAGATCCTTTCCACATATCCAGTGGATGCTGGGACGCTCAGGATGTGGCTGATGACGGACAGCATGTTAGGCAGGTCAGCTGCTTGAAAGATAGCCACCCACCTGGCAGCCACAGCTTTGGACTTCCACTCATCTTCTGCACCCTCCCTGAGCCCCTTCAAAGTGGCATTTGCTGTGGTGCATTCATCATATAGTTCATCCATATTGACTTTATGGATGAGGTTGATCTTACCAGTGATCCTCTCAATATCACTGAAGGTAGCCATTCCATTGTGCAGAGAGAGAGATTGCAGGGAGAACAACCAGTTGTTCTCTGAAAAGTCAAACCATTTCTCAACATATGAGATTGCTGTGTTAAGAAACGCAGTGAAATCTGCCCTTGCCTTGTTTGCATCATGTGGAAGGAGACGCTGCAGCTTCACTTTGGTTAAGTAGCCATAGAAATGGTCGTCTCGTCTTTGTGCGAGTTTTTGCTTGAAGTTATCCATGATGGAATTGTTAATGAAATTCAACAGTATTTTTTTTTTTTTTTTAAACAAACAATGGTAACCTTTTATTTTACAGTCCTGTTTCAGCTGGTATTTACAAACAAGCAACATTTCATTAAAACTCTTTAAAACGATATGTTTTATAAAATGGAGGCAATCAAGGTGAATGTATTGTATTGATGAGATTAACGACTGTAGCATCTATACATTGTTTTACCACAAGCAGAGGAAAAGCAGGATCAACTGGTGAAGAACATCACTAATTAACGCTAATTAACACTAACGCCTCCAGTCAGCGATGACCTGCTCGGGTCTTGTACAATGCTAACGTAAGCGTTAGCATTAGCCGTGTTCGCTAGTTAACGTCGACCTGTTTGTTCCTGCTCTCTGCTCTGACGGCCTTGGTACGCGTTGGAGTCACTCTGGATCTGGGTCGTCCTGGAGACGGCCGACACGCCGTCCACGAACTTGGTCTTGAATAGGACGTTGGCGTTGGTGAACATTCCGTCCTTCAGGGAGACCACCACGAACTGCGAGTGTGTGAAGTGTGTGCGCAGCATCTGTCCGATGTTCTGTGTGTGAGAGACAGGTCGAACCCCGATCTCCCGCAGAACCGCCGGCCGCGCTAACCACAACACCAAGAGAGTTAACTCATCGACTACTTTGTAGTCCGAGAACATTCAAGTGCAAATTCAATACACGTTTTTGTGTAGATGAGACGTAAAAAAAGAAGGCAATTTGCACAATTGTTTCTCAGTGAATTCACCACTGAAGTCTTTTTCAACCCCCAACTCTTGTCCCATTTCGTCTTCCAACACATGGACTGTGACCATCCTTATTTCTCTGTGCTCTTGGCCTCATGTTTCTCTTTATCATCCCACTTGCAGCTCACTTCAGTCTGTTGTCTTCCCATGTAATAGCCAGAGTGGTAACCACACAGGTACCAGGAGAGAAGCATGCTGGATAAGGCCGACACGTCTGAGTCTGGGCCGTAGGTGGTGTTGTCCAGCCCTGCTCTGGGGGGCCAGCCACATGGGGGAAGGAGACCAGGTGGAAAGAGTGACAGGAAATCTTTTGATTCTTCTTTCCGGCTGCTGGTTTTCTTCTTGTCCCCCTTTCCATGGTAAGGATTGCTTTTGCCGCCTTCCTTTCCTGAGGCGAACTTTGGTGGAAGAGGGAAGGGCTGCTCTTCTTGTTGAGGAGTCCTCCTCTCTTTATCTTTCCTCCTCCAATCAGAGCTGGTGGTACTGGTAATTCGGTCCCCATTCATTGACTTGACTGCTGCTTGTCCACTCTGGCCTCCCCGTTCCTCTGGGCACAGCAGGGCACACAGCTCCAGCCTCTGAGACAGGAGGCAGCGGTGTGTTACGTTTTGGTATAATGTTCTAGAGTTAGATTTGGGTTGGATCCATGTGCGGTGCAGCTCGGATTAACGGATGTCGACACAAGAGTAAAATAAGGGTTCTCTTTACTGAGATAATAATGCTTCATCAAACATGACACGAATACAAGTCAAAAACAAAGGTGAGCAATCAAGGGCTCCGAAACGCAAGTAAATAATGACAGCAACACAAAACAAAACTTGCGACTAAAAGTTCGAGGAAAATAAAGGAGAGCAAAACCAGGCTCCATAAACAATAACAGCAAGGGGCTACAAACTAAATAAGATTAACAAACAACCTAGATAAAGTCAATGTACCTGGGAAGCAACAGGCAGTAAAGTCCTCCAGGACAGGTTGTACAATGTCAACAAGGGATAGGATTATTACATAGGTCAGCAAAAGGTTCTCAACACGTAGACAAAAATGAACAACTGACAAGGGAACAAGGAAATGGGACACACCTATATACACAGACAAACACTCACAGGTGACAATCATCACATAATTAGTCCA
Source organism: Nansenia antarctica (assembly GCF_963989245.1). Taxonomy (NCBI): domain Eukaryota; kingdom Metazoa; phylum Chordata; class Actinopteri; order Argentiniformes; family Microstomatidae; genus Nansenia; species Nansenia antarctica. Next base: position 52,253,571 of record NC_137675.1, read on the forward strand.
GGGCTGGAGTACTGTCGCTCTTCGACCAGCAGAGGCGATGGGGAGTCCTCTTCGCTGACCCCCCTCGTAACAGTGCCCCCCCCTGACGAACGGCACCAGAAGTTCACCCGGGTGCCTCGGGATGGAGCCGGCGAAAGTCCGTAATGAGGCTCGGATCCAGAATATCCCGCCGAGGCACCCAGGTACGCTCCTCAGGCCCATAACCCTCCCAGTCCACCAGAAATTGGAGGGCCCTACCCACCTTCCGGCAGTCAATGATCCTGTTGACCGTGTAGGCCGGCTGTCCATCAATGAGACGGGGCGGGGGGTGGGGGAACCATGGGGGAATAAACCACAGGCTTGAGTAGGGAGACGTGGAAAGTGGGATGGACCCGCATGGAAGGTGGGAGTTGTAGTCTATAGGTCACGGTATTGACCCGCCGAACCACTCTGAAGGGACCCACGAACCGTGGAGCCAGCTTCCGTGACTCTACCCGGAGGGGAAGATCCCGGGTAGAGAGCCAGACCCTCTGGCCCGGGCGGAAGATGGGGGCTGGGCGACGCCTGCGGTTAGCCTGGCGTTGGGATCTTTCGGAGGCTCGCATGAGCGCCGCCCTCACCCGCTTCCAGGTACGGCGACAGCGGCTGACATGGGCTTGAACCAAAGGAACAGCCGCTTCCTCCTCCTGCTCGGGGAATAGGGGGGGCTGATACCCGTATTGGCACTGGAAGGGGGAGAGGCCCGTGGATGAGCAGAGGAGGGTGTTGTGAGCGTATTCAGCCCACGCCAGCCGCCGACTCCAAGTCGCCGGATTGCCGGAGACGTAACACCTCAAAACGCCCTCCAGGTCCTGGTTGACGCGCTCCGTCTGCCCATTAGATTGAGGATGGAATCCGGAGGACAGGCTGACGGAGGCGCCGAGGCTGGTGGCGAAGGCTCTCCAGAACCTGGAGGCGAATTGAGGTCCCCGGTCTGACACCATATCCAGCGGTAGTCCGTGCACCCGGAAAACGTGCTGGACCATAAGTTCCGCCGTCTCTTTGGCCGAGGGGAGTTTGGGAAGGGGAATAAAGTGGGCCGCTATAGAAAAACGGTCCACCACCACCAGTATGGTGGTGAACCCGTCAGATGGTGGGAGGACCGATATAAAGTCCAGAGAAATATGGGACCAGGGGCGTTTGGGGATGGACAAGGGACGCAGGAGTCCCACCAGCCGTTGCCGGGAGGTCTTACTGCGCGCGCATAGAGGGCAGGCTGCCACAAAGGCCCGCGTGTCCCCCTCTGCTGTGGGCCACCAGAACCTCCTCCGAATGAAGTCCAAAGTCCTGGTGGCCCCCGGATGGCTGGTGAGGGAGGATGCGTGTGCCCACTGCAGCAGCCGTGCGCGCGCCGTCTTCGGCACGAACAGCCTACCCGGCGGACCCCCCGCCCGGGTCGGGCTCCCGCCTCAATGCCGTCTTCACCACCCTGTCGATCCCCCAGGAAACGGGGGCGACGACCAGGCCAGTGGGGATGATGGACTCTGTACTCTCCACCAGGTCCACAGGATCGAACTGCCTAGACAGTGCGTCGGGCTTGATGTTTTTGGAGTCCGGCCTGTAGGAGATCGTAAACTGGAACCTGGTGAAGAATAGTGCCCACCTGGCCTGTCGAGAGTTCAATCGCTTGGCCCCCTGGATGTACGCCAGGTTCTTGTGGTCCGTCCACACAAGGAAAGGGTGCACGGACCCCTCCAACCAGTGCCTCCACTCTTCCAGCGCGAGTTTAATCGCCAGCAGTTCCCGGTTCCCCACATCATAGTTCCGCTCCGCTGCGGACAGGCGACGGGAAAAAAAGGCACAGGGGTGAGTTTTACTGTCATTCGTACACCTTTGAGAGAGAACCGCCCCCACCGCCATGTCAGAAGCGTCCACCTCCACAACAAACGGTAGGGACGGGTCCGGGTGCACCAAGATGGGAGCTGAGGTGAAGCGCTGTTTTAAAGCAGTGAAAGCGGTCTCAGCCTCCGAGGACCAAGAAAAGGGGCGTAGGCTAGTCTGGGTGAGGGCTGTCAACGGGGCCGCCAAGGCACTAAACCCGCGAATGAACCTCTTATAGAAATTGGCGAATCCTAAAAAGCGTTGCAAATGCTTAAGAGAGGAGGGTCGTGGCCAGTCCAACACTGCACTGACCTTCCCGGGGTCCATCAGCAAGTTCCTCTTGTTCACCACGAAGCCCAGAAAGGAGACAGTGTCGACATGAAACTCGCACTTCTTTACATTAACAAACAGTTTATGGCGGAGTAGGCGCTCGAGCACCTGCCGTACGTGTATCCGGTGTTGGGCTAAGTCCTTGGAAAAAATTCAAATGTCATCGAGGTAAACGAACACCGAGTGGTCAAGGAGGTCCCGTAGGACATCATTCACTAAGGCTTGGAAAACCGCTGGCGCATTGGCCAGACCGAACGGCATAACTAAATATTCATAATGGCCTCTGGGGGTGTTGAATGCCGTCTTCTATTCATCCCCCTCCCGGATCCTCACTAAGTTATACGCATTCCGTAAGTCCAGCTTAGTGAAGACCCGGGCCCCCTGCAAGGACTCAAAGGCTGTCGTCATCAAGGGAAGGGGATACCTGTTCTTTACCGTGAGTTGTTTAACCCCCTGTAGTCAATACACGGCCGCTGCCCCCCATCTTTCTTGGCCACGGAAAAAAAAACTGCACCCGCCGGGGAGGTGGACGGACGAATGTGGCCCGCGGCGAGTGCTTCCACAATATATTCCTTCATGGCCAGGGTCTCCGGTCCAGACAGGGAAAACAGTCTCCCCCGAGGGGGCGTGGCGCCCGGCAGGAGGTCAATGGCGCAGTCGTAAGACCTGTGAGGGGGTAGCTCCTTGGCCCGCTGTTTACTGAAAACCTCCCCCAGGTCCCAATAGCCCTGGGGAACGCCCACTATAGCCGGAACCGCTGGAATGTCTGTGGAAGCGGCCGTCAGAGTGGAAAGGGGTCTAGGGGGTGGAGCTAGGGGCTGGGATGAGGCCGGGGATGGGGAAGGGAATGAAGTAGGGAGGGTAGTGGCTGGAACTGAGGTAGGGGTGGTGATTCGCCCTGAGGACCAATTGATACAGGGATTATGGGATGTCAGCCATGGGTGTCCCAGGACGATAGGAGAGTCCGGGGTCTCGATAATAAAAAATTTAACCTGCTCCCACTGTTCCCCCTCAACTTGGAGTCGAATTGGTCCTGTGCACTGGGAGATGACTCCGGAACCCAGCGGCCGCCCATCCAAGGCGCGCACTGGGACCGGAACCGGGAGGTCTGTGAGCGTTAAGCCCCACTCATGGGCCAGGCCCGTGTCCATGAGGTTACCCGCCGCCCCTGAGTCAACCAACGCCCACCCCCGTCGTATGCTGCGTCCCCACTGCAGCGTTACCCCAAAAAAGGTCCGGTGATCGCCCGCAGCTGAGGGTGGTTCGCGGCCCACTAATGCCCCTCCCGACACTAGCGAGCCCGCCCGTTTCCCGGCTTCTCCGGGCAGGTGGCGAGCAGATGACCACTCCGTCCGCAATAGTGACAGAGCCCCTCCCTCTGACGGCGCTGTCTCTCCGTCTGAGAAAGGCGGGCCGCCCCCAGTTGCATAGGCTCATCGTAGTGAGGTGCCTCCACGAAGCTCCGAGCTGGCTCCACAGCCGGCGTAGGGCGGAGAAGCGCACCTCTAGCCGCCCCTCTCTCGCGGTCCCGCTCCCGGCGTCTGTTGTTCACCCGGAGAGAGAGGTCGACTAATTCGTCCAACCGCTCAGGCAGCTCTCGGAAGGATAACTCGTCCTTCATGACCTCCGAGAGCCCCTGAGCGTACAGCACGACCACCGCGCGCTCCTCCCATCCGGTCTCTCTTGCCAAGGTGCGGAACTCCACGGCGTAGTCTGCCACCAGGCGACCGCCCTGTCTGCAGGCGGTGAGTCGCCTGCCTGCCTCGTAGCCCGAGAGCACCCTGGTAGTGTCAAACACTTTCCTAAGTTCCGCAATGAAAAGCTGGGAGTCCCCGCACAGCGGTGTCTGTCTCTCCCACTCAGCCGTCGCCCAGGAGAGAGCACGCCCCGTCAGCAGGGTGGTGATGTAGGCTACCCGGGACTGCTCGGTGGGGAATGACGCTGGTTGCAGGCTGAAGACGAGGCTGCACTGGACCACGAACTCCCTGCAGCCATCGGGGCGTCCGTCGTACCTCTCTGGGGGTGGCAGACGAGGCTCTCGAAGTGCAGGGGCGGGAAGGGTAGGGGCTGGTAGAGGAGGTGGTGCTGCCGATGCGTTGGCTGTGTCGTGGACGTCCACCAGGCGTTGGACGGCAACGGACATCTGGCGAACGGATTCCGTCAACTCCTGTAGGCCCCGGTCGTGCTGAGTGAGCTTAGCCCCTTGAGTGGCCAGCACGGCGCGAATCTGAGCTGCCTCCACTGGATCCATGATGGTCTGTTGTTCTGTTACGTTTTGGTATAATGTTCTAGAGTTAGATTTGGGTTGGATCCATGTGCGGTGCAGCTCGGATTAACGGAGGTCGACACAAGAGTAAAATAAGGGTTCTCTTTACTGAGATAATAATGCTTCATCAAACATGACACGAATACAAGTCAAAAACAAAGGTGAGCAATCAAGGGCTCCGAAACGCAAGTAAATAATGACAGCAACACAAAACAAAACTTGCGACTAAAAGTTCGAGGAAAATAAAGGAGAGCAAAACCAGGCTCCATAAACAATAACAGCAAGGGGCTACAAACTAAATAAGATAAACAAACAACCTAGATAAAGTCAATGTACCTGGGAAGCAACAGGCAGTAAAGTCCTCCAGGACAGGTTGTACAATGTCAACAAGGGATAGGATTATTACATAGGTCAGCAAAAGGTTCTCAACACGTAGACAAAAATGAACAACTGACAAGGGAACAAGGAAATGGGACACACCTATATACACAGACAAACACTCACAGGTGACAATCATCACATGATTAGTCCAGGGCTGGAGTACTGTCGCTCTTCGACCAGCAGAGGCGATGGGGAGTCCTCTTCGCTGACCCCCCTTGTAACAGCGGTGGTCCTATTAGGTTTTTGTCAGGAGGTTGGTCATCCTTAATGTTCTCCATGTCCATATTAAATCAGATTATCAGACGCAGTTTGGATGTTGCGACTTATAAATAGTGTGGACAGAACGTAATTTGCTCGCTATCATAACGTCAACTTTTGGTCGATAACAAACACAAGAATGTCATGGCAACCGCACGCGGCGGACGTCTAAGCGTCTAATGGCGGGAACATGACTGTTCCAATCGCCCTACCGGATCATTTTTTTGTTTTCATCGAATAACACAGTAGTAGCATACATTATTAGGCTACATTATTGCAGTCTACCTGTACTTTTGTTCAGCAACAACACATTCATAATAAAATTGCTCTCCCTGTCAAGTCATTAGTTGTAAGTCGCTTTGGATAAAGGCGTCTACTAAATGGCAAAAATGTAATAGGCTATAAATGTGAATTAGCTAGTTTATAATAATTGTTTATTTTGGACAACAGAAGGTTTATGATGGTGGACAGTCAACTTTGAACAATAAACAACAAATAAACAAAAAAAAATAATAAAAAAACATTTTTAAATTTTATTTTATTTCTAACGCTGTTCGCGGGACATTAAACACACTCTTTTTAAAACACATTAGCCACAGCACTTTATAGCCTACACCAGTGGTACCTCAACCTTTTTTGGGCCAGCGCCCCCCTGTCCATTATCCAGGCCTCTTACCGCCCCCCCCATCAAAAAAAGTAGGCTTATTTTCTTCCCTAAATATTAATGTTGACTAATATTCTGTGTTATATAATTTAAAAAGCATGTCACTGAATGCCAAATAATAGATTGGATTTAACTGGGCAGTTGGAATATCATTATCATTAGTTTACCAGAGAGCAGAAAAGCCATGTGAATGTGAATAAAAATGCTGTTTCTGAGTGTTAAACAAATACAATTTCACACATGTCCGATGCAGAACAAACAGTAGGATGCAGAACTGTACATTACAACTAACATTGTTCGTTTTTTTTAAGTGTGCTGGTGTTGCATTTCTCCAAATTGCTGTTTTATGATGCTAATATTTATTCATTTTTGATTGGACTTTGGGGGGGGGGGGGTGGTGTCACAATATGGCGGCAAACGCTAGGGGGCTATTATTTAAATATTTTATTTAGTATTCTATGGTATTATTTTCATAAACTGACCACTTCGAATTTCTCATATCAAAACATATCAAAACATAACAAAGTTCCAAAGTTCAGAGCTCTGCGCTCTGACTGAAAACACGGTTTTGTCCGAGTGAACTGACCGTTTGTGCATTTACGAACGTACCCGTAATAACACAGCTGACAGCTGATCAATACAAAAGACGCTGCAGCTGATGCGTTCGTTTCCAGGACATCACAAGAGGAGCAACATATCACAAAAAAGCGATCGTATATTTTAGTTTGCAAACACATCGCAATGCTAACCTCAGAATGGCACTAGGGATAACATCCACAACAACACTTAACAGTAATACATTTATGTAATATACTGTGATGAACCTGCGAGGGGAGGGGACATTCATAGCTGATTTCTCTAGGTTCGATTATTGGTAAGCGACAGAGAACTTTCAGGACTGGTTTATTACGATCGCTTTTTTGAGATAGGTTGTTCCTGCTGTGATGTTCTGGTATGGTGGTATGGTATTAGCACTAATTTTAACTAAATTAAATAAGATGTATTGAAAGGAAGCGAACGAAGCGAACGCAACAATTACAATGAGCCCACAAACTGAAACATATGTCACTCAAGCATAGCCTACAAGGAAAACACTCATAGAAGTTGGGCATTGGTCAACATGATGTTACAGATGGGATGAACCGGGGTTCTTTCTATCGTAGCATAGTATTGCAATTTCTGCACTGTACATGAACTGTCAAGATTCTTCTACAATGCAGCTTACCCAGACACATTGGAAACTTGTGGCGCTACGTGTGTCTGCGTCACAGAGCCCGGCCAAGTTCAGAACACTGCGCTCTGGGAGCGCTCAGAGATGGGTGCTCTGACTGAAAACACGGTTTGTCCGAGCGAACTGACCGTTCGTGCATTTACGAATGTGCCCGTAATAACACAGCTGTTTTTCATGAGAAAAATACTTTATGCGTGAACGAACGCCCCCCAAGAACACCTCAACGCCCCCCTTTAAAAAATATTTGATCCAGCGCCCCCCGATGTTGTCTGAACGCCCGCCCCCGTTGAGAAACGATGGCCTACACGATAACTCAACAAACATAATGAAATACAAATCTAAATCTACTTCCATTGTTTTAGTCCAAATAGGCGACAGAGATCGTGTCAATGGCTTTTCTCTCTCTCTGAGAGGTCTACCAGACTGCAGGAGCTGACTGGTAAACTGGCTGTAATTCAGGAAGGACACTCCTGCCTGTTTGAGTCTCATAGTCCTTCACATGGGAGTACAGGTCCAGCAGGAAATCACTTTGACACTTATCATCATTATCATCATCATCATCATCATCATCATCACGGAAGGGGAAAGTGCTGTAACTGCACACTGATGATAACAGCTTCAGTGTCTTCTCTCCTGTCTGCTCCTCCCACTCTGCTGCTTGACAGAAGAGCTTCCCCAGGAACTTCTTATCAAACTTATCATAACAACTGAGCTGTGAGATGTAGGGCAGGCACTGAAGGAAACTCCTCACTTCACTCTCTCCATCTGACCAGCCCTTCAGCTTTACTGGTTTCTTCTCTGGTTGGAGTTTCAGCACTTCTAGGAGCAGGGAGGCCTTTCTCTCTGAGATGTCTATGGACCAGACAGCAGGAGCTGACTAGTAAACTGGCTGTAATTCAGGAAGGACACTCCTGCCTGTTTGAGTCTCATAGTCCTTCACATGGGAGTACAGGTCCAGCAGGAAATCACTTTGACACTTATCATCATTATCATCATCGTCATCATCATCATCATCATCATCATCATCACGGAGGGGGAAAGTGCTGTAACTGCACACTGATGATAACAGCTTCAGTATCTTCTCTCCTGTCTGCTCCTCCCACTCTGCTGCTTGACAGAAGAGCTTCCCCAGGAACTTCTTATCAAACTTATCATCACAACTGAGCTGTGAGACGTAGGGCAGACACTGAAGGAAACTCCTCACTTCACAATCTTCATCTGACCAGTCCACCAGCGTTACTGGTTTCTTCTCTGGTTGGAGTTTCAGCACTTCTCGGAGCAGGGAGGCCTTTCTCTCTGAGAGGTCTATGTACCAGACTGCAGGAGCACCTGTTCCTGCAGTCACTCCATTTGCTGGTCATTCTGGAAAAGATCCTTTCCACATATCCAGTGGATGCTGGGACCCTCAGGATGTGGCTGATGACGGACAGCATGTTAGGCAGGTCAGCTGCTTGAAAGAGAATTGAGTACTTGAATTGAGTATCAAGGACCCCAATTGAAATAAGCCAGTGGCTTTCTTGGGTTTTTATCCTGTTAGTTGACCTTGTATGTAATATGTACTTTCATGTACCTACTTCTGCAAATCTTCTAATAAAGTATTCAATCAATCAATCAATCAAAGATAGCCACCCACCTGGCAGCCACAGCTTTGGACTTCCACTCATCTTCTGCACCCTCCCTGAGCCCCTTCAAAGTGGCATTTGCTGTGGTGCATTCATCATATAGTTCATCCATATTGACTTTATGGATGAGGTTGATCTTACCAGTGATCCTCTCAATATCACTGAAGGTAGCCATTCCATGGTGCAGAGAGAGAGATTGCAGGGAGAATCACTACCTGCATAGATGGTGTCCAGGACCCCGGCTGCATTGCCATTCTTTACATCCTCAATGGACAGGTAAGCGTTTACTGGCCCCTCAGCTGACAGATAGCGAACGTAGAGCAGCTCGTTCTCTAGCCTAGCGCTATCCGTCGCCCCGTCAATAAGTATGGAGAAATAATTGGCTTTTTTGATTTTTTTCCAGCTGTCTCTTCCAGCTGTCTCTCCCTCTCATAGTGGGAATGTCATACATTCCCACTATGAATCTGAATCAAAGGGCAAAAACAGTACCCTTTATAATTTAAAAGTATAGTCAAACATTATTTTCTATGTCTTCATTGTTAGGCCATGAGGACTGTGTGGAACACTATATTCAAACAAATTATTATAATGATGCTGTGAATGGGTTAATAGGTAGCCTACTGTACATACCTAGAACATGCCTTGTCGGAGGTATAACAGTCTGGAAGCTTGCCCCCAGTCCTGTTGATGAGCCCATGTAGCGTTGGAAACTGTGTGAAAGGCAGCTCCTCCTTTGCTATGTAATATGCTGCGTGCATGATATTGATCATAATGGTGATGTCTCAGTGGTAGTAATGAATGGCTTAACACCATCTAAAGCAGATTCTTCAACAGGAGAAGATAGAGTATCAGAGACTACACATGCATTGCTTTCTTGTTTGTCTGTATCTTTTGACATCTCTGCATTCCTCTTCTTTTTCTTCTTTTTCTTCTTCTTGTTTCCTGAGCTAGGACTATCTTCTGAATCTTGTCTTGTTGATTTGGGGACTGCACTCTCTTGATTTTCTAAGAATCCATTCAGTTTCCTCAGGTTTTCTTTCAGGGTCTCTTCCATCAACAAATCTACATAAAGAAGCAGTTCATCAGACACAGGAAGAAGTTCTAGTGATCTGAGGATCCCTGGGGTGCATGTCATGAGATTTGCAAGTACCCCATAGGCAAACATCTTCAGTTTAGAGGAACATTCTTTTAGCTGTGTGCAACGGACAATGTGATGACACAATTCATCAATGAGGGAGTCACTCCAATCATCTTTGCCTTTTGTCTTCTGCGTGATCACATAGAGTGCTCTCACAACTAATGTCAATACAGGATCTTCCGATGAAGAAAGCAGTTCCACTAGTTTTGGAATCATAGCAAGTGATACCTCAGGGTATCTCTCCCACTCTAATAGTTAAAAAAAAAAATGGTACAATGCTTTTAACGCACCAAAATCGAGAATCCCTGGAGGAGCTTTGGAAAAACGCTTGCTTGCACTCTCAATGAAGATATGTAGATTCTTGGAGTCCCTCAGCCACTTTATGCATGTAATAATGTTGACATTTAGCAGACGCTTTTAATCCAAAGCGATTTACAATTACAAATTACAGGGACATTCCCCCTGGAGTAACTGAGGGCTAAGTGCCTTACTCAAGGGCACACTAGTAGTGGTGTGGTTTCAGGCGGGATTTGAACTCCCAACCTTCTGATCACAAGTCCAACTCACTATCCACTAGACCACCACTACCCCTCATGAACAATGGAAGCTACCAGAACAACTTAAGGTACAGAACATGAAAAGAAAACAAAAGACCAGGGTAGAAACGAACAATAGTAACACGCCTGATATTGACCACATGCTAAAAAAAAACAAAGAATGCATGAAGGGTTTAACTTAAAACATTCAAACTGAACTTGTTTGAACTGGTTGTGTGAATAAAACACACTCCAATCATCACTTTGATGTGCCACTAATCATCTTCATGAGGTTGAGAACATGCTCTCTGTCTGTTGCCATTCCTCTGCACCTGGAACTTCCACGTTGAGGGATACTTCAATCATAGTCCTATTACTTCGAGGCTCCTCCTCTAGCAAGAGCGATTCAAAGCGTTTGAAAACATCAGCTGCTTTTTCTGTCATTGATGCATTATAAAAACTGAGAAAAGGCTCAATTTTGGAAATTAAATCATTGTTCTTAGCCAAGTGATGGATATGTTTGGTAAGTAATTTATTAAGAACATCAGACCCAGGCAGTGCTGAAGAACATGGTTCTACTGGACGGATTGTATGGCAGCTGCTGGACTGAAAAAATCAGGTGTAGTGCTGAGGCACAAACATGTACATTTCAAGCCTGCAAACTGTGACACTTTAAATAACGTGAAAAAATACTATTGTGCAATATGACAACCCCAGTTGACTATCTGTGCAGTATAGTACAGTGAATTGTGTACATAGCCTTTATTTATGTAAACCAGCTCCTTACCTCCTTGTGATTTTTTTTTCTTTTTCTAAAAAGTTTTTTTTTTTTTTTTCTTTCCTAACACCAGGGGAGCCACCCCTCCTAAATTTCGTTGTTTGGTACCTGTACTGTAGCAATGACAATAAAGTCCATTCATTCATTCATTCATTACTGTTGCACCAGCATAGATAAGCTCTCTCATGATATCCGTTCTGTAATTTTCGGCTGAAATTTGAAGTGCAGTGTGTACAATTCCGTGACCAGTATGAATTAAATCATAATTGGGGTTCGCTTTTGCTTCCAGTAAGGTCTTCACTATACTGAGAGGTATAGCTTTGTTCATACAGGCATATTGCAGTGCTGTGAAACCTTCGCTTGATAGTCTGTTGGGATCAGCACCATCTTTGAGAAGGATTTTACAAATGTCCTCATTTGTAGATATAACAGCAGCAATTAGAGGGGTTACATGATCCAAAAAGGTCCCAGAAGGAAACTTGTACTGTCCATTTATGTCATGGCTTTTAATCAGTCTCCTCAGTTTCCTAATATCCCCATGAACAATGCATTTTAGAATAAGATGTGATTCCTGGGGCCTCATTCATAAAGAAATACTTGAACGTCATCTTTGACTTTCACGTAAGCACATTTTTCTAAACGGACGTGAGCATTATTTATAAAACGGGCTGAGATGGTTTAAAGTTGCGTACGTGCTTCCTTCTATAAATACCAAACATACTTGGAATTGAACGCAGGTGAATGAGGTTTGTATTAACGCCCTGTGATAGAGGCTCAATTATAGCGGCTGAATGAAGCCAAGTGCTATAATATAATATAATACAGACAGACAATACTGACAATATTATATACTGTCTGTATTATATTATATTATAGCACTTGGCTTCATTCAGCCGCTATTTGAGCCGCTATCACAGGGCGTTAATACTATATTATAGGGTAGGCGTGCGTCTGGAAGGGGAGAGGGCAGTAATACCACGTTCATTGATAAAATGACATAAGGGATGGAAAGGGGGGATGGCAGTTTTAGACGGGGGATGATTTGGACTGTTTTTATTTCAGGGGGGATGCCATTCCCCCTCATCCCGACTCAACTCGAAATCCAGTATCATTTAGCGCGTGGCCGGGCAAGGCATCTAGCATGTTGAAGAGAGATAGACAGCTCCGGAGGGATATAAAGAAAGACTGAAATACAATCATAAACATTAGTTCCCTTTCAATCTTGAATTAAACTCATTTTCTCGGCTGATAACAACATCGTTAATTTTATTACGAGCCACTTGCATGAATTACAGTAGGCAACGTTTTTCCAGTGCAGCTCACATGCCTGTAATAACTCCGCATAACCAGTAGGTAATGTACGTAAGCAAGTTGAATACTCGACGTCGAGCTACGATCGTTTCCACGATCAAATTGACTCACGTTGAAATGTTATAAATCACTACGTTGACGTGGTTTTCTACGTACGACACGGGTAAGATCAAAATTTGATCTAAGCACCCGTTATGAATGAGGCCCCTGGTCCAATGATAGAGCTTTAAACTGTTCTTCCATCATTCATATGGGATGTCTGTGGAAATCTGTGGAAAGAAACAACGTTTTGTACCTGAAAACATTTTAGTTTTTATCTCCTTGCCTCTGTTATTTCATCACTCCGTCTTATCATCTGTTGACCCTTGGGGTCATAAATGGGAACAGCAGGGGGGTATTCCATCAAGGTCGCTAAAGGAAAATCCAGGCTTATTTTCATAAGTCTCACGAGATGGATGGAACATTGATGGAATACCTCCCAGTTCTTGAATTACCAAACATGCTTTTTGTTTTCTGAAACAAACCCTCTAACAATATCACTGATATTAACTTCAACTTTGGTGGTCAGGCAGTGGGCTGCGTCGCTCAATTATTTTGTCCTCGTGTTTCTTTACCACCGGACCCGCAGTCCACAGATCGACCGGTCCACATAGTAACAGTTATTACATAGTTATCAACAAATAATTACTTAATTTCTTCGGCGACTCACTATAACAGATAGTACCCTACCACTTGACCATTTTTGTTAGCCTAATTACAAAATGTACACACTTTTACCTTGCCACTTGCGACGTCGCTAGTAGCTAAATTGTGGTAATTTACCCATGTTAGAAGTTATGGTACAGAAAGGCTATATACACTATCCACTATACTATACTATACAAATAAAACACTGTGCTAAAAACAGAATTGGAAACTACAAACAAATGCCTCAAAACAAAACAAACAATAAACACATCCCGAGGATGGTTCTTAAAACAATAAACCAAAAAGTCACTAATAACAAATCCTTAAAGTATAAAGTGACCATTGAATACAAAACACAAAGTATCAACTAAATCATAACTAAACAAAGTATCAACTAAATCATAACAAAAAGATCTCTAACAAAGTATCACTAAACACAGAACACAACTAACAAACTAAACCAAAATGCTCTCTAACAAAGTATCCACCCGCATGGTATACAACAAAATGGTGGGAACTGTGTGAATGGATCACACAGCTGCTGCTAGTTTTCTCTCAGGGTCTTTTGTATGGTGTGGCCTCTGATGATTGGCTGGTTTGGAGATGATTGGCTGGTGTTGATTAGCTGGAGTTGATTGGCCACTGCTGGAGTTGATTGGCCAATTATCAAGGATCCCCTGGACTGGACTCATCTCCTATTTATGTTTTTAAATAGATACAGACACAGACAACCAGAAAAGACACTACAACAGACACAAACATTGAGGCCCTGTCCACACCTATACGTTTTTTTGATAAACGTGGATTTTTATATTCGTTTTGGGGGGTTCGTCCAGACGCAAACGAGTTTTTGCCCCCTGAAAACGAAGATGTTTAAAAACGCCTGCCAGAGTGAAGATGTTTAAAAACGCTGTATATTCGCCGTATATTTTTGACATGTGGACGAGAGAGACAGAGCTTTTTGTATTCGTCACGTCATCATGCACGTAGATTTCTATGATCATGCGCACTGCAGCTGTTTGCTGTTCCCTCCAACGTCATATCCTGGCACCAGTAACTACTATGTTTACAACAGGCAACGGTGGTCGAGGCTACACAAGTGAGGAAAATGGATGTGTACAAAGTGCTTCTAGTTCTTTCACTGTTAATGATCGAGAACATTGAAAGACAGAGACGTCTGATTGGTCAGCGGGGCTATGGGGATAATATTATATCACCGACTACTGGTGTGGAATGCTCAATGACAGCGTTTATATTGCGTTCATGCGTATGCATGTGGATACAGACATTGTTTATAAACATGCTGGTGTGGACGGTCATATTTTTATATACGAAAAACGTTTATCAAAAAAACGTATTGGTGTGGACAGGGCCTCAGTTTTCAGGTGTGGACTTTCCCCCCCCCCCCCCCCTTTTTTTTTAAACTCCTCCCCTTCCTTTTTCTATTTAAACTTCCTCTTCCTGGTTCATTCTTCAATTCTCCCTGATGAAGGCACATGGTGCCGTAAACGTTGGAGCTCTTTCTTTCTTTTAGCCTTTTTTGTTTTATGATATCAGTCTTGCTTGACTTTTAAAACATTCTTGATAGGTTGGGACAGGTAACCCATATATACTTTTTAAATTATTTATTTCTGCCAGTAGTTTGCACAAACAAATGTGTACAAACAAATTGCCTTTTGCACATGGTTGGGGGAGGGGAAATTAGGTCTCTCCAACTTTTGAGACTCCCTTACACATGGAGTGTGTGGTGTGTGTTAGTGTGGAGTGAGTTTTTCACTTTAAAAGCACCTTGTGTGTTTCTTCAAATCACAGTGTGAGTGTGGAGTGAGTTTTGCACTTTAAAAGCACCTTTGTGTGTTTCTTCAAGTCACAATGTGAATTTGGTGTACCTTTAGAGTCCTTTGTATGAGAGGGACCTTCTTTCCACCCCTGCTTCAAGGCAAAAAAATGTTTTTTTAAAAACAAAAACAAATAGATATGACAGGAATAACAGGAATCATAGTCAGCAGGCCTTGAATTTAGGCCTATATTTCTTCTTTTATCTTTTATCTTCTTACCTTCTTTTAGTTTGGCTAGCATCCATTGAACACTTACCATGAGCGACGAGTGGACCGCGGTCCGTCGACGGAGACGGGTATGGAGCTATTTTAGTGCCAGCAGAAATTGAATTGTATTTGACAGATCTGAATTGAATATGAGCACAACTTGATTTGTATTTCACAGATCTGAATTGTATTTGACAGATTGAATTGTATTTGACAGATTGAATTGAATCTGATCACAAACTGAATTGTATTTGACAGATTGAATTGTATTCAATTCAGTTTTCATTATTTTAATTCAGTTTTCAAATTCAGTTTCTCAAAATACAATTCGGTTTTTCTCAAAATACAATTCGGTTTTTCTCAAAATACAATTCAGTTTTTCTCAAAATACAATTCAGTTTTAGAGGCACTCATCCGGGGACTCTGGGCTAGGTAGAATAATAGAGCACCGATTCTAACTCCCATCCGACGTAGTTATATGGAGAAAAGTAATGACATAGGCAATGTGTGTCCTTTCAGTCTGCCTGAGGTGTTGTAGGGGGGTATTTAGTATAACAGGCTAATGGGTTTATTGTGAGTTTACTTTGATTGTTTGTTTATTGCCTTGATCACCGTATTGCAAAGTCATATGGTTATGGGGGGTGATATTGCAAGGTAATTTAAGCACCTGCGCATTATGCATGGCGGTAGTGGAGAGAGAGGGGAGCGATGTATTTTTGTTGACCGCATTATACGCATATTCTATAATCTACGCATTGTTTGTTATTTTTCTGGTTTTGATCGCTTATGGATTATTTTTGAACGTTTGATTGTTCTATTCAATAAATGATCTCGCTACAGGTGTCATATAACCCTAACCCATATCCTGTCATATAACAGTACCTTATTGAATCTCCAGGTAATGTATTTCTGACATCCATCACTTTTGCTGTCGTTAAGATCAGGGATCTCAAGTCTCACGCATTGGGCGTAAGACACACGCGGCGTGAGCGTGTGAACGGGTTGAAAGTAGACCCGGACCCGTTTGTCCACGGTGACTGAGTTGGTGCAGTTCACTATGTGGTTCAGAACCGACGACGTGAACTGTTCCAGGTCCTCATGCTCATATTCCTGCCATGAGGTGTCATTTAGGCAGATCTGCAGTGGAGCGGACCCTTCTGGCCAGGTTCTGACAGTCTTAGTGGTGATGGGAGCACTTTTCCTCATGGTAGTGTAGGCTGGGATCAGGAGGATTGACACATGGTCAGACATGCCTAGATGAGCTAGCGGTCTAGCCTTGTAAGCACGCTTGATGTTGGTGTATACCTTATCCAGTGTTTTTTCTCCTCTTGTTGCACATTTAACATGCTGATAGAACTTGGGTAGTACTACCTTCAGGTCAGCATGATTAAAGTCTCCGGCGATAATATGGACTGCCTGTGGGTCCGCGCTCTGTTCACCACTGATGACGTCATATAGCCGCGCCAATGCTAAGCTACCATCCGCGTTTGGTGCAATGTAAACACATGTAATGTACACTGCGTTGAATTCCCTCGGGAGGTAAGTGGGTCGGCATTTAACAGTCAAGTATTCCAGGTCTGGGGAGCAGTGGCTACTTACAGTTTTCGTGTTTAAGCACCAGCTGTCCTTCGTAGATATAATGAGCCCGCCTCCGCGGGTCTTCCCACTAAGCAAAGTCCGGTCTGCCCGGTGTAGGGTCCTTCCTTCTAGGGCTACCGCGGAGTCCAGGATAGTGTAATTTAGCCAGGTTTCCGTGAGAATAATCACACAGCTATCTCCCACGATGTTATTGGTAACGACATGCAGTCTCAATTCGTCCATCTTGTTTGCCAGAGACCTGACGTTGGATAGGAAAATACTCGGCAAAGCAGGTTTATTCTGGCTTCTCCTCAGCCTGGCTAGCAGGCCCCCCCCTTCGTCCTCGGCGTTGCTTACGGTCTCGCCACCGTCGTTTGCGCTTGAGTGTTGGGAGAGCGTAGTATTGTTCACCCGGCGACCAAGCAATGTCGAGTGGAATCCTTTGTTGTTTCAAGAATTCCGTTGTTACAGTCCTCTCGTTTTGCGCACCAACTTCTAGTAAGTCTAGTCTGCTGTAGGTACTATTTACACAACCGTTCCCTATAAGTACTAAAATAAAAATGTACATACAAATGTACTTAAAAACACTAAAAAACACCAGGGTTGAAGCCACTCTGGCTAACATCTGCAGTATGCAGTATAGATTAACTATGTATTATGTAGATTAACAGTATAGATTAAAAATGCAGTATAAATTAACTACAAATTGAAAGGTAGTATTGTAGGAGTGACGGCAATAACAGGACGATGTAGTCGGTTTGCCGGTAGAAAAACAATCATGTGCTTTATTCTCACTCTCTGCATGCGTACTGACAACAACAACATTCATTCATCTTTGTCCCACTTATATCCCGTCATATCACCCGCTAAGCAGCCTGGGTGATTGAGTAAACACAAACATATCAACAGTGCTTTGTACAAGGCTGGAACGCCGTGAATTACGAATACTCTGCTCGCCAACGAGCGGTCACTACACACGTCCCCCCAGAATTCACAAGAACCGGCCCCAAAAAACGGTCAGGGACTCTGATAACTCGCCCAAAGCGACTCTGGCGCCCTTGAGCAGGCACAGGAGACCGAGGCAGGGGAAAAACAACAGGCGGACGTTTGGCCGGCCTCGGACGGCAGGGCAGGGGGTCTGCAGGAGCTAGGGTCGGGACTGTTTTAACAGGGGGGCGACCGCGGCGGGGCGGGTGGGCCACCTCGATGGGACGGTCCAAGTCCAGATGAGCTGGCTTAAGGCGATCCACCGAGATGCGTTCCTTACTACCCCCCATGTCGATAATAAAGGATTTGTCGCCTGTCTCCACGACCCGGTAGGGACCATCATAGGGCGGTTGCAGAGGGGCTCGATGGGCGTCTTGGCGGATAAAGACATACCCCGCTGCCTTCAGATCAGGCGGGACACGTACCTTAGGAACGCCGTGGCATGAGGTAGGGATCGGCCGGAAGGACTTGGCCTTGTCCAGCAGCGCACTTCGCTGTTCTGGTGCTGACCAGGGGACCGTAGCACAGGGGAGGAAATCCCCCGGAACCCGGAGGGGTTGGCCGTACACCAGCTCAGCAGAGGACGAAAGGAGGTCCTCCTTAGGTGCAGTACGGAGTCCCAGCATCACCCAAGGAAGCCTGTCGACCCAGCCGTCGCCCTGGAGATCGGCTTTAAGGGCAGCCTTCATGGACCGGTGAAAACGTTCACACAGGCCATTGGCCTGTGGGTGGTAAGCCGTAGTGCGGTGGAGGGAGACACCCAGCTGCTGAGTAATGGAAGTCCATAAGCCAGAAGTGAACTGGGCCCCCCGATCAGAGGAAAGGTCTGAGGGGACCCCAAACCGGAAGACCCAGGTGCCGATGAATGCGCGGGCCACCTCAGCTGTGGTAGTCTCCGTCAGTGGGACGGCCTCTGGCCAACGGGTGGTCCTGTCCACCATCGTCAGAAGGTGAGTGTACCCCCTGGAGGCAGGAAGGGGACCCACCAGATCAATGTTGACGTGGTCGAAGCGTCTTTCCGGGACCGTGAACCGCTCCAGCGGGGCCTTAACATGACGATGGACCTTCGCACGTTGGCATGGCACGCAGGTCCTGACCCACCAACCAATGTCAACCTTCATCCTGGGCCAGACGAATTTCACCGCAATCAGGCGCTGCAAAGGTTTCCTGCCTGGGTGTGAGAGGCCATGTATGGCCTCGAAAACTTGCCGTCTCCATGCATGTGGAACCACGGGGCGCGGCTGCTCCATGGACACGTCACAAAGCAGCGTTGTGCCGTCGTCACTGAAGGGGATGTCCGCCAACTGGAGGCCAGAAACTTTAGTCCTGCATGCCTGGATGTCTGGGTCCGAAACCTGATCCGCAGCCATATGGGCGTAGTCGATGCCGAGGTGGACAGCCCCGATAGTGGCACGAGAGAGGCAGTCAGCTACGGGGTTGTCCTTCCCCGCCACATGCCGAATGTCTGTAGTGAACTCGGAGATATAAGCCAGATGACGCTGCTGCCTGGCAGACCACGGCTCCGACACCTTAGCCATGGCAAAAATCAAGGGTTTGTGGTCCACAAAAACTGTGAATGGACGAGCCTCCAGCAAGAAACGGAAGTGCCTGACTGCCAAGTACAGAGCGAGGAGCTCTCGGTCAAAGGCGCTGTATTTTTGCTCACTGGAGCGGAGTTGTCGGCTGAAAAATGCCAGGGGTTGCCAAACCCCCTTGACCAGCTGTTCGTAAACGCCTCCAACTGCATAATCTGAGGCATCAGTTGTCAAGGCCACGGAAGCTTCAGGCACGGGGTGAGTCAGCATGGTCGCGCTCGCGAGGGCTTCCTTGGTGTCTGAGAATGCCTTTGACATTTCGTCGGACCATGCGATGATGTGCTTAAGGGTCTTGTCCTTGAGAGCCCCATACAGGGGTCGCATTAGGTGGGCAGCCTGGGGGATGAATCGATGGTAGAAATTCACCATCCCCAGGAACTCCTGTAAAGCTCTAATGCTGGTAGGGCGTGGGAGCTGCAGCACAGCGTCCACCTTTGATGGCAGCGGGACCGCCCCAGCAGTAGTGATGTGGTGGCCGAGGAAATCCATGGCAGGCAGTCCAAACTGGCACTTTGCTGGGTTGATGATTAATCCATGTTCCCGGAGGCGACTGAAGAGGAGACGGAGGTGGGATAGGTGCTCTGCCTTGGACGTGCTAGCTACCAGGATATCGTCTAGGTAGACAAACACAAAAGGGAGGTTGCCCAGCATGGCGTCCATCAACCTCTGAAAGGTCTGGGCAGCATTCTTGAGGCCAAACGGCATCCTCAAAAACTCAAAAAGTCCGAATGGTGTTATAACCGCTGTCTTGGGGACGTCCTGAGGGCTAACTGGCACCTGGTGGTATCCCCGTACCAAATCCACTTTAGAAAAAATAGACGCGCCCGCTAGATGGGCTGAAAAGTCTTGAATGTGTGGAACGGGGTAACGGTCAGGTGTGGTGACATCATTTAGACGCCGGTAGTCGCCGCACGGACGCCAGCCTCCTTTGGACTTGGGAACGAGATGGAGAGGCGAGGCCCAAGGACTGTCAGAACGGCGAATGATGCCACGTGCCTCCATGGCTGCAAACTCCTCTTTCGCGATGGTGAGCTTGTGTGGGTCGAGGCGACGGGCCCTGGCATGCACTGGTGGGCCTTCCGTGGAGATGTAATGCATGACGCCGTGTTTGGTGGTAGCAGCCGAGAAGGTAGGTGTTGTGATGTCTGAGAACTCCAATAGAAGAGGAGAGAAATCGTCAGCCGGTGAGACAGTACTGGACAGCTTCATTGTGGCTGCGTCACTGCGCTCACATGACAAGGAGCCGAATGTCTCAGCGTTGACGAGTCGGCGGTTCCCCACGTCCACCAGGAGGCTGTTAGCGCAGAGAAAGTCAGCGCCTAAGAGGGGAGTAGACACTTTGGCCAACACAAAACTCCAGGTAAAACGCTGGTCAGCAAAACACAAACTCACAGTGCGCTTGCCGAAGGTAGCGATAGCACTGCCATTGGCAGCCTCAAGGGAGGGTCCTCGTTTCGCTGTTTTAATGTCTATTGCCGATACAGGCAGCACGCTCACCTGGGCACCTGTGTCACACAGAAAACGGCGGCCGGAGAGGGAGTCAGTGACGTACAGCAAGCCTGCAGAATGGCCGGCACCCACAGCTGCTAATGAGTGGCGGCCTGTGCGTTTCCCGACACACTGAAGTTGCATGGTGGCAGGCACTTCTTAGCTTTGTCCCCGAATTTCATATGGTAAAAGCACAACCCCGACGGCCTCACCCGTCGGGCCACAGCAGTAGCGGAGATGGAGAGTGGTTGGAACCCAAACTCATCCATGGTGGCTGTAAAACACTTCTTCCCAGCTGAGAAAAATATATCCGCTTCCTTGGCTAGCTGACGAAAGTCTGTTTTGATGGAATTAGCCATTGAAAAACGAACCTGGTCTGGTAACTGTTGCAGAAAAAGCTCTTTAAAATGGAGGAATCCTTGCCGATGACATGGGCTTAGGGAAGACAATTCAGGTGATAACATTTCTCTCTGCTATGTATGATGCTGAATTGGTGAAACATACTCTGCTTGTCATGCCAACCTCACTCATCAAGAACTGGATCAAAGAATTTGCCAAATGGACTCCTGGAATGAGAGTTGAGGGCAATTCCATGTAAATGTCACCCTCACCATGAAAAAAAAAAGTTACACTTTTTATAACAAAATCACTTTAAAATGTATCATCAAGGTCGATATTTTGGAGTACAGAATTAAGCTGACCAAATGATTTATGAAATTGCATATTTAACAGGAATCACAAACATAAAAAAACTACTTTTTAAATAAACGTAATTGCATGATTTCTTGAAGGGGGATAAAGGCCTAAATGTTCACCCACACCAATTCTCCAGCCTCTCCTTTAGAGATGAGAGGCTGGTGTAGCAATATGTAAATCAATTGTGTAATTTGAGTTTTTCCTTCAACTGTTGAACCTGGTTAAAGTGATGTGCTTTTACAGGACAGCCATAACGTCCATAACGTTTTTCAGGAAAAGTTGTTGTAAAACATGCATTTGAAATGCAATATTACCCAAACTTTCTGTGCAAAGCTAACATTCACTGATGTATATGTGATCATCAAATAGTCATTCTACTCTCTTTCTAAATGTTATGTTTGCGCGTTACGGATGTGACAACCCTAGGACACATCTAACCGCTGCTCATTTTTTTAACCCTAACCCTAACCCTAACCCTTTGAGCCTTGATTGGCTACGAGTAGTTGACAGAGTGCAGCAGCTTGCACTGGGCCTGGTCTTCAAGATACGCTACACCACAAAGACACCCAAGTACCTGTCAACATACTTCCAAAAAGTGAACAACGTCCACACATACAATACCAGAGGAAGCTCCACGAACCACGTTCAACCGCGTTGCACCACAAACAAGGGGTTAAACTCGTTTGCAACCTATGCAGTAAAAATGTGGAACGCCCTTCCTATAATCTTAAAGGAGTGCAAAACACTGCCCACCTTCAAAACCACTCTCAAAAAACATTTACAGGAGGCTGCAATCCGTAACTGGACCCTCTAAATCAAAAATCAGATTAAAAGACCCGAACTACCCACTGTACATACTTTGTGTTTTGTCCCCCGCCCCCACCTGTGGTGTATGTCCCCACCTGTCCTACCCGCTGTACATACCTTATGCTTTGTTGTATTGTTCTTCCCATGATGGATGTATGTTTATCTTGTAGATAGTACTAGTTATTTGTCTGTATTATCTTGTAGATAGTACTAGTTTTTTTTGTCTGTCTTACATGTAACGATGAATTGAGAATCAAGGACCCCAATTGAAATAAGCCAGTGGCTTTCTTGGGTTTTTATCCTGTTAGTTGACCTTGTATGTAATATGTACTTTCATGTACCTACTTCTGCAAATCTTCTAATAAAGTTTTCAATCAATCAATCAAAACAATCAAACTAGAGAATTGCGAATAGGCCTACACCAAATGGATATGCGTTAAGCACATAATGACCGTTACATTGTAGCATATTCCACATGTTGCGTTGTGTGTTAATGTTTGTGTAACTCCTGCTTACCGAAGTGTAGGCTAGATACGGTCAATAAGATGACTAGCAGAAAGGATACGATCGCGTTCTCACAGAAGAAAAAAGTACCGCTGCTTCACGTTAGTCGGATCATCATCAAAGTGCAGAAAATGCAAGACAATGGTATGAAATCTAACATTTGCATTACGTGTCCATCCTGATGTGTTTCCATATGCATCCATTGTTTATCTAGGCTATAGTTCCTGCCAGGTAAGTAGCCTATAGTGTTTCTGTATGCGCGAACGTGTGTCAGTAGCCTATGCGCGCGAGAGAGACGGTGAAGCGGCAAACTTAGACAGGGGACTCCTCAGCATCAATGTAAGATCCATAAGGTAAGTTACGTAATGTATAGCAAATCATTGTAAATATTATATTGTTTAAGTAGGTAATGTAAGTTAATGTTTGATCATACAGAAGAGTGGGGATTAAAATGAATGTAGGCCTATGAAGGAAAGAATGAATGAATGAATGAATGAATGAATAACAGCTGTTAGGATAGCTAGCTAACCAGCCAACTTTTGAATTTAAAGTTTGCTTTTGTTCACTGTCTAGTGCAGGGGTCGGCAACCCGCGGCTCCGGAGCCGCATGCGGCTCTTTTGCCCATCTTCAGTGGTTCCCTGTGGCTTTGACCACAAATGGAAATTAACAACGATTATTTATTTTTTACGTTGCCGCGGTGTCTCTCCTTGAACTACAACTCCCTGCTTACGCTGTAATGTTGTACGAGTGCCAATAGGATTCGGATATGTTGGCACATGACTAGTATTTTGACTGGACCCAACATGAGACTGGATGTGACAGGTTTTTTTCAAGAGTAGACCTATATCCACAGGGATTGACGAAGTACTGCGGCAGGCAAAGCAAGAAACTATCCACATTGTCTACACATTTGTGGCTAGATTTATAGACGGACATCGGCGACGCACATCGATGAACGGGAGCTTCCCGGTGAGCGCTATTTGCCTACTTTTAAATGCAAAAAGTGGCTTGTCTTTAGCTCAAACCGTTTCCGAATTATGAACTTCTAAAGAAGGTATGATATTTGGGAGCGCCGGCGTTCCTGTGGGTCTGAGAGGGTTTAACTTAAAATAGTGAAAAGAGGACGAGGGAGGCTAGTTTTCATTTGGTACTGTAGTCTACAGTCTGTAGATTTGTCTATTTTTTGGATGATGATCTCTTGGTTTGCTCACTTCCTCCGGATGAAATTACAAACTTATCCATATTTTTTCTCAGG
The DNA here is from genome assembly GCF_963989245.1 of Nansenia antarctica. Lineage (NCBI taxonomy): Eukaryota > Metazoa > Chordata > Actinopteri > Argentiniformes > Microstomatidae > Nansenia > Nansenia antarctica. Next base: position 52,277,568 of record NC_137675.1, read on the forward strand.
CTAGTATAGCCAGATAAAAGTATCAACCCACTTGTTAAAAGGCACCAGAATACACGAAATTGCATCTACTCTGTTAAAAAAATGTTTGGGGGGAACCCCCCAGACCCCCTTTACGCTATCCTAGTGTTTCACTTTTGTAAAGCACAATACGTTTGCATTCGGTTGTATGCATATGTGCTAAGGCTTATGTATTTCTAGCCTACTATTTTGATAGTAGGCTAATATAGCTTATATAGACACTTACAGCATGTGTTGCCTTCATTATAAGGCTTATATAAGGCTTTACATTTTTTGCGGTTCCAGACAGATTAGTTTTTTTGTTTTTTGGTCCAATGTGGCTCTTTCAACATTTAAGGTTACCGACCCCTGGTCTAGTGGAATACCTGTTTCTAAATCAAAATACATTGAAAAGTGGACTATCCTCTTAAATAACATTTCATTACGGTGTGTGATCTACACTGTTAATTGAGCTCAGTCAATGTAAATGTATGTTTTGATTTCAATTTCAGGAAATGGCTAAAACACCTAATGAGAGGCAGAAGGCCTTTCGTGAGAGAAAATGACCAGGTATTCAAAAAGAGAGAGAGAGAGAGAGAGAGAGAGAGAGGAAGAGGGCTGAGAGATTGGAGAAAAAAATGACACAAACAAAGCAGGAGGTACAGAAGGTACGGGAACAGGCAAGGGAACGGCAGAGACACAGGCGTCTCCGTCTTAAAGAGTCAACTCCACCACCCAGTCTATCACAGCCATCATCCGCCTTTAAATCCAGGCAGTCTTTAGGGAAAGCACTGAAACATGTATTTAAGGCTCTACCTTCAAGTCCCAGAAAAAAGAGTGATGTGGTGAAGAGACTGGAAAAAATAATTAAAAATTAATTGTATTCATGATAAGAAAAGGAGAAAATCAGGCCTATCAGATGAGATGAAGGTATCAATAAAATAATTCTATAGCAGAGACGACATCTCCAGGCAGGCACCAGGTAAAAAGGATGCTGTTACCATCAGGGAAGGAGGGCTGAAAAGTAAAGTCCAAAAGCGCCACATGACCATGTCCTTAATGGAGGCCTATCGTTTATTCAAGGAAGAGTACCCTGAGTCCATAGTGGGTAAATCAAAGTTTTCAGAGCTGCGCCCACCATGCGTGCTCCCAAGAGCAGACACTCCACGAAATGTTTGCCTCTGCAAATACCATGAGAACACCAAGCTCCTCCTTGACTGTGCCCACAAACATGTTCCCAGGCAGGCATTTAGAAGTGTGGAGAACTACATTGATGCAGTGGTCTGCAGTCGCAACAATGCAGAGTGCATGTTGAACGACTGTGATGAGTGCTGCGATGCACGCAAGTTCCTGCAGCTTACTTCTAACATCACAGAGGAGGAGAAAGAGATTGCCACTAGTTGGTATTACTGGGAGCCTGCAGGAGGAGTGCATGTGAAGAGCCAGAAGACTGGACTGCTCAGAGATGTCCTTGACAAACTGCTTGAAACTGCCCCCAAGTTCATTCGACATGCATTTATCAAACAACAACAGAGTGCCTTCTTTCAGGAGAAGAAGAGGGGGAGGGATGAGAGGTGTGCTGTCCTTCAGGTAGACTTTGCAGAAAACTTCACAGCAGGCTACCAAGATGAAATCCAGGCTGCTTATTGGAATCAGAGCCAGATTACCATCTTCACGGCTGTAGCCTGGCTCAAAGAAGAAGCACAGTCCTATGTTGTGATAAGTGATGACCTACACCATGACAAAAAGGCTGTCACTACTTTCCTCTCAGAGATCCTGAAAGACATGAAGAAGAAACATCCAGTCATCAACGAACTACACATTTTCAGCGATGGGGCAGCATCACAATTCAAAAATAAATATATCTGGTTCTTCCTCTCAACTACCCTTAAGCAGATTATCCCAGAAGTGAACGTTGAATGGCATTTTTTTGCCACCAGCCATGGCAAAGGTGCAGTGGATGGAGTGGGGGGCACGGTGAAGAGGGCTGTCAGCACCGCCGTGCTTAGCAGACAACTGGCGCAAGTAAACGCAAAGTAATTTGCTGAGACAGCTAAAAGTATCCGTCCAAAACTGGAAGTGTGTCTCATCTATAAAGAAGACATCTCAAAGTTCTGTGGAGAACATGGCATTGAGAAGCACTGGGAGCTGGTAGCACCTCTCCTAGGTACTCTAAACGTGCACTGTGTTGCTCCAATATCATGGGGCCAAGTGCAATACAAAGCATACTCCTCTGCAGCAGAGTCATCAGTACATACACTGATACAGAGCTCTGATTCCTCAGACTCAAGTGATGAGTATGAGCCCCAAGGCCCCCCATGTGAGCCATCAGAAAATATAAAAACAGGTGATTGCGTGCTCATTAGTTACAAGGGCAAGAAGTCCAGCAGGGTGTTTGTCGGGCTTGTAACAGATTCAGATTCAGAGGGACTGGAAGTCCAGTTTCTGAGAAGAAATTATGAACTGGGCTTGGTCTATTTGCTGCCAACAAAGGAGGACTTGTCGTGGGTAGTAACAGGACAAGTTATCTTGTCTTGATCCTTATGTAGATAATAGGGGCCGGTACCATTTCAAAGAGGCTGTACTAGCAGAATAAGGGGAAAGGAAAGTTAACTTAAAGTTGAAAAACACAGTAGCCTGGAATAAGTGTTTAAATTATAATAAACTATTTTCTTCAACTTGGAAACATTTCTTATTGTCATTTAATTTAGGACCTACATCATTTGTAATAATGTAAGATCCGAAATCATGTGCAAGTCTGTGAGAGTATTCAGAGCTAAATATGAACTGATTCTGACATCTGATAATAGTACATTACATTCATTAGTCATTTAGCAGATGCTTTTATCCAAAGCGACTTACATTCAATAATAATTAATTATAAATTAACATATAATTTAATAATAACACAGAATTTATTAATTATAAATTCAACATCTGTAGTCAAGAGAAATTGTGCAACCTTTCTAAACAAGCATCTAGAGAGGGCCTCAGAGCGACGGGGCAACCGAACATCTTGAGTCAGCACAGCGAAGTGGTCGGGCGGCGGTGTAGGGCTTGACACTGGCCTGGAGGTAGGAAGGAGCTGTTTATCTCACTGCCCTGTAGGCTAGTACCAGAGTCTTAAACTGGATGCGAGCTGCTACAGGGAATCCAATGTCATTGAAATCAATGCTATTGTGGTGGCCATCTTGAGCCATCTCAGGTGGTTTCTTAATATCAAAACTGACATTCAGAGTCATTTTAGATGTCAACAAAAGTGCTGTGATAGAATTTTGCCGAGCTGGAGGTCTCCACTCTGGACAAACCTCCGGTGGTGGAAGGAGTAATAAGCATGAGCCCACCGTGGTCTCAGAGGAAGGCCGCCCAGGCAGACGGGGGTCATAGCAGCGGGACAGACGACAGAACCGAGGGACGCGACGGTTTCTCGCACAGGAATGATGAGACGCCTCTTATGATGAGTCCCGGTAATAGAATAGAATAGAATAGAATAGAATAGTTTTGATTGATTGATTGAAAACCTTTATTGTCCCCAATGGGGAAATTTTGTTGTCAAACAGCTCAGTTAGGGCAGAAAACATTCAATACAGAAAACAGAAAACATTCAATAAAATACATAAAACAGTGCAGGCTCAATAAGTAAAAAGTTCCAAAAGTTCCAGCTCCAGGTCTCCCCCACCCTGCAGGGCCTGGTTGTAGAGTCGGAGTGCAGCTGGAACAAAGGACTGTCCAAATCTTTTTGTACTTTGACGGGGGAGAACAAATCTGTGGCTGAACTTGCTCCTCATCCCCGCCAGCTCGCAGTACATCGGGTGGGAGGGATTGGCCAGCATGGCCGCCAGTTTTTTCCCCATCCTCTGTTCTGCCACCACCTCTAGGCTGTCCAGCCCGGTCCCCACCACAGAGCTGGCCTTCTTCACCAGTTTGTTTAGCTTCGCAGCATCCCTGGCACAGATGTTTCCACCCCAGCAGGCCACCGCGAAGAACAGAACGCTGGCAACCACCGACTGATAAAACATTTGCAGCAGCTTGTTGCAGACACCGAAAGACCTCAGCCTTCTCAGGAAAAACAGTCTGCTCTGCCCTTTCCTGAGAAGAGCCTCGGTGTTGTCAGTCCAGTCCAGTTTGTTATTAATTTGTACTCCCAGGTACCTGTAGGAGTCCACCCTCTCGACTTCCACCCCCTTGATGGTGATGGGGGCTTAATGACCACACGACCTAGGTCGGTGGAATTTGTTGTCGGTACAGCTCATAAACAGTGTCAAAGAACATACACACATTGTACATGACATGAACACACATAACCACAAGACAAGACAGAACATATTTACAATTGACAATTTATACAGTGCAGTGAGTCAGGTGTTGAGAGTCCTTATGGCAGAGGGGAAAAAACTGTTTTTGAAGCGGGATGTTTTGGTGGCCAGGGATCGGTAGCGCCGTCCAGAGGGCAACAGTTGAAACAGGTGGTGAGCAGGGTGGGAGGGGTCAGAGATAATTTTATGTGCTCTATTTGTGGTGCGTTTGAGATATAGTGATTCAACTGATGGGAGAGGGGTGCCGATGATCTTAGATGATAAGTGTGGATCATTTTCGGGGAAACTTCCAACGTTATTTTCACGCAGCTCGGAAGTTATTTGAGTGGTGTGCGATATAATTGTTTAAAAGTTTGATAACATTGACTTCAAACATCAGTCAGTTAGCTAGCAGCATCTCAGGAGGGTATAGTTCATTTTGGCGCCATTGTACTTTTACTCGATGGGGGGATTTCTGCATGCCAACCAAAATGAAACTATGAGGAAAATGAATTATTGCTTTATTTAAATTGTTAAAAACCGAGTTACAATAAGTACATTTGTCTCAGTAAGAGAGAGAGACACTCATCATTGTAAATAAAACCATCGAGGTTTTCGACGATGTAAGTGACGATGGACTGATTTCTTCTTCTGAACCAGTTCTAGCGAATTTACCTAACATTAGCTTGTAAACTGTGCAGCTTGTATGGTCTGGCACTCTATAAATCACGGTGTCTGACAACACACAGGGATGAAGTTAGGTTGGGAATCGCAAGGTAACTCACGTATTGATAACCGTACAATATTTTGCCCCCCGTACCAGAGTTAAAGGGAAGCCTTGTTTTGAAATATAATCGTTCCAGACTTTAGATGTCGTATCTGTTTTTCCCCGCTTTGCGCCATTTCAGCCATTCATCTTCTTAATTTTGATAACATCACAACATTCTGATAGAACATCGACATGCTAGAAACACATAACTACACATAATTAGATTATCACACAGGCCCAAACGCGAACACATCCCAAAACGAACGTATTTACAAAAGTCTCCCTTACCAGTAGCCTATGGCAAAGGAGAATAGTAAATCCAATCAACAAATGATGAGTATGTTGTGATCATTAAACTGCTGTTTATTATATCGAGTGGGTACTTTAAAACGTAAAGTTTCATGTTATGAAAAAAACCGAGTCTACGAGTGGTTTCGGCTGCATTCGTAAATTCGCTCTGGAAATCTGATCAGCAGTCATGGAATGTCTCTGATCAAGTAATCAAATTACTTGTTGTTGCTACACGTGCGTTGTGTTGTGGGTCTGACAAAACATCCGGCGGGAACAGCTTCTTCTTCTGTGATGTTAAATGGCAGCTTGCACCCGAAACGCAAACATGCATGGATATGTTTTATTCCATCCGGATCGGTCATTAAAATCACTGGGGTCCTAGGGTGAAAAAATATTACCGAGGTCCTCGGGTAATTTATATGCCATCCGGACAGGGCTATAGACGGGCCTCTCGGCAGGGGCATCTATCTGGGGGGGGGGGGGGTCCGGAGGGCCTCAAGCGCAGTATCTGCTAAAAAACAACAACAACATCAACCTCCCAGAGCTGAAAAACAACTTTTTAAATTACTCCAGGCTACTCACCATGCTGAAGTGATCAGTAGATCTCTGGAAACAGGACAGTTTCCAGTGGGAATGATGAGACAAGTTAATAGATTAACATTCTTTATTAAACCCTCATCTCCCCATCCTGACACAAACCACAGAGTCAAACTCAACACAGATGAGTGGATGTTTAACAACTTGAACATCCTCAAGGACCATTATGACACTGTGTTACCCTAACCCTAACCCAAATTCGTGAAGCGTTCCTTATTGCTCTCTACATATCTCTCCATATCTCCCACAATGCATTGCGGTGGTGTTTGAGGGAAAACAGACAATACACACAAAATCTCATCATATATCCATGATATCTGTATATATTTTGCTGATCTTTTCTGTTGGGGGATAGGGTAATGTTGAGGTGTCTTGCTGAGGCCCGTTTGAGGGCTGTGTCGAGTCCGTTTCACTCCCCGTTCTTCTCCCCGCGGCCCCGGGCACCCGCCTGTCCAGTGGTGGGGTACAGCTGGCCACTCACCCCAGTGGGACGTCAGCAGTGACGAAAGTAGTGACGAAAGCCATGCAGAGAAGCCCTCAGTGAATGTCCACACACTTGGTGTGTTCCATCAAGACAGAACGTTCACTATTGTTCCAAGAGAATTTTTTTTTTTTTTTTTTTTTTAAAGGTTTTGTGTTTTCTAGAGGTTGTGTGTTTTATGAAATCATTGTGGTTATATTGGTTTAGTTTCATCTGAAATATTCTTAAGGTTAACCTCTCTTCCCAAACTAAGGTACTGGTCCAGGTAGAAAGGATCCAAACTTTGGCAAAAAAAGATGGCACTGTTAATCTGTGGCCGTCTCGCGCTCCCTAATTCTATGCACTATTACTGGGCTGCCAACATTCAAAAACGGATTTACTGGTTAAAAAACCCTGAGGCTAACTGGTGCAAGAGGTGCAATCATGCTATTCATGATTGAATTCATGCCACTTTTTCATACCACAAATCTGTTCCGGTATCGTCAGGTCCGTCACTTCGTATGTACAAAGTTTGAGTCCCAGGCTCAGAGGTGGCTGACATTTCTTTGAACAGTGAAACAGTGAAACACCATGTCTTTAAACAGTGACACAGTCTCCAAGTCAAAGTCCATGAGGTAGGCGGAACTGGAGGTGAAGCTGGCGGGAGACTGGTGGGAGCTGGCTTTAGATAGGATGAATTCATCCTGTGCTTGACTTAGTCTGATCCAGCTAAAGGTGGTGCACAGAGCCCACTAAAGGTGGTGCACAGAACTAAATCTAAACTACATGAAATGTACCCTGATTCCGATCCCAAATGTGATCATTGCGGCAGTCTACAGGCAGACCTCTCACATGTGTTCTGGTCTTGCCCAAAGGTGGGAACATATTGGTCTTTCTATTTTTTTTATGTCTTCTTGATATTGTTGAATAACAGTTTACAACCTTGCCCGTTACTGGCCATTTTCAGGGTGCCAGTCTGTTCTTGTTATTATTATTATTATTATTATTATTATTATTATTACTTTAATTGTGGTTAAAACTGGGACAACTTCAGTTGTAGTGAATGTGGAAAATCGGGACATTTTAATGCTTAACAGACATTTGTCAGGACTCGGGACACCCTACTCGGGACAATCCCTGACACCCCGGGACGTCTGGCGGTAACATCTGGCCCAGGAACAGTTTACAAAATGTGCTTCACCTGAAATCAATCACACTAGCTAGTCAACTAACAGAGCTTGTTTTTTGAGCCTGCTAACAATGTAGTGTTATAGTTAACTAGGTAGCAGTGGGGATTACTCACCGAATCCATTGCATTGCAGCATTTTGGCTTGACTAGCGAGTTTGTGTTGTGATTTTCCACAACTTTGAAATGTATTTCCGTGTTTCAAAATGTCTGAACATTTTGATTGGTTGCCCAAATGACCAGACCGTGTCACATACCATGATGTCACGATTTCAAAATCACACAGAAATAAAATGAAGCATTTTCATGTATACCACAACTTTTTTTTCAATCTCCTGAGGCGCTATTCTTCTCACTTTTGCTTTACCATTATCCTGGTGAATAAAAACTGACCTTACAGTTATGAATGGTTTACTGTTACAAACTTGAGTAGCCTAGTCTAGAGGGCTACGGCTGCCTAGTAGTCTGGTAAACTAGCCTGTATGTTTTGATTTGAGTTGTAAGAGCATGCGGACCGTGCTGCATATGATGTAACCTGGGGAGGCAGTTGGCTACTCACCTGGATCCAGACACGCTCCGTCGAGACACAGCAGTCGGCCAGCCCAAGCAGGGCGACACATGATAATATATAACACGCAAAACAATCCCAAAGAATATTATAATATCCAATTTAAGATATGAAAACAAATCCTGCATTCTTCGACGGCCACTGAAAGAAGAAGCATTTTTTTATGGTCCACTTTAAACATCTTTTACTTTAGCAAATTACATTGCATAGACATTCTTGTATAAATGTGTAATCATTGCATGTAATTATTGCTTCAGATTTGTATTCTGTTTTACTTATTATGAAGCACTGGCGCGTCACATTTGACCGCAGGTTTTTGTTTCCAGTAGGCAAGGCCTATGTAACTGCACCAATTATGTCCATGTTATATTCAATATGTCAGTTCTTTAAAACACAAAATGGGGTATTCTAATGATTCTTTAGTCCTGACTAAACACAACTAGATATATGTAACAGAGTTGGGAATGTATGTTTAGTTGTGGTGAATGTAGATGCGTTTCGCCGTGCTTGAGCAGCCCTGGTTGTTGTTGGAGCCCCCCTTTGGAGTTTGGGTGTACTGCAAGTCTGCGCGTTCTTTTGTCCATCTGTTGTTGCCGTACTTACGGTGGCACCAGAACATGGCTGCCATCTTAATGGGTATGTGCGCATGTAAAATGCTCCTCGTGTTTTGTTGTTTGTATGGAGAATCTTGTAATGTAGGGTGAAAATGTTGGTGTAGTACTGTGCTGTTTGTTTTTACATGTATTGTGATGTATTGTGATGATGTGAAACAGAACATTTATTGTATGTTATTTTGAACGCGCAGATTCACAAGAGTTGCAGACCAGAGAAGAATTGTGTTTCTATATGTCTTCTCTGCAGGTATGTTGCTCCACATGTTGTTTGTAATTGTTATTTGTAATGTTTGAGGGAAATTTGTGTTCTTTCTGTAAACAAATTATCCTGATGTGAAATATACATAGACGGTGGCACCAGAAGATGGCTGCCATCTTAATGGATTCACAAGAGTTGCAGACCAGAGAAGAATTGTGTTTCTATATGTCTTCTCTGCAGGTCAAATAAAAGAATTGATGGAAAGAAGGTTGCCTGTTTGACCATCGTTACACTGGTGCCGTGACATGTCGATCTCAAGATCAGCTGAACGCCGATCTCCGTGGATGCTGCGTGGATGCCAGGTCTTAGTGTGATAGATCAAGTGTGGTCAGAGTATTATAGTAAATGGTCATTCAGTCTGAGGTCTGTGATTACATCAGTTTAAAAAGTGCTTTGATTGTTTTGGTTTTTATGTCCTGCTGTAACTTTATATATTTTTTAAACATTATTATTATTATTATTTTTTTTATTCAGTAATATTACACAACGCAAGTCTGTACCACTATGGCTCAGAGGCCAGGTTTTAATGATGAGATTTTTGCCAGTCCAGTGTTGCCTATGGGGAGGGGTGCATGGGGGGCATGTCAGAGCTTTTCTGACAGTGCTGTCATCGGTGGGTTGAATAGTAGGGAGGTGGGGTGTTCATACATCGCATTCACCTCTCAGATCACAGGCCATTCCGGCTCCCATTCAGACGAGTGCCCCCCAGTCAGTATCAGAAGTTGCGCCAAGTACTGAGTGAGATGGAGGAGAAAGATATAATCAGGAAGTCAACCAGTGAATATGCATCTCCGTTGGTTCTTGTATGGAAAAAGAACGGAGATCTCCGTATCTGTACAGACTTTCGCTGGCTGAACAAGAGGACCCTGAAGGATGCTCACCCTCTCCCTCACCAGGCCGACTGCTTAGCTGCACTTGGAGGTAACTCCTTGTTTAGTACTATGGATCTAACCTCAGGGTTTTATAACATGCCACTACACGAGGATGACAGAAAGTACTCTGCCTTTACAACACCTATGGGCTTGTATGAGTATAATCGCCTCCCGCAGGGCCTCTGTAATAGTCCTGGGAGCTTCATGCGTATGATGACTAGCATTTTCGGAGACCAGAACTATCTGAGCTTACTGGTTTATCTGGATGATTTATTGGTGTACGCCCCTGATGAGAGGACAGCTCTGGAACGCTTGGAGATGGTGTTCAGTAGACTGCGTGGTCATAACCTGAAATTGGCCCCCAAGAAGTGTTTTTTTCTCCGGAAATCCGTCAAATTCCTCGGCCACATAATTAATGACAACGGTGTGTTGACTGATCCCAGCAAAGTTGAGAGCATCGCAAAGATGACAAGTGCTGACCTGATGGAAGCGGACGGTGTAACCCCCTCACAGAAACGAATCAGATCTTTCTTGGGGATGATCAATTATTACCAGCACTTTGTGCCTAGCTTCTCCGCTATTGCAAAGCCTCTCTTCTCTCTGTTGACGGGCCAGAAGAGAAAAGGGAAGGTGAAACAGTCCAAACAAAGGTCACAAAGCAGGAAGTTGAATGTTACTGACTGGACCCCCGAAACGGAGCAGGCTTTCCAGAAGCTGAAAATGGCGCTGGTTGAGACGGCTGTCCTGGCTCACCCTGACTTCAGCCGTCCCTTCATGCTGTCAACGGACGCGTCCCTTGATGGCATCGGTGCTGTCCTGTCGCAGATCCAAGAGGGTGAAGACCGAGCGAGGCCAATCGCATTCGCCAGCAAGTCCCTCTCTCAGTCTCAGAGAAACTACCCAGCCCATCGGTTGGAATTCCTAGCCTTGAAGTGGAGTGTCTGTGACAAGTTCAGCCATTGGTTGAAGGGGCATGATTTCACTGTTTGGACGGACAATAATCCATTGACTCATATCATGACGAAGCCCAAGCTGGACTGCTGCGAGCAACGATGGGTGGCTAAGTTAGCGAGCTATAACTTCGACATCAAGTACGTGCCAGGCCCACAGAATGTTGTCGCTGATGCCTTGAGTCGTGTGCCTTTCGTCAAGCAGAGAGTCAGTCACAGATTACTTGAAGAGCCTTACAAGAATCTCCTCTCCGAAGTCCAGGATGTGTCGAGTGCTTCTGTACAGGACGCCTTCCGGTCGTCCAATGATAGTGGTGACACTCCACGCCAGGCAGAGAGTTACGCTCAAAGTGTCCCATCACCTCTGCATGTCCACGCTCAGTCTATGGAGATGGATGAAGTGTCTGTTGTTCTACAGTCATATGACGATCTGTGGGAGGTCGGAGCAAGAACGCGCGCTGTAGCAGTCTTGCACCATTTGCCTCAGTTAGTCCCAGGTGGTCAGGACTCACTTCCTGCTTACAGTGAGAAGGAACTCCGGGATGAACAGCTCAGAGACAGGACTCTCTCTCGAGTCTTGTACTATGTGGAGAGACATCGGAGACCCTCCAGGAGAGAGAGAGATAAGGAATCAGTCACAGTCATGAGGTACCTGAAGCACTGGGAGAAACTTGTTGTGAGCAATGGGATACTCTACAGAGTCTCGAGGGATCAAGTCGTGAAGTCAAAACGCCGCCAGTATGTGGTTCCTGAGTCTAAGAAAGTTGAAGTTCTGAGAGGTGTTCATGACCATGCCGGCCATCAAGGTCAGTTCAGGAGTCTTGGCTTGGCCAGACAGAGGTTCTTCTGGCTCAACCTCGACAGAGACGTAAGAGACTACGTCCGTAACTGCCAGCGGTGTATTGTCAGTAAGACTGTTGAACCTGCTGCGAGGGCGCCTTTGCAGAGTATCACATCAACCAGGCCACTTCAGCTGGTTTGCATTGATTTCTGGTCAGCGGAGGACTCAAGGAACAAGTCAGTTGATGTGTTAGTTGTTACTGACCATTTTACAAGAATGGCCCAGGCATTCCCCTGCAAAGATCAGTCAGCCAAACAGGTGGCGAGAGTTCTATGGGACAAGTTCTTCTGCGTCTTTGGGTTCCCAGAACGTATCCATAGCGACCAGGGAGCTAGCTTCGAGAGTCAACTAGTGAGTGAGCTGCTCAGAGTCTCCGGTGTCAGAAAGTCGCACACAACCCCGTATCACCCGATGGGTAACGGTAGTGTGGAACGTTTCAATAGAACTCTCGGTAACATGATCCGAGCGCTTGAACCAGAGGCAAAAATCAACTGGCCGAGGCGTTTGCAAACTCTGACGTTCATGTACAATAGCACAGCGCATGAGTCAACTGGCTATGCACCTTTCTATCTGATGTTCGGGCGTACTCCTCGTCTCCCTGTCGATATACTCTTCCGGACAGTCCTGAATGATCCAGCTGTGGTCAGCTACGACAAGTATGTGATGTCTCTCACGAAGGATCTGAGAGAAGCTATGGTCATAGCCCAGGAACATGTCATAAAAGAACAGCACCGTCACACAGAGCTCTACAACAGACGAGTGAAAGGGCCCACCATTGATGTCGGAGACCGTGTGCTGTTGGCGAACAAGAGAGAGAGAGGAAAGAGAAAGGTGGCTGACCGTTGGGAGTCTACTGTATACACTGTGGTGGATAGGAACTCTGAGACTCACACATATAGGATACAAGACACTGTCACTGGACGAGAGAAGGTAGTCCACCGTAATCTATTGATGTTGGTGAACTTTCTGCCGGTGTATGATATGAGTGTGATCTCTGACCCAGTTTCATCCCTGTCTGCTGTTCATACATCAAATGAGCCAAGTGGCATGTCCGTGTCGGAAGTGGAACAGGATTCCTTGCCTGGGGAAGTGAGTAGAGGAACCGGGTTCGAGTCGGAGAGAGTGGATTCCTGTCCTGGGAGTGAGGGAGGGGAGGTTGAAGACATGGAGTATGGGGGAAGAGCTGTTCGGGAGAGGGATGTTCCCTTGACTGTCCCAGAGCCCACGGATCCCAAGGGAAGAACCCTAGAGTGGGTCACCCAGTTACCATTCCCTGACCACTCACGGACAGAGGCTACTAACACTGTAGTGTCTTCAGTCTCGTTTGCCCCTCAGAGGGTCCCCGAGCAGATGGCTGAGGAGCAAATGGTAGATCAGTCCATTAACTCTGATTCTAGATTTGTGGTTAGCGCTGATGATTGTACTGATGTTTCTGGTAACACAAATCAGACAGATGATGCTAGTGACACACAGCGTACTGACACTCTAGCTTCTGCCACACAGTGTGAACATCCTAGTACAGTCACACAGGTCAAGTCCAAGTTTGGTCGCCTTATCAAACCAGTTGACAGATTGATTTATACTATGTCAGGACAATACATTATCCAAGACACTAAGTCAAACATTCGAGCTGTTTGTAGGTCAGTGTTCCAGGCTTTCCACAGTTAGATAAGCCGAAGCTCAGTTCAGTGCATGTATACACTGTGCACACTGACATCCTATGACATATAGGTTTGTTCGTTATTCTGATTGTTTTATAAGAGGTTGTGGCCTCTTGAAGGCTAGTAATACACAGTGAAAAAAGGGTCTTGTGGGGTGTAGAACGCATCCTACCGCCAGTAGTTGGTTGGAGAGATAGTTTACCTCTCTTTCCACTTCATCCTTATAGGATACTTTTCAAGTTGGCTGTCCTGTCCTTTGGTGGCCCTATGTAATAGTGTAAAAAGTAAAAAGTAGTATTTAAATGTATAGTTGCTGCTCAAGGTTGGCGAAATTCAGGGGAGGTGGGTGTAACAGAGTTGGGAATGTATGTTTAGTTGTGGTGAATGTAGATGAGTTTCGCCGTGCTTGAGCAGCCCTGGTTGTTGTTGGAGCCCCCTTTGGAGTTTGGGTGTACTGCAGGTCTGCGCGTTCTTTTGTCCTTCTGTTGTTGCCATACTTACGGTGGTACCAGAATATGGCTGCCATCTGAATAGGTATGTGCGCGATGTAAAATGCTCCTCGTATTTTATTATTTGTGTGGAGAATCTTGTAATGTAAGGTGAAAATGTTGGTGTAGTACTGTGCTATTTGTTTTTACATATATTGTGATGATTTCTGTATAGTTTCGTCCACGGATTGTATGTTTGTGAACATTTATTGTATGTTATTTTGAATGCGCAGATTCACAAGAGTTGCAGACCAGAGGAAGATTTGTGTTTTATATGTCTTCCATGCAGGTATGTTGCTCCACATGTTGGTTGTAATTGTTATTTGTAATGTTTGAGGGAAATTTGTGTTCTTTCTGTAAACAAATTATCCTGATGTGAAATATACATACACGGTGGGACAACCAGAATATGGCTGCCATCTGAATAGATTCACAAGAGTTGCAGACCAGAGGAAGATTTGTGTTTTATATGTCTTCCATGCAGATCAATAAAAAGAATTGGTTGAAAGAAGTTTGCCTGTTTGACCATCGTTACACATACCTGCATTCTTATGAATATGTTGTTTTTGATGAAATACGTGCTTTAGGGAGGGTATTACGTTATTTAACATGATGGCATATATTTACATGTGAATAAAATATTACTAGAAAAGTATTATCATTGTTGTTATTTGTATTTTGTAGCTGTGCAGCCAAAAAGGCTATCGCAAGTAACGTTATTTATACTTATAATATATACTATACTATATATTATATTAGTTTACTCAAAGATCTACGATATCGTTTTTGGCGGCACGGGGTTGCCAGATTTCTAATCTAGCACGACTGAATGACCAGCCAAATTGTACACACGTTGTATATCCACGGTCCACTGTCCATCTGGCAACCCAAAATTAATATTTACTCTTCTGTAGGCCTACGTGTATGTAATTTACCGGTAACCTGAATGGATGAAATGGATGACGAAAAGCTCATAACTTGTCAACCAGTCAACCTGACATCTTCAATTGTGGATGGAGCAATCATCTATTTTAACGGTTTGACAGTCAAGGGCAATATATGAACATCACCATCAGCCAGCCACTACACCTAGCCCACAGCTGCCACTATACACATTACTAGATCTACGAATTACTGCATGCATGATTTATTCCTGTGTCATGCCACATAGCTACACGGCCCATCTCACATACAAGACGCCTATATTACATAATAATAACAATCGAGCATGTAGGCACAATATTGTAGCGCGAACGCAGGAACATTCGCTGCCGTGTAGTGGTGAGCACCCGGTCTTGCTGACCGCCCCTTGTAGTGGAGTTGTGTGGTGTCCTATGGCCTCGTGTCGGCCCGTATGGTTATGCTGTGGCTCGATATGAGCGTGCTTCTATGTGTGGCTTTATGAGCGTGCTGTGGCTCCAATAGAGCGTGCCTTTTTTGTACACTGTTTGTAATGGTAATTAGGGAAAGCAGCTCTAACTTATTGAACTATGCCGTCCTCCGAATCTATGTCCGGCTGATCATCGCCCATAATAATAAAGTGGCTTTTATAATACACCTTTCTGGCTGTGTGTTTTGTGCGCTCCCTCTCCTGACATTTTACCAATACCCCTAAATCAGGGGACCCACAGATTTTATCACAATATGTCCAGTTGTATCTTGTAGAAATTGTGGAAGCAAGGCAAGCAATATTGGTAGAGCCTATTGTAATCAGCCTGCCTGGTCCGACTACGTAACAATAAAGTAACAATTGAGAATGGAATGTTGTGGTGCAACAAAATCTCGCACGCCGTGTGCATTGGGATGAGATGTTTTATGATTTTCTCATAGACTTCAATGGTGTGAGTTGAAAATGGAATTTTGCGGTGCAACAAAATTGCATCGCACGCCGTGTGCATTGCAATCGAATGTTGTCGTGCGTTGGCCTTAATAATCAAATTATGTGGAATGTATATTTTTTTAATCTTGTTATATGTATTAAGATGTACAGTAGCATTAAACTAGAAGACATGTTTTGATGCTGCTTATGATTGCATTCCGTAGTCCCTCTCTGGTCCGTCTCATCAACATAATTTGTTTTGATGTAGCCAAGATCAATGGGAAATGCCTGTTTTTGTGGAAAAGCACATAACAGAGCTGAACATGGATTCTGGATGGACATACTGCATCTAATTTCCTATGGATGTTCAAAGGGGAAAGTGAAATGTGTGGTTACTTTTCCCCAGAAATTGATGTTCTGAAGTCAATGTTGTGCTTGTATGAAAGATATGATTTGAATTCACTATGTTGGCTGATAAGGATAATGGAAGGAAGTTTAGACAGTAAAACTACATATATGTTACCTATGGTTGCCAGCCAATGCCCTCTTACTACTGAGTCAACTCTCTTTATTTATGACAACCAGACTAGTGCAGAACACAAGAGGCAGATGGAGAGTAAAACCCAAAGCTGGGTGTATTTATTGATTCCGGGGAATAGGGGCAGAGCTTCTATAGTGAA
The DNA here is from genome assembly GCF_963989245.1 of Nansenia antarctica. NCBI lineage: Eukaryota > Metazoa > Chordata > Actinopteri > Argentiniformes > Microstomatidae > Nansenia > Nansenia antarctica. The sequence goes on from NC_137675.1 coordinate 52,293,915, forward strand.
GCAGGCAGATCAGGAGGGTCAGCAAGCAGGGCAGGCAGGTAGAGAGGGCAGGCAGGGCAGGGCAGTGCAGGCAGAGAGGGCAGGCAAGTTCACTCCAAAGTGCTCTTCAGGTAGCTGCTCCCCTCTCACAGGTAGTAGAGGAAGTCATCCAGGTTCATGTTGGGCTCTCTGTGGATGCTCTGTCCCACCAGGAAAGCAAGCTTGTGGGCATACTGGCAGGGTGCAGGCACTCGGATGATCCCCTGAAATAATTGGGGGAGACAAAATCAACGACAATTTATGCATCAAAAAACAACTTGCATGCCTGAAATGGGAAAACCATATGTAAATACAGTATGTTTGATTTCATAACCAATATGGATACATCAGTAGGTTTAAGATGTGTTTCAATGTGAACTACACCCTGTTCATGCCTGCATTTGAATTACTGACCAAGAGAATAGTTTAAGCAGACTTTTACCCTGTAATTTTGTGCATTTGTTGTTTTCATTATTCTAAAGTAGACATATCCACACACAAAGAATCATGTTATAAAACAATCTCTGAGTAAATATATCTCGCTTTGAATGCCCTGATGTTCCAAACTCCCAAGATCCCCCCCTCTCTCCCCGTCACAACAGACGTCACGTTTTGATAGCTATGATGCAGCTGCACACGAAATAATGAAAGTTCGGGTAAACCTCCCCTTTAAAACTACTACTGGTAAGACAACCCAGCATACCTGCCAGTTGAAGTACATGTGGCAGAGTTTGTAGGTCAGTCGCTGCATGTGGTCAGGCTTCAGTCCACTGCTGTCATACACCACATTGTAGTGGGTTGGGGAGACGCGTCCCTGTCTAACAGCTTGGCTGACAATGAAGAAGTCGTACCTGAAAATGGGCGATTGCAACTGTAGCCACCGTTTTAAGACTGGATAAAGCAGACATAGCACATCTCTGAAAAAACAACATATTTTCTGAATTGCGTATTGAATCGATACCATTCTGGGCGGGTGACCTCAGTGTCGATGACTGTTCCAGGGGGTGGGTTGGCCATCTTGCCGCCAATTTGGGCAAAGAACCTGGAACTGATCCGCTTCTTCACAACCACCACTGTGAGTTTGGGTCTAGGAGGGGAAGAGAGAAAATACGATCAGAATGATTGGTGATTGAATGTGTTAAAGGGAACCCTGGTTATTAAGACACAGTGTTTCCTCTATATGCATTGATTCGTGGCGGGCCGCCACAAATACATTTTCTCCGCCACTAATTGATTCAGGCTGCGCAACGAGAAAGGCAGCGAGGAATTATGATCGGAGAATAGAAAAAGAAAAAGCAGATTTAAGCTAGATTTAGGCCGCTTTCAGACCTACATTTCGTTCCGATTTTGTTCCGATGTTGCAATTAACCTCGTCGGCAACGCGCTTGCAAAGCAATTTTGTGATTGGTCAGAATTTTGCGGATTTCAGGAAATCCCTCTCCTCTCCCTTCGCCCGTCACCGGTCCCTTTAATCCCGTATCCTAACCGAAAATGCAACATCAGCGACGACTGTGGGTTATTGCATTTACTGCTGTTCTCTGGTTCATGTGCTTATACCAGTGCTCAGTATACAAGTATTTTAAATGAACATTCGTAATGTAGTCTCTGATGTTCATGGTCAACTAAATCAGGCTATTTTGTGAAACAAATAATGTTCCCGCAAATGGGTTAACCGAGCAGCCTCGCACCTAACGCTAGCATCGAACTATTCATAGCATAAACGTTGGTAAATGTCATAAACGACACAGTATTGGCAGGGGAAAAGAAGGGGAGTCGAATTTTTATTGACAACGAATGCTGGAAAAACATGCAGCTAAAATTCAGGGAACATTTGGACAATAAGAGACACAAGGTGTGGTCGCATGGTCTAATTACAGGGCAATATGCGCGGGGCAAAAATTATCTATAGCCTCTAAAATCACCATGAACAGAACGGCAGAGGTACGGGTAAGCAGGGCTCATGTCGGTGTCATCAAAGGTAAAAGTTGGTTTTCTTTAACTCAGCTGATAGCATTACCTTGCTGTTGGTTGTTTACCGAATGCTCCATCTGACTGTCACACTGTGATTTTACTTGTGTAAACAGTTAATGAGTAACGTTAGACGGTTTTGTGTGTGTACTCTCTTGTAGGCTTGCAATACTTTGTATTGATGAGCTGATCTTTCATTGTGACTGTCAGTCGCAAGTTTATATTCTACGGATGTTGTTCAGTGCTGTATGCGCGTTCCCGGTTCCCTGTGTACTTCATCTTCGATGAGCTGATGATCTTTCTCTGTGTGTGTGTGTGTGTGTGTGTGTGTCTTGGGCGTATCTGTCAGTCACATGTATATGTTCAGTGCTGTATGCGCGTTCCGCATGTTCTGCTGCAGCTGTAGGATATCTTGGTATTTGATCACCTTCTATATAAAAATCACCGGTTCGTTTTTTTTTTTTTTATGTTGCCACCCTTTAGTTTTTGGTGAAATTACGTCTTTGTTTTGAGCGCCAGTGCGCGTTTCATGCGCGTGCAATTTTTTTTTTTTTACCACTCCGCCAATAATGTGAAAAATCCTAGAGGAAACACTGAAGACATGTAGGCCTTAATACGCTCTAATTGCCATCTCGTACTAAAATATGTTGGTAGAAAGACATGAAAAATGTTGATTATGTTAGAAATCCTCAATTAAGGTGTAGGTCCTTAAGGTCCTCTTACGTGTAGTCCTTTCCCATGGTGCTGATTGAGTCCATGATCTGTGGCACTTCGTAGTTGACCACACTCTGCAGCATCCCGTCCCCCACTCCGTCTCTGTAGATAATGATGCGTGAGGGCAGGCACTGGTTGTGCTTCAGCCAGGCCTTCAGTGCACCTGGGAAAGAGAGCCTGCACTTAGGATACTAGGGATCATTCTCATGCTTCTCTGAGGGATTATGTTGAAAAGAAGACTTGGAAGAGATTGTTACAATGTGGCAGTCAGTGGTCAATTTTGATATGGTATCTTATTTGAAATGCTTTGTTGTTTCATTGAACTTGCCTTGCAGAGCCACTTTCAAGCCATCCATGATCTCCTGACCACGGCTCTGAACCACACACTTGGAGAACCACCTGGAAAACAAGAGGAATCAGTTGGTACTGGCTACCAACATTGGTGGTAAAGAGCACATTCATAACCCAAGGCCATGCTTCTCCATGCTCATCCACATACCTGGACATGCCCTTTTATGAGACTGGCCACCAGAGCTCCAATGGACCTCTTCCCTGCAGCTATGTCGTGGTAGCAGTCAATGCCCACGATCATCAGCTGCTGGAGCTGTGAAACAGAGGCAGGTGAAGTTACACCATACAAAGTTTTGTTTAGCACATGCTTCTATTGAGATACATGGTGTGGAACATAAGATTGTGGATGGAGATCACATAGGTGTGAAATGTGTGGTTGTAGAAATAGAACACGCTGTAGAAATTGTACCTGCACCCATGTGAGGTAGTCAGTCAGATAAATGTTATCCACATTAAAAAGGGAAAGTTTACCCAAAATTCATGTTCATGTGTATTTCTGGTCAATCCATAATGCATACCGTCTCAAACTATCATAATTTCAAAACTTATCATAGCTATCAAAACTCAAAGTCTATGTTTACTTCCTAAAAAAGCCCCAGAGTTAATATAATCTGGAATCGGGAATCTTGAGCAATTTGGAACATCAGGACTGATGACGGCATTCAAAGCGAGATATCTTGACCGTTTATATATATATCTTCATCGTTTTTAATGTGTCTATTGAATAATGAAAACAACAAATAATAAAATTCCACTTTAAACTTATCATGAGCATTGGTCTGTATGTGCACAGCCTTTTTTTTAATATATTGGGCCCCAACAACATTTGTGACTTTGGGTTTATTTCAATTCACTGTGCGACTTACTGGGATCTCCACACTCCAGAGCTCTCCTCCCATCTTGCAGTTCATCTGCAGGGCAATCTTGGTGGCCACAGTCATGACGACCTGTTGGCGGGAAAGGGTGCGAGCCAACACACACTGGCTGGGGGTGGGACAGTCCACACACAGGTACTTCTTCACACTGTCATACTTATCCTTCCTGTTGCTGGGGAGGATCACCACCACCTGAGGAGGTAACACACATGCTTTAGTCCTCATTCAACACCTAGAGGTGGTTACCTGGACACAGATTAAGACGATTGCTAGACATGTTATGCTCAGAGACTAACCATCTGGGTGGTCTCTGTAACGTTGTGCTGCAGAGACTCCTGGCGGTCCTCGTACTCCACCCTGTACACAGACCAAAACTGTCAAAGCACTGGGACATCTAACCAATGGGACTTCCACTGATACTATGTTCATTTTGAGATAACACCCAAGTATGATTGGCAAAGAATACTCAAGGCTTTGTAAAACACCTGTGGTACAATACTGCAGCTTAAAGTGCTCATTAACTCAAGCTTGGAACCTTAATTCTAGCTGTGCCCATTCACAGCTGGACTCACCGTTGTAATTAACTTAGGTATCATATGTTGCTCCCTGCCACTAGGTGGTGCTATAGCACTGTGTGTGTGTGTGTGTGCCTCCTTCCAGTCTCCTCCAACCCAGAGTGAGAACTCACATAACAGGCCTCTGCATGCGGATGCCCATGGGTGGGGACACCTTATTTAAGCCGTCCAGGAGGGCGTGGGCTACGTCAGCGTTGCGGTGGGTAAGGAACATGATCCAGTTGTCCAGTGGCCGGCTGCTGATCAGGGGGATCCCCCTCATTTCTTTGGACCAGTCTGCTGCCCAAGCGATGTACTCGTACTGGAAGACAAAAGAAAAAGGAAAAAAAAGTTTTTGAGTTTGTTGCAATCACAGATTATGACATATAATTATGCATATACATGCAAATACATGACCAGCAAACATTCTTGTTTGGAGCTAGATCAGTACATGTTGCAGTAAAACAGAAATGTTTAGCAAGAGCTTCAAACTGCAGGTAACAAGTACTGTAATAAGCCACACTGAAATAATTTCTGATGTATTCAATACCCAGGGCTTAAAGTGGGAAAAAATCCTGTGCCTGAAACTTTTTCTTGGGGAGGGGGGTCACAGTTTGAGATATTGGGAGAGCGGGTACAGAAGACAGCTTCTTGTCTCAATGTTTAAATGCATTAATACTATTTTATAGTCAATACAAAATATATGTCTCAATGTTAAAATGCATTAATACTTTAAATGAATGTGCAACAATACTATGTGCAATATCACAACCCTTGTGTACATAAGGTTCAGATATAGGAAAAGTTAGGATATTTATAGCATAGCATAGAGTACAGCACAGTGTTTTATTGTATAGTATAGTAGTATAGTAGATAGTGTACATAGCCTTTATTTATGTAAACCAGCTCTTTTCCCTTTTTTATTTTACCCTTGGCCCTCGTGTTTTTAGTCTTTTTCCAAGCACCAGGGGAGCCCCCCCTCCTAAATTTCGTTGTATGGTACCTGTACTGTATTAATGACAATAAAGACCATTCATTCATACTACTGTTTTATACTCAATACAAAATAAAATAATATATTTAGATGTCTTTAAAAGGCCAAACTGATTGCATCACTTATTAAGCCACTATCACTATAACAATACAGAATAAAATATATACATGTCTTTAAAAGAACAAACTGATTACTTATTAAGCCACTATCACTTATATTCTCCTTCTTGGCACCACGTCCCATAAGGCTTCCCGTCACTACTCAGGGTTTTTCCTGGCTCAAAATGAGGCGGAGGTGGTGGGTCCTTAAACGAGCATCAAACACTTAATTTCTTGCATTCTGGTGAATTGATATGCACCAATTTGTGCCCTTTCTCCATCAATTTATGGTGGAAATTTCATTATATACAGTATGTAAAGGAAAAAACAATATTCAGGCACCAGATGACCATTCAAAATATAATGTAATATAATGCAATATAAGGCTCTCAGGCATTCTGTACTTATGTATTCTCCTTGAGCAGTCAACATCAACTATCAGCTGTTTCGCTAGCAAACACGAAAGCTAACTTATTTGCGAAACAGCGCCCCCGCCACCACGTCGGCGCAATGCCTCAATTGAAATCCACCGAGTGCAGCGCTTGTAGAAAATACGACCGTCAGAGTTTTGTCGAGAGCTGGAGGCGGCTATGACGGAGGCGGCCGCCTCATAGTTCTCTATGCAGGAAAAACCCTGCTACTCTCCTCTATCCATGCCCAGCGCCATTTATTCCTTACTCCTCGTTCTAGTATAGCTGTGTCTTCGCCAGGTTTAAGAAACTTGGCTTCCATTTTAATAGACTCTTACTAAAGTTAGCGAGATAGCGGGCTGCTAAAAGCGAACGTCTCTACAAGCTAACATTACACTCATTCAAACTTCTTAAGGCCCGCCCCACTACTCTGCCTCCGATTGTCTAGAAGTCGTTGGTTGGCTTGAGCAATGTGATTGGTAGGCGGAACTGTCTCTTTGCTGAAGATGACTCTTTAAATTACGATGTAAACAAATAGCATGTGATTTTTTTTTGCTCAAAGTTCCCCCGCGCCGGAAATCCGGCACCGTGCCGGAGAACTTTAAGCCCTGGATTTTAGACAAACAGCCTCCCTAATCCAGCTACACTCACCTGGGGTGCTCTGACCCTGTTTGACCCAGGAAGCAAACGACTGCAGGAAGTTCTTGTTCTGCTGGAATGTCACCGGCTTCCCCAGCTTGGTGGCCAGGACCACCTTGGTGCCTTGGGTCAGCTGGCTGCTCAGAGAGCCCACCATGACCTTCTGGGTGGCGGAGGCCGGGGTGATGGGAGTGCCGGTGGAGGGGTTGATGGCACCAGCCTTCTGCTGCTCCAACCGTTTCTAAAACATAAACAGTGATTTAACGAACGAGCAGGTGAAGGACTGCACACAGAATACACATACTGACTCAAAGTAAGATGATTTTGCATCCTTCAACACAAATTTGCAATGACACTATGAATTTCTATTGGACAGTGTACATTAAGAATGGTTCTACTAAAGAATCATTGACACACAACTGCCAAAGTTAGCCCTTTAGAACTACTCTTTCCCAGCTCCCTGTGTTTTGTGTTTGTGGCCCCCTAGGTTTACACTGAGGGGGGGGTGCTATGTTGGGAGTCTAGATGTCACACCGTAGTGCATGGTGGAAAATTGTCTGATCTTCCCACCTGCTGAGAAGCCAATCTCTGTTGCTTTAGCTGAATCTCCAATTGGGCCTTGACCTCCTCTGCTGTCTTCAGAGCACTACTAACCTTAACCTGGTCTGCCGCCTGGGCCTTCTCCCTCTCAACCCTGCATCAGGAAAGAGGAAAAGGTTAGAAGGCAACTGACATTCAGTGGGTTACAGTTAAAAGACCACACAACCGGTGTCTCACATTAACTCTAGCTCCAGCCCAAGGCTGAACCAACATCTCCTCACCTTTCTGAAAAGGCTCTGATCTCCCAAAGGTCCAGTTCCTCCTCAGAGAGCCACGTCTCCATGACGATAGGCCCAGTCTGCTTGGCTGGCTCAGGCTTCTTGGGCCTCAGAGCGCTGGACCTCAGGCCTTTCCTCTGGGGAGTGTGAGCCTCTGCTCAAGACAAAAAAGAGAATAGGGAATTGGGAAAGAGATATACAACCCCACAAAAAGATAGAAGACTTTGATGCCATATGCCTTCACTTTAATGAGTAGATAGAGAACAACAGTAACTCCATTGGTACTGTGTCTCACGTTGCTTGGGTAGGCATTAGCCTGGACAGGTGCTTTATCTAACTTGAGAGAGGACACTAGATGGGAATAAGGAACAAGCTGACCGAGGCAAGGCAAAGCTTCCAAGATTCATGAGGCCACTGTAGGGACCGGAACAGCGGGATCCTGGGCGAATTTGAAGATGCCGTGTGTTTTCTCTTTTTTACCTTTGGGAGTGTCGGGAACGCCGAGGGGACAGATGATTTTCCTGATGCAGTATTCCGACCGGATGCCGTACGCTCCCACGTCTCGCCGTTTGATGATCTCCGTGGTTGTGATCTCAGTGTCTGAGGTTTCTAGGGAGAGAATCAGATAGATCTGAGCATCTGCACATACCAATGACTCTCATCTTCAAAATGGACACTGCTTCATAGGCATGCATGGGCTACTAAACCACAGGACAACCACACAAGCGTTTCTGATCAGTTACTGACGCTCTAGTGTTTCTAGTAATCATCACCTCATTACGTATATATATATTACTGCCACTGTCTGCATTGTGGTTGGTAAGCTAAGCTTATGATTAAAAGGATATGACATTGATTCAGTGTCCTTGCACAAGGAGAGTGCGGGGGGGGGGAAGAGAGGTACAGAGGCAGAAACAGGAGGGGGAGGACAGAAAGAGAGAGGGAGTGAGAGGAAGATGAAATAGCTGTGCACTCACCTGTGCGGGTGGTCCCCACAGCAGCGGAGGGCTTGACTGCCATGTCAGTTGATGCTCTAACAGTCCCTGCTTCCATAGAGTTGATACCATTGACATTCCTGATATAAAGCTGGGACTCTCAACTCTTGCTATCCCTGTTCATATCAGTAACAGAACAGTTAATTGCAAGTCTGAATGCTTTATACACCCCTCAAATTTAATTTCTGTACCCTGCCACACACAGCCCACACAGAGACCAAACACAAAACCACTCAAGCTAGCACTTTTCAATGCCAGATCCTTAGCTAATAAGTCTCTCTTAATCAACGACTTGATTAGCTCCTATGAACTAGATTTCTTATTTATCACTGAGACCTGGTTAGATAAAGATAACAAGACACCAATTCTTATTGAGTCAGCACCCCCCAATTTTAGAACCTTAGATGTCGTTAGATCCCACAAAAAAGGTGGTGGAATCGCCTCTTTCTTCCGAGACAGTTTTAACTGCAAACAGAAATCCTTCGGGGAATTTTTATCATTTGAATATCTTTCAGTTGTTTTTAAATGTTCCACTCGAATTATTTTTATAATTTTATACAGACCACCCCAATACTCTACTAGCTTCTTTAATGAACTTACAGAGCTTCTCTCCATCATTACTACTGAATTTAATGGTCTGATCATTGCTGGTGATTTCAATATTCATGTAGATAACTCAGAGGACAACAAAGCCAAAGAACTCTCTGTTCTGTTAGATGTTTTTGAACTTCAACAACATGTGAACCTCCCTACTCATAATCGAGGTCACACTCTGGACCTTATCATCACCAAAGGCCTAGATATTTCAAATGTTGTTGTAACTGACATTGCCCTGTCTGACCACTGTTGCATATTCTTTGACGTATCTATCTTTCCTGTTATTCAAACTATGTCTAAAACTATTTCCAAACGATATATCAATGAAAAGACCAGTGCACTGTTCACACAGGCCTTTTCCCTAGCCCCCCCACCCCAAACTTCTATTCCAACCTCAGTAAATGACCTTCTACACGATTTCAACTTAAAAATCACAAAAACCATTGATGATATTGCACCCATTAGATCCAAATGCATCTCTGGTAAGCAAAAAGCTCCCTGGAGAACTGCCCCATCCGTAAAGACCCAAAAAAGAGAATGTCGTAAAGCAGAGCGCAGATGGAGAAAAACAAACCTTCAAGTCCACTATGATATCTATAAAGAGAATCTTCAGAACTATAACTTAGAAATAAGAAGTGCCAGGCAATCATTTTTCTCTAAGATCATAAACAATAACATAAATAATGCCCGCATCCTTTTCAGAACTGTTGACAGACTAACAAATCCCCCAACACCCATTGCTCAGGAATTTCACTCAACTAGTAAATGCAATGAGCTTGCATCCTTTTTTAACAATAAAATAGAAACCATTAGACAAGGCATTAGGTCTTCTGTGTCAGGCATGAAAAACATGTCCCCATTAACAACCCCAAATAGGGCGGACATAACAACCATGTCACAATTTAACACCATTGATTACAAGACCCTAGATGAAATCATGTCACGTCTTAAACCATCCACCTGTGCCCTTGATGTCCTGCCAACAAGCTTTTTTAAAAACATATTTAGCTGCATGGCAGGCGAACTAATACAAATAATTAACACCTCCCTTTCATCAGGAATCTTCCCTGAAGCCCTGAAAACTGCAGTTATTAAGCCTCTACTAAAAAAGAACGGCCTAGACCCATTTGTACTAAACAACTACAGACCCATATCAAACCTTCCCTGTACAGGAAAAATTATTGAAATGGTTGCCCACGAACAACTTAGCAATTATTTGACCCTAAATGATCTCTTTGATGACTTTCAATCAGGCTTTCGCCCCCTACATAGCACTGAAACGGCCCTTATTAAGGTCCTTAATGACATTCGCGTAAACACAGACTCCGGAAAAATCTCAGTTTTGGTACTACTAGATCTTAGTGCTGCCTTTGACACTGTAGACCATGACATTCTAATAGATAGACTAAAAACCTGGGTAGGACTTTCGGGCACTGCCCTAAACTGGTTTAGATCCTACCTACAGGACAGAAGCTACTATGTCTCCATTGGCAACTTTGTATCTGACCAAATTAAAATGACATGTGGGGTTCCCCAAGGGTCAATCCTTGGCCCCCTTCTATTCAATCTCTACATGCTTCCATTGGGACACATCATAAAAAAGAACAAAATTGCCTACCACAACTATGCGGATGACACTCAAATCTACATAGCCCTCTCACCGAACGACTATAGTCCCATTGACAATCTCTGTAATTGCATTGAGCAAATAAACGCCTGGATGACACAAAACGTCCTCCAACTAAACAAGGACAAAACAGAGATAATTGTATTCGGTGCACCTGACAAAAGATCGAAAGTCAGTGCAAAACTTGATTCTCTCTCTCTTCACAGTAAAAAACAGGTCAGAAATCTTGGTGTAATTCTAGACTCCGATCTAAACTTCAACAGCCACATAAACTCAATAACTAAATCAGCCTACTATCACCTGAAAAACATAACAAGAATGAGAGGTTTCATGTCCAAGCAAGACCTTGAAAAACTCATCCATGCATTTGTTTCGAGTAGACTTGATTATTGTAATGGTCTACTAACAGGCCTATCTAAAGGAGCTGTTCGTAAATTGCAGCTCATCCAAAACGCCGCTGCTAGGGTCCTAACAAAAACAAAGAAATTTGAACACATTACACCAATCCTGAGATCCCTGCACTGGCTACCAGTCTCTCAGAGAATTGAATTCAAAATCCTCCTAATTACATACAAATCACAAAATGGTCTTGGACCAAAATACATATCAGATCTCCTCCCACCCTATATTCCCGCAAGGTCCCTAAGGTCAGCTGAGACAAATCAGCTAATAATTCCAAGAGTAAAAACAAAACACGGTGCAGCAGCTTTCAGTCACGCTGCTGCATGCTCCTGGAACAAACTCCCTGAAGAAATCAAACAGGCCCAAACCCTTAAAATATTTAAATCTAAGCTAAAAACCTTCATGTTTTGCACCAGTTATGATTAAACACAAACACTTCTATCAATGTCTTTTTTCCATTAACTATTGTCTTTTTAAATGTTTTATCTATTTACTTCTTATATTTGCTTTTATTCATTGTAATTTTTATTTTCTTATGCTCCTCTTGTGGAGGGATGTGGAGGGATATGGAGGGATATGGAGTGGTGTAGAGGGATGTAGAGGGATGTAGAGATTGTGGAGGGATGTAGAGGGATGTGGAGGGATGTAGAGGGATGTGGAGGGATGTAGTAGAGGGATGTAGAGGGATGTAGAGGAATGTGGAGGGATGTGGAGGGATGTAGAGGGTTGTAGAGGGATGTGGAGGGATGTGGAAGGATGTAGAGGGATGTAGAGGGTTGTAGAGGGATGTAGAGGGATGTAGAGGGATGTGGAGGGATGTAGAGGGATGTAGAGGGATGTGGAGGGATGTGGAGGGATGTAGAGGGATGTAGAGGGATGTAGAAGGATGTGGAGGGATATGATTAAACACAAACACTTCTATCAATGTCTTTTTCCCATTAACTATTGTCTTTTTAAATGTTTTATCTATTTACTTCTTATATTTGCTTTTATTCATTGTAATTGTTATTTTCTTATGCTCCTCTTGCTGTATTTTTAAATAATGCATGTAAAGCACTTTGAATTGCCCCTGTTGTATGAAATGTGCTATACAAATAAACTTGCCTTGCCTTGCCTTGCCATGTCATCCCACCTCAGGCAGGCCCACAGCAGCCGCAGCATCAGGCTCACCCCTGCCAGAGACTTGACAGTCTGGACACGGTACCTGCAGGGGGGGACACGGTGTGACTCATTGACCCATTAGGTGTGACTCGACCAAAATCACCCATCACCAGACAGAGACACAGAGAGACATGGTTCTCCTAAATGGTTTCAGTTCTTACTGTCGTGGCAATTTCACCCACCTCCATGTGATTCCATAGGTGGGTCTGGGGGAGGGATAGGGCCAGATGTCCAGGGCAGGCTTGGCATTGTAATTGAAGATGGGCACCTCTCTGATGCCCCCTCTCCTCGCCAGTTTCTTCAGGTCGTCGTTGGGCAGGACGAAGATGCTCTTCTTGCTGCTCTTGGTGACAAACTTGCGGTACGAGGGGAGGGCCGTGCCCGAGCGGGTCTTCTTGGAGCGGACGTACTTGAGCAGTGTGACCCTGTCTCTGGTGGAGTACCCTTTGCTGACCGTCATGGAGGTCACCGTAGACCCGGAGGGGCCCGACTTGGTGTCCGTCACCGTCGCCGTGACAACGGTCTTGGTCTCCTGGGAGACGGCTGCTCTGCCGACGGTGGCCGTGGTGACGGTGGTCGTGGTCATGGTGGTGAGGGTGGAGACGGCGCTGCTCCCTGACGTCGATGCTTTTCTGAGACCCTCCGTTAAGTTCTGTTTGGGGTATTACACCCCCGCCGTTTCCCTGAACGCTCTCTCATGGTTGGCCGTCGCCCCTGTGCTGACGTTGGGGTGAGCAGCATCCTTCTGCTCTCTGCTCCCTGGTCCTGTAACAGCCGTCTGCGTTGTTACCGCCGAACCTAATCTGACGTCCAGGTTATCCGTCTTTCCTGAGGTCTCAGACTTTACTGACTGCTGCTGGTCAGAGTCAAGTCTTTTGACAACCTGGTCTTTCGCTGCTGAGTCTACCTGCCCGTCCTGCGCCTTCAGACTCGTTAACGGTGTCACCGCTGACTTCACCGCCTGCTCCGTTTTGACAGAGGTCCCTGTGTTGTTGAGCTTCTCCTGGGGCTTGGAAGCGGCAGGCTTGGGCTGCAGAGCTGCCTGCTTGAGCTTCTCCAGCCTCTGCTTCTCCTCCATGGTGAACTGCTTCACCCGTCTCTCCAGCAGCCCGTCCAGCTTGGAGGCCTTGACTTTCTTCTTGCAGGCCGTGCGCAGCTGGAAGCCCTCGCTGACGTTCACCACGTCGTAGTTGAAGGGTCGGACAGGGGGCTTGGTTTCAGACTCCTCCTCCTTTTTGGGCTCGTCTTCTTCCATAGGCTTCTCCTTCACAGCAGGTTTCGTCGGCGATGAGGGGCCTCTGCTGTTCACTTCACCTGAGAGATGGAGAGAACTCCGTTAACGATCAGCCGACATGACATGACAAAGTTAATGTTTGGCAATGAAAGAGAATAAAAGGACAGTTACGACTTCTGTGTTTAAGGAATCTTTTACTTGTATATTAGGCAGCAGAGCAGGTCCATACTCTGGGTCCAGCTGTGTGGTCTGAACCAAGAACTGAGCTTTACATCAGCTCTTTTTACCCTTCGATCTATCACCCAGTCTGAAGCGGTATACAAAGCCCTAACATCTTCATGTTATATGCATCTGCATTTTATTTGGTTTGATAGTTATTGTAAGTAAGTAAGTAAGTAAAGCTTTATTTATATAGCACCTTTCATACAAGAAATGCAGCTCAAAGTGCTTTACAACAGGAATAAGAACATAAAGTGAATATAAAAACATATACAAGCATAGAATGAATATAAAAGCAGGGGAAAACAGTCAAAATAAAAGGTAAAGATTTACATTTCTTACACACTATGTGATACATGTCATACATTCATACACTACTATATATTAGTAGTCTCACTTAACTTGATCACTAACCATCAAAGATTTTGTGAAAACAAGTTCCAAATGGTTGGCCTGATTAGCATGTCTCCTAACGGCCAAGCTCCACCATGGCCATCGAGCGTTGCGTCTAATGTGCGTTGCGTCCAAAATTGGGATCAAATGCATTGTAATCAATGAAAGGTGCTCCACCTGCTGCGTAGCGTCGCGTCAGCGTTGCGTCCGATGGCTGCGTCCAAAGTAGACTTTCAAAAAAGTGGGGCGCCCACGTGGGGCGTCAATCACCGCACCTGTGGTGAACTCTTGTTGCAGGAATGGATACTCTATGTATCAGATGAATAAACGTTGGTATGATCATCATCTGACATGTCTGGAGTTTAGAATGATAAGGTTCTATCTCCGTTTAGAATGATAAGGTTCTATCTCCGTTTAGAATGATAAGGTTCTATCTCCGTTTAGAATGATACGGTTCTATCTCCGTTTAGAATGATAAGGTTCTATCTCCGTTTAGAATGATAAGGTTCTATCTCCGTTTAGAATGATAAGGTTCTATCTCCGTTTAGAATGAGAAGGTTTTATCTCCGTTTAGAATGAGAAGGTTCTATCTCCGTTTAGAATGATAAGGTTCTATCTCCGTTTAGAATGAGAAGGTTCTATCTCCGTTTAGAATGAGAAGGTTCTATCTCCGTTTGTATGTAACTAGATTTATGGTTAAGGATAGGGTTAGATTTAAGGTTAGGGCAAGGTTTAGGATTAGTGGTTAGTTAGTTGAAATGTTGTTGACAGTTAGTTGAACATCTACTGAACTAGCAACTATCTATTTGGGAATATGTAGATAAAATATTACCCTGATTGGAAAATGTTCTGTATGATGTTGTTATTGTTGTGGACATAATTGCAGTCAAGGGTGAAATTATTCCTGTATACAAAAAATGCCAGTGGAGCTAGAGTAGAACGTTGACGCAACGTTGACGCGACGCAGCAGGTGGAGCTTGGACAACGGGAAGTTGACGCAACGTCGATGGCGAGTTGACGCGACGCAGGAGGTGGAGCTTGGCCGTAACAGTCTAAATCTTACAGCAAGCATCAGGAAATGTTAAGCGTTTGTTATTCAAATGATTCACCTTGAGACATCTGGATTGTCGATGAAAGGTATGAGAAACAGATGGATATTACTGAATAAAGTACCTTTTTCTTTATCTAGACAGGTGGCGGGTGGACTTGAGACAACATCCATCTTGTCTTCAGTCTTCTCCTCCACCTGATCTTTATTATCCTCCATCTTCTCTGTGACGTTCTCCTCTTGCTTCTCTTTCAGCACCTGCCCCTCTCCTGGTGAGGTGCTCTGAGATGACTCTACGACCGACTTTAGCTTGTTGTCTTTTTCTGAAGCGGCTGGGACGGGCTCTTCTTTTTCCTGGGTTTCTGAGCCTGTCTCTGTTTTTAGCAAATCTTTCCGCTTGTTTTGGCCAGATGCTGCATTTTCTTTGCCCGTCTTAGCTGCTGTAAAAAGATGGCATTTACATAACATGAAGCAATATACATCCACTGAGCCATGCTGGAGGCATAGTTTCTGCCTCAACACCACAGATCATTAGCAGCAACATGAGACAATGGGGAATAAACAAACAGACAAGCTAAAAAATAGCCCTTTACCCTCCAGTGCTTTGCGGTAGTTGGCGTTGGTGTTCCCTGGTAGCCTGGTAACAAAGCGATGGACATGGGTCCTACTGACCCAGCTCCAGCCCCCGTACCCCGTCACTCTGTACTCCTCCCCCTTCTGCTTCCACACCTACACACAGAGACAAGCACAAAGGACAACAAATAGAAGTAGGACAAATCTACAGCGTGTCACAAACAATAACACAACATGTATTGAGGAACACAATATTTTTGGGTAATTACATTAATTTTAATTTAATTAATTATATGAATCATATAAAACACATTCAAAGGTCTCTCTATCTGAAGAATGTGTGCGGTCTAAGATACATAGTACGAAACTTAACACGGTCATTATGTCAGAAAAGGGGCTCAGATGTACCTGGTGTTTGATGGGGATGGTGTACTTCACCCAGGTGGCCTGCAGCAGAGTCTCCTCATCCTCCAACTTTTTCTCTCTCTTTTTCACCTTCTCTTTCTCCTCCCGCTCCATGGAAGTCATGCGATGCAGCCTGAGGCGAGAGAGAGAGAGAGAGAGAGAGAGAGAGAGAGAGAGAGAGAGAGAGAGAGAGAGAGAGAGAGAGAGAGAGAGAGAGAGAGAGAGAGCAAAAACAGAGAGGATAAAAATAAAACTGTTAGATAAAAACAGCAAGGTGACTCTGGCTTGTTTAGTCAGCAGCGATCCATTATGTTGTACAATGAGCTTTTTTTCACACCGTGGAAAAGCGTGTGCTACCCAGCATACATTGCTCACACCACTCTGCATTTAAAAGAGGAACAAAAGGCTTCAATGCAGTAGAGTGGTGATGCAAATCATAATTAGTCTGCTTTTGCTTTTCCTCCAAAAACAACCTCTTATCCTATTAAAAGCAACATGTGTTAGGTGTTATGTGCAAGGTCCATGTGTTAAAGAATGACGGATTTCTGACAGTCACCCCCCCCCCCCCCCATCATGGTGGTGTCCTTACATGGTGTGTCCAAGGGCATCTTTCCAGACTGGCAACATGACTACAGGTTTGATGGAACACTCCAGAATGGCCAGAGCCAAGGCAAACTCCCGGGCCTTACTGCACATCTGGACAGCTTTGATCCAATTGGTCCTGGAAATACACAGGGAGAGAAATAAGTCATTGTGTGATGGAATGACATGGCCTCCTTGCATTGCCAATTCCCAACGCATCAGGGATCATCACTACATTTGCTCCACAGAGTAAGGGGGCTGTTAGACAGTAGCCTACCTGTGAGAGGCCCAGTTGGGGTGCATGAAGGGGGCGGGCACGTTGTTCTCCAGCTGGACGATGGTGAGCCTCAGCGTGGAGACGGTCAGCACCTTGGAACCGTGGATGGAGCCGTTCCACTTGAAGTCCCCGGCGGGGGTCAGGCTGAACTTGTGGGAGAGGTGGCGCCGCTTGTCGTGGTCCTCGCGGTGCTGGTGCTTGTTGAGGGCCAGCGTGTTGGTGCTGTACTGGTTGTGGTAGACCCGGTACTTCCCCTCCTGGCCCAGTTTGAAGAAGTTGTTCAGGTTACTCTTCACGGCCAAATCTTTCTTGGCGGCGGCGACCGGGCGGGAGGCTTCACCCTCGGTACAAGAGGGAGACGTCTGAGAGAGAGAGAGAGAGAGAGAGAGAGAGACAGAGAGAGAGACAGAGAGAGAGAGAGAGAGAGAGAGAGAGAGAGAGAGAGAGAGAGAGAGAGAGAGAGAGAGAGAGAGAGAGAGAGAGAGAGAGAGAGAGAGAGAGAGAGAGAGAGAGAGGGGATAACAGACACAGAGATAAGAGGAGATGACCAACTTCAATGGGATTCTTCAATTTGATGACTGGCTGCGTCAATCGATTTGAGAGGTCCTGGTACATTTGCTGATTAAGCATCAACCTCTGGACAGACCACAGTGAGTCATACACTAGACTACTGGTATCCATTCAATGCTAATACTGCAGAGAAGGCCCAAGGTGAGAGACTAGCCTCTGAATGAACCCTCAGGGCAGCAGGCTGAGTGAGGGACACCTGGTTGGGGTCTCACCTCCTTGCCGTCCCTGGGCGTAGGGCTGCCGTCCCGGGAGCTGCCCTCCTTCAGCGGGCTCGGCCTGCTATCCGGGTTAGGCGGGTGGGTCACTATGCGGTTGGGACCCTGTCCAGACCCCGCCCCTTCGCCGTTCACCCTCTCCTTGCCTTCACCTGCAGGTCATGAAACAGATAAGTATCAGGGATCATCGGTTGATAAGAGACAGAGAAACAGAAAGATAGGGAGTCAATGACGACAAACGCAAACACCGACGAAGACACAGTACATGAGAATATATATATAACTTGATTATTTTTATATATAACTTATTAAAGGGCAAACTGCAAACACAACAAAAATATAATGCACAACAACTGACAAATCAACTGGAATAGTCTTTGTTAGCAGAGTAGACCTAATGTTAACAGAATGGACTTATACCCTTTGTCTATCTGTGCAGCGGTAAGGTGAATAATTCTAGCAGTACTGTCCAGACAGTTGTCTTGTTTAGCCATTCAACTAGGCATTATTTATTCAATGGAGAAAGACATGGAACACAATGCAATTGTGATAATAAATGTGTTCTTTGTTACTTCTTTAATTAAATTAAAGTGTACCTTTCTATTATCATACAATATTTCCTTGATTATGTAAACTCTATAATCATACAGTTGTCTTTCTATTAGTTGTCTCTGTCATACTGAACTGTTTGTTATCATCCTGAACTATCTCTGTTGCTCACCTCACCTCAGTTCTGTCTCTGTTGCTCTCCTCTCCTGTTGTCTGTCTCTCTGTTGCTCTCCTCTCCTTGTTGTCTGTCTCTCTGTTGCTCTCCTCTCCTTGTTGTCTGTCTCTCTGTTGCTCTCCTCTCCTTGTTGTCTGTCTCTCTGTTGCTCTCCTCTCCTTGTTGTCTGTCTCTCTGTTGCTCTCCTCTCCTTGTTGTCTGTCTCTCTGTTGCTCTCCTCTCCTTGTTGTCTGTCTCTCTGTTGCTCTCCTCTCCTGTTGTCTGTCTCTCTGTTGCTGCTACTTAGCTATTCGGTTGTTAAGTCGCGACGTGTTTCCGGGTCCAAAGTTGGCTGAGGCGCTGTCTTCGAAATGCCGCAATAATAATAATAATAAATTATATTTATATAGCGCTTTTCCGAGGCTCAAATACCCTGACAATATGGGGAAAACGGGAAAGTGCTGTGTCCCTTGTTGTATGAATAGATCCGAGTCTAAAAAACGATTAAACTGTCATTCTACCGCTGTAGTACACTGGTATTCTGGTGCGGAGAATTTCTGGTTTAGACCCGGAAATTGCAAAACGTCACGTTTGACGTCAGACTTAACAACCGGATATTCAGGGCTCTCAAGTCTCACGCATTTATTTATTTTTACTACCCCTAGTGGTAGTGGCCCTAGGCTGCAGCCTAGGTAAGCCTATAATCTGCGCATGCTCGGGGCGCATTTTTTGCGCCCCGACCGAGAAATAGGAGACAGCCAATTGGAGCGCTGCTACAGCTCACGTGTAAGCGAAAAGTATTTGGACTGCCATAGACTGCCATTCGGCCGGCGCCCCGACTCCTCCCCTATGTATTTTCACAGTGAATTTTACACACACACACAGATAACACTGTTTATTTTTTAAGTAACATAAGTAACAAGTAACATAACATAACATACAGTATATATGGGGCTGCGTTGAAAGGTGGGGGCGGCGCCCTAGCGCCCTTTATTGGCCTGCCGCCACTGACTAAGGTGCCTCTTACCTGGCACTGAGGGAGTGGTGGTGGCAGCTGTGACGGGGGTTACAGCAGCGCTGGCCGGGGTGGCGGGGCTTGGGGTGGCGGGGGTAGTGGTAGCAGAGGTCGGGGTGGTGACGGCGGCTGTAGGCGCTGAGGCCGGGGAAATGGGGGTGAAGAGGAAGCGCTGGACCTGGCCGCTGAGCATGGCCGCCTGCATGAGCTGCTGGCCGGGGCCGGGGATGACCGTCACGCCCTGGGGGATGACCTGCAGCTGGCCCGTGGTCTGGCCCTGCCCCTGGATCACCACCGTCAGACCCTGGTTCCCTCCCTAGAACCAACACACACCGTCAGCGTTAAAGAGCGGGACACAAACCCAGACATACCGTACCCATCTCACACTACCCTGCTGTATTGGACCAGGCTATACTGATCCAAGCTGTACTGAACCAGACTATACTGAACCAAGCTGTACTGAACCAGGCTATAGTGAACCAAGCTATACTGAACCAAGCTGTACTGAACCAGGCTATACTGAACCAAGCTATACTGAACCAAGCTGTACTGAACCAAGCTGTGCTGAACCAAGCTATACTGGACCAAGCTGTACTGAACCAAGCTATACTGAACCAAGCTGTACTGAACCAGGCTATACTGAACCAAACTGTGCTGAACCAAACTGTACTGGACCAGGCTGTACTGAACCAGGCTGTACTGATCCAAGCTATACTGGACCAGGCTATACTGAACAAACTGTGCTGAACCAAGCTGTACTGAACCAGGCTGTACTGAACCAAGCTGTACTGAACCGAGCTGTACTGAACCAAGCTGTACTGAACCAAGCTGTACTGAACCAGGCTATACTGAACCAGGCTATACTGAACCAAGCTATACTGAACCAAGCTGTACTGAACCAGGCTATACTGAACCAGGCTATACTGAACCAGGCTATACTGAACCAGGCTATACTGTACTGAACTATGCTGTGCTGCTGTGCTGTGTTACGGCCAAGCTCCACCATGGCCATCGAGCGTTGCGTCAAATGTGCGTTGCGTCCGAAATTGGGATCAAATGCATTGTAATCAATGAAATGTGCTCCACTTGCTGCGTTGCGTCAGCGTTGCGTTGCGTCCGATGGCTGCGTCAAAAGTAGACATTCAAAAAAGTTAGATTTTTGACGGTGGACGCAGACGTCACAATGAGACCAATTGACAATTGACCAATGACAGTGGAGCTAGAGTAGAACGTTGACGTTGACGCAACGCAGTAGGTGGAGCTTGGACAACGGGAAGTTGACGCAACGCCGATGGCGAGTTGACGCAACGCAGCAGGTGGAGCTTGGCCTTTAGACGTCCACCACAGTTGCCAGAACTGTGCCAGAGAGGACGATGGGAAAAGAAAACATCCAAGCCAGCACAGTACCGTTTGGGTCCACGTCGGCCCGATGGTGAGAAAGAGGTTACAGACATAGATAGAACACAGCTACAGTGAGAGGGGGGGCAGTCAGTGAGCCAGAACACAAAACTAAGACAAATCACACAATCCACGGGAAAAGGGAGAGATTGTAGAAACACCAGCCCCAGATCTACCCAGGTGATGATGAACTTGCTAACCTTTTGTCTGTCCATAGAGTTTCCTGGCTGCTGAGTGAAGTTTCAAGAGAAAACGATAAATGTATGGGCAGTTATGAGGCAGACATACAATAAAGAACGGCATGGCATAGTAGCATATGCTAACACCATCACCATAACTACCAGCACCGTCATCAAAGAGACGTTTGGGTGAGTCAGTCAATTGAAAAGACTGATTGAATAATCTGACAGAGAAGCAACCTCTACCGAATCAAGAGGAGCTCTGTGTGTGTGTGTGAGAGAGAGAGAGAGAGAGAGAGAGAGAGAGAGAGAGAGAGAGAGTGAGAGAGAGAGAGAGAGAGAGAGAGAGAGAGAGCACCCTCACCTGTGCTCCCTGCGTTAGCTGGCCTTGCTGTGGTCGTGGACCCTGGGGGGTGGGCGGGGCCGGGGACTGCCCTGGGGCTGGGGGGGCAGCGCGGGGGGGAGGCATGGCCCCCACCAGCCTCTGTCCTGCAGTGGTCTGCATGGGACTGGCACTAGAGACGGCTGTGGACACAGGCTGGCCCCGGATGATCTGAGCCACCACCTGCTGGGACTGGCCTGGAGAGGAGAGACAGGATCAACAAGAAATTGTAAAATGATAAATGGACTGCACTTATATTAGCGCCTTTATCCAAAGCGCTTTACGACGGCCTCTCATTCACCCATTCACACATACATTCACACAGCAATGGAGGCAAGCTACCATGCAAGGCGCCGGCCCGCTCACTGGGAGCAATTTGGGGTTCAGTGTCTTGCACAAGGACACTTCGACATGTGGCCAGCCGGGGCTCAAACCGCCGATCTGCCAACCTTGCGATCATTAGACGGCGTAATGTAGGTATAAATGTAGGTATAATCAACATGTTTCTAGTTCAAATTTGACACCAACAAGCAAGCCACGTGAAATGAGGGTAGAAAACAAAAGCAGCATTTATTAGGCCGAATCGATATTTGCTCTACGTATAATTTAATATAGTTTAATAAAGTTTGCGTTTTCATAGCAGCGGTCCACCGACGCCCATGCTGAGTGGGAGAGTCATGCAGCCACGGGGGGTTGGGACGAGGGAGGGACAGACCGCAGAGAAGAGAGGGAGACCTACTGGCTGGGAGAATACCTTGTTGTACCACCAGGGGGGTTCTGATGATGGTTTTGCCCATGGCGGTGGCCTGCTGCAGGGGCGAGCGGATCCCCGTCATGCCTGGCCGGATCTGGGCTCCGGTGGTGATCACCTGGGCAAGAGAACCACCAGGGATAAGTGACACTGTACACTCATTTACACTCACTTAAGTTAATTAAAGTTACCCCTCTTTCACACAGACAGAGAGACCGACAGAGAGAGAGAGAGAGAGAGAGAGAGAGAGAGAGACAGAGAAAGAGAGAGACAGAGAGAGAGAAACAGAGGGAGAGAGAGAGACACAGAGAGAGAGAGAGTCAGAGAGAGACACAGAAAGAGAGAAAAGGAGAGAGAGACAGAGAGAGAGAGAGTCAGAGAGAGAGACACAGAGAGAGAGAGTCAGAGAGAGAGACACAGAGAGAGAGAGAGAAGGAGAGAGATACACGCACAGAAGTAGAGAGAGAGCGACATGGCTAAGGCTAGATGGACGTAGAGAGAGAGGAGAGACAGGGAGCCGGGTGTCTACCTGCTGAGTGGTGGAGGCGGCGGTGTTGGGCCTGATGTTGATGGCGGCGGTGCGGGGCTGGAATGTGGAGTAGGTCTGCATCCCCAGGACCTTCTGCTGGACCTGCACCACACCTGAGGAGGAGAGGCAGCATGTTACTGGCCATTCACACCCAGGCCTGGAGCAGCAGTGGAGAATAAACAGTGGCGAGGCATGTGTGTGTGTGGGTGGTTCACTTCTGTCACTGCTTTAATAATGAGTCTAACAAGAGGCGAAAAGACAGAGGCAGTTCATTTTAGGAAAAGCTTTTGGAGGAGCTGTTCCACTTTGACAGGAACACTATCCCCATGGTAACAACACGTTCTTTTCTTTTTTTTTTTTTTTTTTTAAACGAATGATGTGGAGGAAAGACAATCTGCTTGTTCTGTCCACAAACAAAGGGTTCTATTTTGCCTGGACAGTGTTTATGCCTAATGCATCGCCTCAAAATCAGAATAACATGTCTTTTCTGTGCGCAAATCTGCCTCACATCCCCCTCGTTCAGGCAGGGAGTCAATGTGCCAGTGTACCAAAGTAGGTCAAATGACAACCAAACTGTCAATCAGAGCCATCTGCTGTAGAAATTCCTCTGCCCCTCTTGCAGATGATCTGAGCAGATTTCATTGACCAAGCACGGCAGGTCTCCTGTGTTTTGTCAGTGGGACTGAGTCCAAGACACCAAGAGGAAGCCTCCGTGGGATCAATATTCTGACAGGACAACCTGTATCTATTACAGACAGGCTGGGGATCCCAGAGGAGTCTTTCACTGTAAAAAAGAACCTGTCCCATTTCCCCTTTAGGGCAGTGCAGTAAAACCGACAGCACAACTAAATCTAAAAACTCCAATGGACATTTAGGGTGAATCCCAATTCACCACTCCGGCTCCCTTTTCACCCCTCCGCTCCGTTTTGCGCGTTCACGTGTAGCCGTAGTGGCGTCCCAATTCATTACTCATTTAGGGTTAGGGTTAGGGTTTTCCATGGCTCCGTTCGGAGAAAATCTTGACCCTCGTTCGATTCGGAGCCATGAGACTCCCTTCCGGCATGCATTGCGAAACATCTACAGAAATGTTCTTTTCGCTCTCGTAATACGGAAGCGAGGCTGAAATGTCATTTACTTTTTCTGGAATTACTTACTTGAAAAAGACTTGAAAAATGATGATAACCATCGTATTATCTTAGTTCAATGTCATTACAATGCATTATAGACCTTTTATTTATAACAAGCATAACCAAAATATCGCTTTTATGTCGGTGCTGTGTCTAACGTTACAGTAACGCAACGCTGCATGACAGTCGAGCATTTCAGAGATGTACAATCATAAATCAATTATTACCAGTGGCGTTTGACAGCGGATGATGGTACACATATGTAAAGTTATCTATCAAACGTTCGTCTGACTTGTACATGATGCGCATTTTGACCTATTTCCACCCGCAATCTAATCCGAGCAGTTGTTATTAGGTAATATTATTAATGGGTTGTATCATTCATTTAAATGCATTATAGACCTTTTCTTTATAACAAGCACAACAACAACAAAACGTTATTATGCTGATGTGCTGTGTGTCTAACGTTACAAGCTGATTTGTGCATGACAGCCGCGCATTGACATATTTCCATGTCTGATGTCTAATGTCTGATGTACTAATGTCATTTCAATGCATTATAGACCTTTTCTTTACACGCTTCGCGCACTAGGTGGGCCGCGAATACTGTAGAGATTTGTAAAGTGGGCCGTGAGTCCAAAAAGGTTGGGAACCGCTGCAGTAGACTATCAAAGCAGGACACCGGTCCGGAGCACTCATATTCTGCGTGTTTGTCAAACGGCGACAGTCCCTGTTCCTCTGCCCGGCGTCAGTCCAATGGAATCGTCAAGCACAGCCTTCCCCATATAAATACATCGGTGCGCGATTACAGAGATGTACAATCATGTTTATTTAAAAATAAATTGTGGTGTTTGACAGCGGATGATGGTAGACATATTTAATGTAAAGTTATCTATCTAAAGTTATCTATCCACAGGCTGATATGTGCATGATAGGCGCAAATTCCAAAAGTCAAGCGCTTCGTAACACAGACGGGGTGAATTTTATGAATGAAAGTGAAAGTTCTGTCACAAAACGCCGTTACGTATCCTCACACATTTTTAAGTGGGTATACGGAAGTCCTTGCCCTTTCCTAGTGGGTATACTACACCACTGGAGCACAGGTTTCAGACAGGTTAGAGCTTATTCTGTCATGGTCTGATAATGAAGCATTGTTCTTTTTTATTTGATGACTTGTTTGATCGATTGATAGCGTTCAAGTTCATTCAAGTTGTGAATGAATCGCGAGCGTCAATGCTTTTCTACGATACTACGTGTAATGTCACTTGGACATAGAATAATAAGACACTTGAGTCTGGGTTCAACAAAGGTATAACCAGTTTACTTCGGTTCTCTCGACACCTGTCAGTCACCTTCTGGTATATCACGAACTCTCTCTAAGGCGCATGCGCTGTCCTGACTATGAATTAACCCATTCATTACACTACGGATGACGTCGTGAAGGGTTGTCCCATTTCCCCCGGGGAACCACTACGGCTATGGCTCCAAAACGAGTGACTCCAAAACGAGTGACTCCAAAACGAGTGACTCCAAAACGAGCCGAAGTGGTAAAAAAGAGAATCGGGATTGGGCCTGTGTCTCATGGGGGTTCCATTTCCACGGTGGTGACATAGCTCATCCATGAACCGTTACGTGGGGGGGTAGACCTTAACGAACGCACGGCGAGACCCTCCATCCATACCTCCTTGCGTGGTCGGCATGTTGACCGTGACAATCTTGCTGTTAGGCGGCAGCGGTAGCTTGGCAGTGATGACCTTGGTCGCCATGGTCACCTGGCCGGCAGCGATCTGGAACATTTGCCCAGAGGTGGTGACGCTGCTGGCCACGGTGGCCACCACGCCGGTGGAGGCTGCAACACACACACGTGACCTGCAGTCACACCCAGACCAGCGGGCAACCACAACAGCTACCGTCTATAGCAGTGGTGTCCACTGGGTTGGTTTTAGCAGCGTTGATATACAGTATATTCAAGGCCATTTGCTTGAATTTTGGGGCATTTATTGACCTAAAGGTTGACACTCCACATTGACAGTTTGGGAGTCTTGTTATTGTTAAGGTTTATAGGGAATTCACCTTTCCCTGATTATCAGAATTACTCTGGGAGATAAGAGTGGACACCACCGGCCAAAAAGGCACTCTGACAAAACTTAAATATATCTATTGTAATATGGTATAGCGACAAAAATGAAAAAACGAAAGCCATGCTGATGGTTGACATAGATGGTTACATTCACTAGGAGTGAAGATCCAATTAACCATTCAAAAGAACAAAAAATGGGGATTGAAAGAGCCATCAACTCCACTCACGATCCTTTTCCCACAGCGCTTTCACATCACATCAACGACGGGGAAACTTCATCAGACACACACACACACCACAGTCACGTCATGTGATTTTAGACAAACAGCCTCCCTAATCCAACTACACTCACCTGGGGTGCTCTGACCCTGTTTGACCGAGGAAGCAAACAACTGCTGGAAGTTCTTGTTCTGCTGGAATGTCACCGGCGTCCCCAGCTTGGTGGCCAGGACCACCTTGGTGCCTTGGGTCACCTGGCTGCTCAGAGAGCCCACCATGACCTTCTGGGTGGCGGAGGCCGGGGTGGTGGGAGTGCCGGTGGAGGGGTTGATGGCACCAGCCTTCTGCTGCTCCAACCGTTTCTAAAACATAAACAGTGATTTAACGAACGAGTAGGTGAAGGACTGCACACAGAATACAAATACATATTTTGCATCCTTCAACACAAATTTGCAATGACACTATGAATTTCTATTGGACAGTGTACATTAAGAATGGTTCTACTAAAGAATCATTGACACACAACTGCCAAAGTTAGCCCTTTAGAACTACTCTTTCCCAGCTCCCTGTGTTTTGTGTTTGTGGCCCCCTAGGTTTACACTGAGGGGGGGGTGCTATGTTGGGAGTCTAGGTGTCACACCGTAGTGCATGGTGGAAAATTGTCTGATCTTCCCACCTGCTGAGAAGCCAATCTCTGTTGCTTTAGCTGAATCTCCAATTGGGCCTTGACCTCCTCTGCTGTCTTCAGAGCACTACTAACCTTAACCTGGTCTGCCGCCTGGGCCTTCTCCCTCTCAACCCTGCATCAGGAAAGAGGAAAAGGTTAGAAGGCAACTGACATTCAGTGGGTTACAGTTAAAAGACCACACAACCGGTGTCTCACATTAACTCTAGCTCCAGCCCAAGGCTGAACCAACATCTCCTCACCTTTCTGAAAAGGCTCTGATCTCCCAAAGGTCCAGTTCCTCCTCAGAGAGCCACGTCTCCATGACGATAGGCCCAGTCTGCTTGGCTGGCTCAGGCTTCTTGGGCCTCAGAGCGCTGGACCTCAGGCCTTTCCTCTGGGGAGTGTGAGCCTCTGCTCAAGACAAAAAAGAGAATAGGGAATTGGGAAAGAGATATACAACCCCACAAAAAGATAGAAGACTTTGATGCCATATGCCTTCACTTTAATGAGTAGATAGAGAACAACAGTAACTCCATTGGTACTGTGTCTCACGTTGCTTGGGTAGGCATTAGCCTGGACAGGTGCTTTATCTAACTTGAGAGAGGACACTAGATGGGAATAAGGAACAAGCTGACCGAGGCAAGGCAAAGCTTCCAAGATTCATGAGGCCACTGTAGGGACCGGAACAGCGGGATCCTGGGCGAATTTGAAGATGCCGTGTGTTTTCTCTTTTTTACCTTTGGGAGTGTCGGGAACGCCGAGGGGACAGATGATTTTCCTGATGCAGTATTCCGACCGGATGCCGTACGCTCCCACGTCACGCCGTTTGATGATCTCCGTGGTTGTGATCTCAGTGTCTGAGGTTTCTAGGGAGAGAATCAGATAGATCTGAGCATCTGCACATACCAATGACTCTCATCTTCAAAATGGACACTGCTTCATAGGCATGCATGGGCTACTAAACCACAGGACAACCGCACAAGCGTATCTGATCAGTTACTGACGCTCTAGTGTTTCTAGTAATCATCACCTCATTACGTATATATATTACTGCCACTGTCTGCATTGTGGTTGGTAAGCTAAGCTTATGATTAAAAGGATATGACATTGATTCAGTGTCCTTGCACAAGGAGAGTGCGGGGGGGGGAAGAGAGGTACAGAGGCAGAAACAGGAGGGGGAGGACAGAAAGAGAGAGGGAGTGAGAGGAAGATGAAATAGCTGTGCACTCACCTGTGCGGGTGGTCCCCACAGCAGCGGAGGGCTTGACTGCCATGTCATCCCACCTCAGGCAGGCCCACAGCAGCCGCAGCATCAGGCTCACCCCTGCCAGAGACTTGACAGTCTGGAGACGGTACCTGCAGGGGGGGACACGGTGTGACTCATTGACCCATTAGGTGTGACTCGACCAAAATCACCCATCACCAGACAGAGACACGGAGAGACATGGTTCTCCTAAATGGTTTCAGTTCTTAGTGTCGTGGCAATTTCACCCACCTCCATGTGATTCCATAGGTGGGTCTGGGGGAGGGATAGGGCCAGATGTCCAGGGCAGGCTTGGCGTTGTATTTGAAGAAGGGCACCTCTCTGATGCCCCCTCTCCTCGCCAGTTTCTTCAGGTCGTCGTTGGGCAGGACGAAGATGCTCTTCTTGCTGCTCTTGGTGACAAACTTGCGGTATGAGGGGAGGGCCGTGCCCGAGCGGGTCTTCTTGGAGCAGACGTACTTGAGCAGTGTGACCCTGTCTCTGGTGGAGTACCCTTTGCTGACCGTCATGGAGGTCACCGTAGACCCGGAGGGGCCCGACTTGGTGTCCGTCACCGTCGCCGTGACAACGGTCTTGGTCTCCTGGGAGACGGCTGCTCTGCCGACGGGGTGAGCAGCATCCTTCTGCTCTCTTCTCCCTGGTCCTGTAACAGCCGCCTGCGTTGTTACCGCCGAACCTAATCTGACGTCCAGCTTATCCGTCTTTCCTGAGGTCTCAGACCTTACTGACTGCTGCTGGTCAGAGTCAAGCCTTTTGACAACCTGGTCTTTCGCTGCTGAGTCTACCTGCCCGTCCTGCGCCTTCAGACTCGTTAACGGTGTCACCGCTGACTTCACCGCCTGCTCCGTTTTGACAGAGGTCCCTGTGTTGTTGAGCTTCTCCTGGGGCTTGGAAGCGGCAGGCTTGGGCTGCAGAGCTGCCTGCTTGAGCTTCTCCAGCCTCTGCTTCTCCTCCATGGTGAACTGCTTCACCCGTCTCTCCAGCAGCCCGTCCAGCTTGGAGGCCTTGACTTTCTTCTTGTAGGCCGTGCGCAGCTGGAAGCCCTCGCTGACGTTCACCACGTCGTAGTTGAAGGGTCGGACAGGGGGCTTGGTTTCAGACTCCTCCTCCTTTTTGGGCTCGTCTTCTTCCATAGGCTTCTCCTTCACAGCAGGTTTCGTCGGCGATGAGGGGCCTCTGCTGTTCACTTCACCTGAGAGATGGAGAGAACTCCGTTAACGATCAGCCGACATGACATGACAAAGTTAATGTTTGGCAATGAAAGAGAATAAAAGGACAGTTACGACTTCTGTGTTTAAGGAATCTTTTACTTGTATATTAGGCAGCAGAGCAGGTCCATACTCTGGGTCCAGCTGTGTGGTCTGAACCAAGAACTGAGCTTTACATCAGCTCTTTTTACCCTTCGATCTATCACCCAGTCTGAAGCGGTATACAAAGCCTTAACATCTTCATGTTATATGCATCTGCATTTTATTTGGTTTGATAGTTCTTGTAAGTAAGTAAGTAAGTAAAGCTTTATTTATATAGCACCTTTCATACAAGAAATGCAGCTCAAAGTGCTTTACAACAGGAATAAGAACATAAAGTGAATATAAAAACATATACAAGCATAGAATGAATATAAAAGCAAGGGAAAACAGTCAAAATAAAAGGTAAAGATTTACATTTCTTACACACTATGTGATACATGTCATACATTCATACACTACTATATATTAGTAGTCTCACTTATCTTGATCACTAACCATCAAAGATTTTGTGAAAACAAGTTCCAAATGGTTGGCCTGATTAGCATGTCTCCTAACAGTCTAAATCTTACAGCAAGCATCAGGAAATGTTAAGCCTTTGTTATTCAAATGATTCACCTTGAGACATCTGGATTGTCGATGAAAGGTATGAGAAACAGATGGATATTACTGAATAAAGCACCTTTTTCTCTATCTAGACAGGTGGCGGGTGGACTTGAGACAACATCCATCTTGTCTTCAGTCTTCTCCTCCACCTGATCTTTATTATCCTCCATCTTCTCTGTGACGTTCTCCTCTTGCTTCTCTTTCAGCACCTGCCCCTCTCCTGGTGAGGTGCTCTGAGATGACTCTACGACCGACTTTAGCTTGTTGTCTTTTTCTGAATCGGCTGGGACGGGCTCTTCTTTTTCCTGGGTTTCTGAGCCTGTCTCTGTT
This sequence comes from Nansenia antarctica, assembly GCF_963989245.1. Classification (NCBI taxonomy): domain Eukaryota; kingdom Metazoa; phylum Chordata; class Actinopteri; order Argentiniformes; family Microstomatidae; genus Nansenia; species Nansenia antarctica. The sequence goes on from NC_137675.1 coordinate 52,324,149, forward strand.
TTTAGCAAATCTTTCCGCTTTCCGCTATTCTTCCGGTAATGACGCGGAGCTGATCAGACGCATTTGTTTGCTCCGCTACAAGTTTGAAATAAATTCTTAAAAGAAAGCTCACATTCAAAGATCTTACATTAATAATTTAGTATTAAAAGGTTAGCCGCAAGAAATATACTATGCCACCTAAGAAAAAGGCCACCAAAGACATTACTATAGTATAGGCCTAATGACTGGTTCTGAGGATGAAAGCGCCGCGCGAGCTCCAGAGAACACTGAGGAAAGCAGTACGAACAGTGCCGTGGGCTCGGAGGATATTCTCAAGGCCATCCTCGACATGAAAACAGAATTCTCTGGTAAACTCGAAAAAGTTTTGTCTGTAATGGACAATATCAGCAGAGAAGTCAAAGAGTGTGCTGGCCGAGTCTCACAGGCGGAGCTACGCATTTCGGAGGCCGAGGACAGCATCGGAACCCTGAACGCAACCACCAGCGCTCTGGAAGAAAAAGTTACAAGGCTCACCTCCAAACTAGTTGATCTAGAAGGCCGCAGTCGGAGATCGAACCTGAGGCTGGTCCACCTCCCGGAGGGTGCGGAGGGAAAAGATGCTTGCTAATTTTTGGAGCAGTGGATTCCCGACGCCCTGGATATGGGGACACTACGCTTTCCTTTGATCATCGAGGGAGCTCACCGAATCTCTGGCCCAAGGTCCAATCCCGACGCACCACCGAGGGCTCTGATAATGAAATTCCTAAACTACAAAGATAAGGTGCGCGTCGCAAATGCAGCCAGGGCGAAAGGGAGAGTTCTCTACAAGAATCAGCACGTTATGTTTTTCCCAGATCTACCCATGGAAGTTCATAAACAGCAGAAGCGATTTGACGGCGTTAAACAGCGGCTACGGGCCAAGGCTATACGATATGGAATAATCTTCCCGGCGCGCCTGAGGATAACCCACAACGACCGTTCATATGTTTTTGAAACAGAGGTAGAGCATTTTTTGGAGACACTAAGCAATGATGGAGTAGCAGAACAACGATGAACAACGCACAGTAAGACTCTTTTTTTCTTTTCCTGTGTGTGTATGCCTGATCAAGACTGATCTCCTTTGACTTTGTTTGAAGAGGAAAGTTATGGCTGGAAGTATATTTCCATTCTTTTTTATTGTAAACATTTGACTTTTTTCAAACGCCTAACTCTTAGCCTACTTCAACACGGCGAATAATAACGATCTATGCTGGCTTTGTTTGAAGAGGAAAGCGACGTCTAGAACACTATCTCCATCCCCTTTTTTTTTTATACTTTTTTTTTTTTATTATTTGTGTGTGTGTGTGTGTTCTAGACACCTGTCCTTTTTTTCCACAATGTTTAACTCTTAGCTGTACGGGACTATATGAACAGGGTGAACAATGTAAGATCTTGGCTTGAATTATTTGTATGAAATTGGTCCTTGTTTAAAATGATATGCTACGTTTCCGTTTAATGCATAGACGATGAATTGTATGATATATGCTTGTTTTGTTTCATTTGCTCACTATGCTTGGGCTGTCATTAAAGTGAGAATAGAACTATGTACTTGATTAGACCTGATTAAAGACTTTGGGGTCTTTTCGGGATATAAAATAAACAACACAAAATCCTCAATCATGATGCTGAAGGAGGAGGAAAGACTCTGTCCTATACATGTCACTCCTTTTCTCAATACAACAGAAGGTTTTACCTACCTTGGTATTCACATTACACCAGAGATTGACCACATAGTCTCAATTAATTATGACCCTATCGTGGACTCCATAATAAAATCGATAGATAGGTGGTCATCCTTACCTATATCCCTGATTGGTCGGATCAATATTCTAAAAATGAATGTTCTGCCAAAGCTGTTGTATCTATTTCAGAATATTCCTTTGCCCCCTCCAACATCGCTCTTTACAAAGCTTAAAAGAATGTTCACTTCTTTCATATGGACTGATAGACGCCCCAGAGTTCGCTTATCCTTACTGTACCTTCCATATGACAGAGGAGGTCTCCACCTGCCTAATATCCAGTGGTACTACCGGGCTGCTCAGCTTCGCTCTACTATGTATTACTTTAGTTCTGACTACATCCCTTCGTGGCTAGATATTGAGATGTCCTCTGTTACTCCGAAACTACCCCTTAATCTATTTATCTACTCAGCGGATATCAAGAAACTGAGAAAACAAACAAACAATCCCTTTGTTCTTAACACAATTAAAGTCTGGTATGATGTGCGGAAATTTCTTGGTGAAACACAATCTCCGTCAGGTTTCACTCCTATTTGGGGAAATCAAAGTTTCATTCCAGGGAGAGAAGATTCGGGTTTCCAAATATGGGCCAGTAAGGGCTTAAGGAAAGTACAAGATTTATACAAAGAAAGTACTTTCATGTCATTTGAACAACTTATTGCTAAATTTGATATTCCTAGAAAACACTTTTTTAAATATTTGCAGCTAAGGAGCTTCCTCTCAACTGCCCAGAATGATTATTTAAAAGAACCCCCATTGTCCACTTTAGAAAGAACCATATCGTCCAATTGTAACGGTAGGGGAAGAATATCCGCTATATATATCATGTTAGAGACTGGCTCATCAGACTCGTCCATAGACAAACTAAATGCTTGGAGGGAAGAATTTCAGGAGGATATCACTTTGGACGAATGGAGTAGTATATGCACAAAGGCTCAGACACAGACTGTGAAAACACGACTAAAGCTATTACAATACAACTGGCTGATGCAAACTTATGTGACCCCTGTTAAATTAAATAAGTTTAATAACAAAAATCCAGATGTATGTTTTAAGTGTAATACATGTAAAGGTACTTTATCTCACTGTCTCTGGGACTGCGAAAAGATCAAAGATTTTTGGAAGGAGGTATCTCAAATGATATTCCAGATAACATCGGTCTCCTTACCTCTCACTCCTAAAGTGTTTATCCTGGGGTTGTACCCAACTCATCTTCGTCTACAGCAATATCAACAAACACTCATAAATATGAGCCTGTTGCAAGCAAAACGGTTAATAGCTTTGTCTTGGAAAAATGTGAACAGGCCCAGTATTGCCCGATGGCTTAGGGAAATGTCATCCTCTTTAACAATGGAAAGGATGACATACATGATTAAAGGTTAAACAAGACTCCTTTAAAAAGATATGGGGACCATTTTTGGAATATGTCCAGCAAAATGATGTGGGGAACTTATTAGCTAACGAGGGGAATTCTGGGTGATACAGAGAGCTCTATGGACATTTACACTTCTGACAAGGCGCTCTACTTGTAATATATCACAACCAACCTATGCCCTATCTTTACTTGATCAAAATATTGTAAACATGTATTTTGTTTGTCTTGCCCTCTGGTAGCACCTGTGTGTGTTTTTTGCTTGTTTGTTTGTTTATTTGTTTGTTTTAGTTTTTTGTTCTGTTTTTTTTTGTTTGTTGCTGTTTTGTTTTGTTGCTGTTTTTGTTTTATTCGTTTTTTCTGTGTTCTTTTGTCTGTTTTGTTTTGTTTTTCCCAGATTGCGATGTGGGTATTAATGTGTGTCTGTCTTTCTTGTTGGATGTTGTATTGTCCTAATCTCAAGAAAAAAAAATGAAAAAATGAAAAAAATAAAATAAAAAATAAAAAATCTTTCCGCTTGTTTGGGCCAGATGCTGCATTTTCTTTGCCCGTCTTAGCTGCTGTAAAAAGATGGCATTTGCATAACATGAAGCAATATACATCCACTGAGCCATGCTGGAGGCATAGTTTCTGCCTCAACACCACAGATCATTAACAGCAACATGAGACAATGGGGAATAAACAAACAGACAAGCTAAAAACTTAAAATAGCCCTTTACCCTCCAGTGCTTTGCGGTAGTTGGCGTTGGTGTTCCCTGGTAGCCTGGTAACAAAGCGATGGACATGGGTCCTACTGACCCAGCTCCAGCCCCCGTACCCCGTCACTCTGTACTCCTCCCCCTTCTGCTTCCACACCTACACACAGAGACAAGCACAGAGGACAACAACTAGAAGTACGACAAATCTACAGCTTGTCACAAACAATAACACAACATGTATTGAGGAACACAATATTTTTGGCTAATTATATTAATTTTAATTTAATTTATTATATGAATCATATAAAACACATCTCAGATGTACCTGGTGTTTGATGGGGATGGTGTACTTCACCCTGGTGGCCTGCAGCAGAGACTCCTCATCCTTCAACTTTTTCTCTCTCTTTTTCACCTTCTCTTTCTCCTCCCACTCCATGGAAGTCATGCGATGCAGCCTGAGGCGAGAGAGAGAGAGAGAGAGAGAGAGAGAGAGAGAGAGAGAGAGAGAGAGAGAGAGAGAGAGAGAGAGAGAGCAAAAACAGAGAGGATAAAAAAAAAGCTGTTAGATAAAAACAGCAAGGTGACTCTGGCTTGTTTAGTCAGCAGCGATCCATTATGTTGTACAATGAGCTTTTTTTCACACCGTGGAAAAGCGTGTGCTACTCAGCATACATTGCTCACACCACTCTGCATTTAAAAGAGGAACAAAAGGCTTCAATGCAGTAGAGTGGTGATGCAAATCATAATTAGTCTGCTTTTGCTTTTCCTCCAAAAACGACCTCTTATACTATTAAAAGCAACATGTTAGGTGTTATGTGCAAGGTCCATGTGTTAAAGAATGACGGATTTCTGACAGTCACCCCCCCCCCCCCCCCCCCCCATCATGGTGGTGTCCTTACATGGTGTGTCCAAGGGCATCTTTCCAGACTGGCAACATGACTACAGGTTTGATGGCACACTCCAGATTGGCCAGAGCCAAGGCAAACTCCCGGGGCTTACTGCACATCTGGAAAGCTTTGATCCAATTGGTCCTGGAAATACACAGGGAGAGAAATAAGTCATTGTGTGATGGAATGACATGGCCTCCTTGCATTGCCAATTCCCAACGCATCAGGGATCATCACTACATTTGCTCCACAGAGTAAGGGGGCTGTTAGACAGTAGCCTACCTGTGAGAGCCCCAGTTGGGGTGCATGAAGGGGGCGGGCACGTTGTTCTCCAGCTGGACGATGGTGAGCCTCAGCGTGGAGACGGTCAGCACCTTGGAGCCGTGGATGGAGCCGTTCCACTTGAAGTCCCCGGCGGGGGTCAGGCTGAACTTGTGGGAGAGGTGGCGCCGCTTGTCGTGGTCCTCGCGGTGCTTGTTGAGGGCCAGCGTGTTGGTGCTGTACTGGTTGTGGTACACCCGGTACTTCCCCTCCTGGCCCAGTTTGAAGAAGTTGTTCAGGTTAGAGGGAGACGTCTGAGAGAGAGAGAGAGACAGAGAGAGAGAGAGAGAGAGAGAGAGAGAGAGGAGAGAGAGAGAGAGAGAGAGGATAACAGACACAGAGATAAGAGGAGATGACCAACTTCAATGGGATTCTTCAATTTGATGACTGGCTGCGTCAATCGATTTGAGAGGTCCTGGTACATTTGCTGATTAAGCATCAACCTCTGGACAGACCACAGTGAGTCATACACTAGACTACTGGTATCCATTCAATGCTAATAATGCAGATGAGGCCCCAGGTGAGAGACTAGCCTCTGAATGAACCCTCAGGGCAGCAGGCTGAGTGAGGGACACCTGGTTGGGGTCTCACCTCCTTGCCGTCCCTGGGCGTAGGGCTGCCGTCCCGGGAGCTGCCCTCCTTCAGCGGGCTCGGCCTGCTATCCGGGTTAGGCGGGTGGGTCACTACGCGGTTGGGACTCTGTCCAGACCCCGCCCCTTCGCCGTTCACCCTCTCCTTGCCTTCACCTGCAGGTCATGAAACAGATAAGTATCAGGGATCATCGGTTGATAAGAGACAGAGAAACAGAAAGATAGGGAGTCAATGACGACAAACGCAAACACCGACGAAGACACAGTACATGAGAATATATATATAACTTAATTATTTTTATATATAACTTATTAAAGGGCAAACTGCAAACACAACAAAAATATAATGCACAACAACTGACAAATCAACTGGAATAGTCTTTGTTAGCAGAGTAGACCTAATGTTAACAGAATGGACTTATACCCTTTGTCTATCTGTGCAGCGGTAAGGTGAATAATTCTAGCAGTACTGTCCAGACAGTTGTCTTGTTTAGCCATTCAACTAGGCATTATTTATTCAATGGAGAAAGACATGGAACACAATGCAATTGTGATAATAAATGTGTTCTTTGTTACTTCTTTAATTAAATTAAAGTGTACCTTTCTATTATCATACAATATTTCCTTGATTATGTAAACTCTATAATCATAAAGTTGTCTTTCTATTAGTTGTCTCTGTCATACTGAACTGTTTGTTATCATCCTGAACTATCTCTGTTGCTCACCTCACCTCAGTTCTGTCTCTGTTGCTCTCCTCTCCTGTTGTCTGTCTCTCTGTTGCTCTCCTCTCCTTGTTGTCTGTCTGTCTGTTGCTCTCCTCTCCTTGTTGTCTGTCTCTCTGTTGCTCTCCTCTCCTTGTTGTCTGTCTCTCTGTTGCTCTCCTCTCCTTGTTGTCTGTCTCTCTGTTGCTCTCCTCTCCTTGTTGTCTGTCTCTCTGTTGCTCTCCTCTCCTTGTTGTCTGTCTCTCTGTTGCTCTCCTCTCCTTGTTGTATGTCTCTCTGTTGCTCTCCTCTCCTGTTGTCTGTCTCTCTGTTGCTGCTATTTTTTTTAACTTAGCTATTCGGTTGTTAAGTCGCGACGTGTTTCCGGGTCCAAAGTTGGCTGAGGCGCTGTCTTCGAAATGCCGCAATAATAATAATAATAAATTATATTTATATAGCGCTTTTCCGAGGCTCAAATACCCTGACAATATGGGGAAAACGGGAAAGTGCTGTGTCCCTTGTTGTATGAATAGATCCGAGTCTAAAAAACGATTAAACTGTCATTCTACCGCTGTAGTACACTGGTATTCTGGTGCGGAGAATTTCTGGTTTAGACCCGGAAATTGCAAAACGTCACGTTTGACGTCAGACTTAACAACCGGATATTCAGGGCTCTCAAGTCTCACGCATTTATTTATTTTTACTACCCCTAGTGGTAGTGGCCCTAGGCTGCAGCCTAGGTAAGCCTATAATCTGCGCATGCTCGGGGCGCATTTTTTGCGCCCCGACCGAGAAATAGGAGACAGCCAATTGGAGCGCTGCTACAGCTCACGTGTAAGCCAAAAGTATTTGGACTGCCATAGACTGCCATTCGGCCGGCGCCCCGACTCCTCCCCTATGTATTTTCACAGTGAATTTTACACACACACACAGATAACACTGTTTATTTTTTAAGTAACATAAGTAACAAGTAACATAACATAACATACAGTATATATGGGGCTGCGTTGAAAGGTGGGGGCGGCGCCCTAGCGCCCTTTATTGGCCTGCCGCCACTGACTAAGGTGCCTCTTACCTGGCACTGAGGGAGTGGTGGTGGCAGCTGTGACGGGGGTTACAGCAGCGCTGGCCGGGGTGGCGGGGCTTGGGGTGGCGGGGGTAGTGGTAGCAGAGGTCGGGGTGGTGACGGCGGCTGTAGGCGCTGAGGCCGGGGAAATGGGGGTGAAGAGGAAGCGCTGGACCTGGCCGCTGAGCATGGCCGCCTGCATGAGCTGCTGGCCGGGGCCGGGGATGACCGTCACGCCCTGGGGGATGACCTGCAGCTGGCCCGTGGTCTGGCCCTGCCCCTGGATCACCACCGTCAGACCCTGGTTCCCTCCCTAGAACCAACACACACCGTCAGCGTTAAAGAGCGGGACACAAACCCAGACATACCGTACCCATCTCACACTACCCTGCTGTATTGGACCAGGCTATACTGATCCAAGCTGTACTGAACCAGACTATACTGAACCAAGCTGTACTGAACCAGGCTATACTGAACCAAGCTATACTTAACCAAGCTGTACTGAACCAGGCTATACTGAACCAAGCTATACTGAACTAAGCTGTACTGAACCAAGCTGTGCTGAACCAAGCTATACTGGACCAAGCTGTACTGAACCAAGCTATACTGAACCAAGCTGTACTGAACCAGGCTATACTGAACAAACTGTGCTGAACCAAACTGTACTGGACCAGGCTGTACTGAACCAGGCTGTACTGATCCAAGCTATACTGGACCAGGCTATACTGAACAAACTGTGCTGAACCAAGCTGTACTGAACCAGGCTGTACTGAACCAAGATGTACTGAACCGAGCTGTACTGAACCAAGCTGTACTGAACCAAGCTGTACTGAACCAGGCTATACTGAACCAGGCTATACTGAACCAAGCTATACTGAACCAAGCTGTACTGAACCAGGCTATACTGAACCAGGCTATACTGAACCAGGCTATACTGAACCAGGCTATACTGAACCAGGCTATACTGTACTGAACTATGCTGTGCTGCTGTGCTGGGTTACGGCCAAGCTCCACCATGGCCATCGAGCGTTGCGTCAAATGTGCGTTGCGTCCGAAATTGGGATCAAATGCATTGTAATCAATGAAATGTGCTCCACTTGCTGCGTTGCGTCAGCGTTGCGTTGCGTCCGATGGCTGCGTCAAAAGTAGACATTCAAAAAAGTTAGATTTTTGACGGTGGACGCAGACGTCACAATGAGACCAATTGACAATTGACCAATGACAGTGGAGCTAGAGTAGAACGTTGACGTTGACGCAACGCAGTAGGTGGAGCTTGGACAACGGGAAGTTGACGCAACGCCGATGGCGAGTTGACGCAACGCAGCAGGTGGAGCTTGGCCTTTAGACGTCCACCACAGTTGCCAGAACTGTGCCAGAGAGGACGATGGGAAAAGAAAACATCCAAGCCAGCACAGTACCGTTTGGGTCCACGTCGGCCCGATGGTGAGAAAGAGGTTACAGACATAGATAGAACACAGCTACAGTGAGAGGGGGGGCAGTCAGTGAGCCAGAACACAAAACTAAGACAAATCACACAATCCACGGGAAAAGGGAGAGATTGTAGAAACACCAGCCCCAGATCTACCCAGGTGATGATGAACTTGCTAACCTTTTGTCTGTCCATAGAGTTTCCTGGCTGCTGAGTGAAGTTTCAAGAGAAAACGATAAATGTATGGGCTGTTATGAGGCAGACATACAATAAAGAACGGCATGGCATAGTAGCATATGCTAACACCATCACCATAACTACCAGCACCGTCATCAAAGAGACGTTTGGGTGAGTCAGTCAATTGAAAACACTGATTGAATAATCTGACAGAGAAGCAACCTCTACCGAATCAAGAGGAGCTCTGTGTGTGTGTGTGAGAGAGAGAGAGAGAGAGAGAGAGAGAGTGAGAGAGTGAGAGCACCCTCACCTGTGCTCCCTGCGTTAGCTGGCCTTGCTGTGGTCGTGGACCCTGGGGGGTGGGCGGGGCCGGGGACTGCCCTGGGGCTGGGGGGGCAGCGCGGGGGGGAGGCATGGCCCCCACCAGCCTCTGTCCTGCAGTGGTCTGCATGGGACTGGCACTAGAGACGGCCGTGGACACAGGCTGGCCCCGGATGATCTGAGCCACCACCTGCTGGGACTGGCCTGGAGAGGAGAGACAGGATCAACAAGAAATTGTAAAATGATAAATGGACTGCACTTATATTAGAGCCTTTATCCAAAGCGCTTTACGACGGCCTCTCATTCACCCATTCACACATACATTCACACAGCAATGGAGGCAAGCTACCATGCAAGGCGCCGGCCCGCTCACTGGGAGCAATTTGGGGTTCAGTGTCTTGCACAAGGACACTTCGACATGTGGCCAGCCGGGGCTCAAACCGCCGATCTGCCAACCTTGCGATCATTAGACGGCATAATGTAGGTATAAATGTAGGTATAATCAACATGTTTCTAGTTCAAATTTGACACCAACAAGCAAGCCACGTGAAATGAGGGTAGAAAACAAAAGCAGCATTTATTAGGCCGAATCGATATTTGCTCTACGTATAATTTAATATAGTTTAATAAAGTTTGCGTTTTCATAGCAGCGGTCCACCGACGCCCATGCTGAGTGGGAGAGTCATGCAGCCACGGGGGGTTGGGACGAGGGAGGGACAGACCGCAGAGAAGAGAGGGAGACCTACTGGCTGGGAGAATACCTTGTTGTACCACCAGGGGGGTTCTGATGATGGTTTTGCCCATGGCGGTGGCCTGCTGCAGGGGCGAGCGGATCCCCGTCATGCCTGGCCGGATCTGGGCTCCGGTGGTGATCACCTGGGCAAGAGAACCACCAGGGATAAGTGACACTGTACACTCATTTACACTCACTTAAGTTAATTAAAGTTACCCCTCTTTCACACAGACAGAGAGACCGACAGAGAGAGAGAGAGAGAGAGAGAGAGAGAGAGAGACAGAGAAAGAGAGAGACAGAGAGAGAGAAACAGAGGGAGAGAGAGAGACACAGAGAGAGAGAGAGTCAGAGAGAGACACAGAAAGAGAGAAAAGGAGAGAGAGACAGAGAGAGAGAGAGTCAGAGAGAGAGAGACACAGAGAGAGAGAAAAGGAGAGAGAGACACAGAGAGAGAGAGAGAAGGAGAGAGATACACGCACAGAAGTAGAGAGAGAGCGACATGGCTAAGGCTAGATGGACGTAGAGAGAGAGGAGAGACAGGGAGCCGGGTGTCTACCTGCTGAGTGGTGGAGGCGGCGGTGTTGGGCCTGATGTTGATGGCGGCGGTGCGGGGCTGGAATGTGGAGTAGGTCTGCATCCCCAGGACCTTCTGCTGGACCTGCACCACACCTGAGGAGGAGAGGCAGCATGTTACTGGCCATTCACACCCAGGCCTGGAGCAGCAGTGGAGAATAAACAGTGGCGAGGCATGTGTGTGTGTGGGTGGTTCACTTCTGTCACTGCTTTAATAATGAGTCTAACAAGAGGCGAAAAGACAGAGGCAGTTCATTTTAGAAAAAGCTTTTGGAGGAGCTGTTCCACTTTGACAGGAACACTATCCCCATGGTAACAACATGTTCTTTTCTTTTTTTTCTTTTTTTTTTAAAAACGAATGATGTGGAGGAAAGACAATCTGCTTGTTCTGTCCACAAACAAAGGGTTCTATTTTGCCTGGACAGTGTTTATGCCTAATGCATCGCCTCAAAATCAGAATAACATGTCTTTTCTGTGCGCAAATCTGCCTCACATCCCCCTCGTTCAGGCAGGGAGTCAATGTGCCAGTGTACCAAAGTAGGTCAAATGACAACCAAACTGTCAATCAGAGCCATCTGCTGTAGAAATTCCTCTGCCCCTCTTGCAGATGATCTGAGCAGATTTCATTGACCAAGCACGGCAGGTCTCCTGTGTTTTGTCAGTGGGACTGAGTCCAAGACACCAAGAGGAAGCCTCCGTGGGATCAATATTCTGACAGGACAACCTGTATCTATTACAGACAGGCTGGGGATCCCAGAGGAGTCTTTCACTGTAAAAAAGAACCTGTCCCATTTCCCCTTTAGGGCAGTGCAGTAAAACCGACAGCACAACTAAATCTAAAAACTCCAATGGACATTTAGGGTGAATCCCAATTCACCACTCCGGCTCCCTTTTCACCCCTCCGCTCCGTTTTGCGCGTTCACGTGTAGCCGTAGTGGCGTCCCAATTCATTACTCATTTAGGGTTAGGGTTAGGGTTTTCCATGGCTCCGTTCGGAGAAAATCTTGACCCTCGTTCGATTCGGAGCCATGAGACTCCCTTCCGGCATGCATTGCGAAACATCTACAGAAATGTTCTTTTCGCTCTCGTAATACGGAAGCGAGGCTGAAATGTCATTTACTTTTTCTGGAATTACTTACTTGAAAAAGACTTGAAAAATGATGATAACCATCGTATTATCTTAGTTCAATGTCATTACAATGCATTATAGACCTTTTATTTATAACAAGCATAACCAAAATATCGCTTTTATGTCGGTGCTGTGTCTAACGTTACACTAACGCAACGCTGCATGACAGTCGAGCATTTCAGAGATGTACAATCATAAATCAATTATTACCAGTGGCGTTTGACAGCGGATGATGGTATTATGTAAAGTTATCTATCAAACGTTCGTCTGACTTGTACATGATGCGCATTTTGACCTATTTCCACCCGCAATCTAATCCGAGCAGTTGTTATTAGGTAATATTATTAATGGGTTGTATCATTCATTTAAATGCATTATAGACCTTTTCTTTATAACAAGCACAACAACAACAAAACGTTATTATGCCGATGTGCTGTGTGTCTAACGTTACAAGCTGATTTGTGCATGACAGCCGCACATTGACATATTTCCATGTCTGATGTCTAATGTCTGATGTACTAATGTCATTTCAATGCATTATAGACCTTTTCTTTACACGCTTCGCGCACTAGGTGGGCCGCGAATACTGTAGAGATTTGTAAAGTGGGCCGTGAGTCCAAAAAGGTTGGGAACCGCTGCATTAGACTATCAAAGCAGGACACCGGTCCGGAGCACTCATATTCTGCGCGTTTGTCAAACGGCGACAGTCCCTGTTCCTCTGCCCGGCGTCAGTCCAATGGAATCGTCAAGCACAGCCTTCCCCATATAAATACATCGGTGCGCGATTACAGAGATGTACAATCATGTTTATTTAAAAATAAATTGTGGTGTTTGACAGCGGATGATGGTAGACATATTTAATGTAAAGTTATCTATCTAAAGTTATCTATCCACAGGCTGATATGTGCATGATAGGCGCAAATTCCAAAAGTCAAGCGCTTCGTAACACAGACGGGGTGAATTTTATGAATGAAAGTGAAAGTTCTGTCACAAAACGCCGTTACGTATCCTCACACATTTTTAAGTGGGTATACGGAAGTCCTTGCCCTTTCCTAGTGGGTATACTACACCACTGGAGCACAGGTTTCAGACAGGTTAGAGCTTATTCTGTCATGGTCTGATAATGAAGCATTGTTCTTTTTTATTTGATGACTTGTTTGATCGATTGATAGCGTTCAAGTTCATTCAAGTTGTGAATGAATCGCGAGCGTCAATGCTTTTCTACGATACTACGTGTAATGTCACTTGGACATAGAATAATAAGACACTTGAGTCTGGGTTCAACAAAGGTATAACCAGTTTACTTCGGTTCTCTCGACACCTGTCAGTCACCTTCTGGTATATCACAAACTCTCTCTAAGGCGCATGCGCTGTCCTGACTATGAATTAACCCATTCATTACACTACGGATGACGTCGTGAAGGGTTGTCCCATTTCCCCCGGGGAACCACTACGGCTATGGCTCCAAAACGAGTGACTCCAAAACGAGTGACTCCAAAACGAGTGACTCCAAAACGAGCCGAAGTGGTAAAAAAGAGAATCGGGATTGGGCCTGTGTCTCATGGGGGTTCCATTTCCACGGTGGTGACATAGCTCATCCATGAACCGTTACGTGGGGGGGTAGACCTTAACGAACGCACGGCGAGACCCTCCATCCATACCTCCTTGCGTGGTCGGCATGTTGACCGTGACAATCTTGCTGTTAGGCGGCAGCGGTAGCTTGGCAGTGATGACCTTGGTCGCCATGGTCACCTGGCCGGCAGCGATCTGGAACGTTTGCCCAGAGGTGGTGACGCTGCTGGCCACGGTGGCCACCACGCCGGTGGAGGCTGCAACACACACACGTGACCTGCAGTCACACCCAGACCAGCGGGCAACCACAACAGCTACCGTCTATAGCAGTGGTGTCCACTGGGTTGGTTTTAGCAGCGTTGATATACAGTATATTCAAGGCCATTTGCTTGAATTTTGGGGCATTTATTGACCTAAAGGTTGACACTCCACATTGACAGTTTGGGAGTCTTGTTATTGTTAAGGTTTATAGCCAGGTCTGTGGATAGATAATTCTGATTATCAGAATTACTCTGGGAGATAAGAGTGGACACCACCGGCCAAAAAGGCACTCTGACAAAACTTAAATATATCTATTGTAATATGGTATAGCGACAAAAATGAAAAAACGAAAGCCATGCTGATGGTTGACATAGATGGTTACATTCACTAGGAGTGAAGATCCAATTAACCATTCAAAAGAACAAAAAATGGGGATTGAAAGAGCCATCAACTCCACTCACGATCCTTTTCCCACAGCGCTTTCACATCACATCAACGACGGGGAAACTTCATCAGACACACACACACACCACAGTCACGTCATGTGATTTTAGACAAACAGCCTCCCTAATCCAACTACACTCACCTGGGGTGCTCTGACCCTGTTTGACCGAGGAAGCAAACAACTGCTGGAAGTTCTTGTTCTGCTGGAATGTCACCGGCGTCCCCAGCTTGGTGGCCAGGACCACCTTGGTGCCTTGGGTCACCTGGCTGCTCAGAGAGCCCACCATGACCTTCTGGGTGGCGGAGGCCGGGGTGGTGGGAGTGCCGGTGGAGGGGTTGATGGCACCAGCCTTCTGCTGCTCCAACCGTTTCTAAAACATAAACAGTGATTTAACGAACGAGTAGGTGAAGGACTGCACACAGAATACAAATACATATTTTGCATCCTTCAACACAAATTTGCAATGACACTATGAATTTCTATTGGACAGTGTACATTAAGAATGGTTCTACTAAAGAATCATTGACACACAACTGCCAAAGTTAGCCCTTTAGAACTACTCTTTCCCAGCTCCCTGTGTTTTGTGTTTGTGGCCCCCTAGGTTTACACTGAGGGGGGGGTGCTATGTTGGGAGTCTAGGTGTCACACCGTAGTGCATGGTGGAAAATTGTCTGATCTTCCCACCTGCTGAGAAGCCAATCTCTGTTGCTTTAGCTGAATCTCCAATTGGGCCTTGACCTCCTCTGCTGTCTTCAGAGCACTACTAACCTTAACCTGGTCTGCCGCCTGGGCCTTCTCCCTCTCAACCCTGCATCAGGAAAGAGGAAAAGGTTAGAAGGCAACTGACATTCAGTGGGTTACAGTTAAAAGACCACACAACCGGTGTCTCACATTAACTCTAGCTCCAGCCCAAGGCTGAACCAACATCTCCTCACCTTTCTGAAAAGGCTCTGATCTCCCAAAGGTCCAGTTCCTCCTCAGAGAGCCACGTCTCCATGACGATAGGCCCAGTCTGCTTGGCTGGCTCAGGCTTCTTGGGCCTCAGAGCGCTGGACCTCAGGCCTTTCCTCTGGGGAGTGTGAGCCTCTGCTCAAGACAAAAAAGAGAATAGGGAATTGGGAAAGAGATATACAACCCCACAAAAAGATAGAAGACTTTGATGCCATATGCCTTCACTTTAATGAGTAGATAGAGAACAACAGTAACTCCATTGGTACTGTGTCTCACGTTGCTTGGGTAGGCATTAGCCTGGACAGGTGCTTTATCTAACTTGAGAGAGGACACTAGATGGGAATAAGGAACAAGCTGACCGAGGCAAGGCAAAGCTTCCAAGATTCATGAGGCCACTGTAGGGACCGGAACAGCGGGATCCTGGGCGAATTTGAAGATGCCGTGTGTTTTCTCTTTTTTACCTTTGGGAGTGTCGGGAACGCCGAGGGGACAGATGATTTTCCTGATGCAGTATTCCGACCGGATGCCGTACGCTCCCACGTCTCGCCGTTTGATGATCTCCGTGGTTGTGATCTCAGTGTCTGAGGTTTCTAGGGAGAGAATCAGATAGATCTGAGCATCTGCACATACCAATGACTCTCATCTTCAAAATGGACACTGCTTCATAGGCATGCATGGGCTACTAAACCACAGGACAACCGCACAAGCGTATCTGATCAGTTACTGACGCTCTAGTGTTTCTAGTAATCATCACCTCATTACGTATATATATTACTGCCACTGTCTGCATTGTGGTTGGTAAGCTAAGCTTATGATTAAAAGGATATGACATTGATTCAGTGTCCTTGCACAAGGAGAGTGCGGGGGGGGGAAGAGAGGTACAGAGGCAGAAACAGGAGGGGGAGGACAGAAAGAGAGAGGGAGTGAGAGGAAGATGAAATAGCTGTGCACTCACCTGTGCGGGTGGTCCCCACAGCAGCGGAGGGCTTGACTGCCATGTCATCCCACCTCAGGCAGGCCCACAGCAGCCGCAGCATCAGGCTCACCCCTGCCAGAGACTTGACAGTCTGGAGACGGTACCTGCAGGGGGGGACACGGTGTGACTCATTGACCCATTAGGTGTGACTCGACCAAAATCACCCATCACCAGACAGAGACACGGAGAGACATGGTTCTCCTAAATGGTTTCAGTTCTTAGTGTCGTGGCAATTTCACCCACCTCCATGTGATTCCATAGGTGGGTCTGGGGGAGGGATAGGGCCAGATGTCCAGGGCAGGCTTGGCGTTGTATTTGAAGAAGGGCACCTCTCTGATGCCCCCTCTCCTCGCCAGTTTCTTCAGGTCGTCGTTGGGCAGGACGAAGATGCTCTTCTTGCTGCTCTTGGTGACAAACTTGCGGTATGAGGGGAGGGCCGTGCCCGAGCGGGTCTTCTTGGAGCAGACGTACTTGAGCAGTGTGACCCTGTCTCTGGTGGAGTACCCTTTGCTGACCGTCATGGAGGTCACCGTAGACCCGGAGGGGCCCGACTTGGTGTCCGTCACCGTCGCCGTGACAACGGTCTTGGTCTCCTGGGAGACGGCTGCTCTGCCGACGGGGTGAGCAGCATCCTTCTGCTCTCTTCTCCCTGGTCCTGTAACAGCCGCCTGCGTTGTTACCGCCGAACCTAATCTGACGTCCAGCTTATCCGTCTTTCCTGAGGTCTCAGACCTTACTGACTGCTGCTGGTCAGAGTCAAGCCTTTTGACAACCTGGTCTTTCGCTGCTGAGTCTACCTGCCCGTCCTGCGCCTTCAGACTCGTTAACGGTGTCACCGCTGACTTCACCGCCTGCTCCGTTTTGACAGAGGTCCCTGTGTTGTTGAGCTTCTCCTGGGGCTTGGAAGCGGCAGGCTTGGGCTGCAGAGCTGCCTGCTTGAGCTTCTCCAGCCTCTGCTTCTCCTCCATGGTGAACTGCTTCACCCGTCTCTCCAGCAGCCCGTCCAGCTTGGAGGCCTTGACTTTCTTCTTGTAGGCCGTGCGCAGCTGGAAGCCCTCGCTGACGTTCACCACGTCGTAGTTGAAGGGTCGGACAGGGGGCTTGGTTTCAGACTCCTCCTCCTTTTTGGGCTCGTCTTAACCCTCGTCTTAACCCTCTTCCATAGGCTTCTCCTTCACAGCAGGTTTCGTCGGCGATGAGGGGCCTCTGCTGTTCACTTCACCTGAGAGATGGAGAGAACTCCGTTAACGATCAGCCGACATGACATGACAAAGTTAATGTTTGGCAATGAAAGAGAATAAAAGGACAGTTACGACTTCTGTGTTTAAGGAATCTTTTACTTGTATATTAGGCAGCAGAGCAGGTCCATACTCTGGGTCCAGCTGTGTGGTCTGAACCAAGAACTGAGCTTTACATCAGCTCTTTTTACCCTTCGATCTATCACCCAGTCTGAAGCGGTATACAAAGCCTTAACATCTTCATGTTATATGCATCTGCATTTTATTTGGTTTGATAGTTCTTGTAAGTAAGTAAGTAAGTAAAGCTTTATTTATATAGCACCTTTCATACAAGAAATGCAGCTCAAAGTGCTTTACAACAGGAATAAGAACATAAAGTGAATATAAAAACATATACAAGCATAGAATGAATATAAAAGCAAGGGAAAACAGTCAAAATAAAAGGTAAAGATTTACATTTCTTACACACTATGTGATACATGTCATACATTCATACACTACTATATATTAGTAGTCTCACTTATCTTGATCACTAACCATCAAAGATTTTGTGAAAACAAGTTCCAAATGGTTGGCCTGATTAGCATGTCTCCTAACAGTCTAAATCTTACAGCAAGCATCAGGAAATGTTAAGCCTTTGTTATTCAAATGATTCACCTTGAGACATCTGGATTGTCGATGAAAGGTATGAGAAACAGATGGATATTACTGAATAAAGCACCTTTTTCTTTATCTAGACAGGTGGCGGGTGGACTTGAGACAACATCCATCTTGTCTTCAGTCTTCTCCTCCACCTGATCTTTATTATCCTCCATCTTCTCTGTGACGTTCTCCTCTTGCTTCTCTTTCAGCACCTGCCCCTCTCCTGGTGAGGTGCTCTGAGATGACTCTACGACCGACTTTAGCTTGTTGTCTTTTTCTGAATCGGCTGGGACGGGCTCTTCTTTTTCCTGGGTTTCTGAGCCTGTCTCTGTTTTTAGCAAATCTTTCCGCTTTCCGCTATTCTTCCGGTAATGACGCGGAGCTGATCAGACGCATTTGTTTGCTCCGCTACAAGTTTGAAATAAATTCTTAAAAGAAAGCTCACATTCAAAGATCTTACATTAATAATTTAGTATTAAAAGGTTAGCCGCAAGAAATATACTATGCCACCTAAGAAAAAGGCCACCAAAGACATTACTATAGTATAGGCCTAATGACTGGTTCTGAGGATGAAAGCGCCGCGCGAGCTCCAGAGAACACTGAGGAAAGCAGTACGAACAGTGCCGTGGGCTCGGAGGATATTCTCAAGGCCATCCTCGACATGAAAACAGAATTCTCTGGTAAACTCGAAAAAGTTTTGTCTGTAATGGACAATATCAGCAGAGAAGTCAAAGAGTGTGCTGGCCGAGTCTCACAGGCGGAGCTACGCATTTCGGAGGCCGAGGACAGCATCGGAACCCTGAACGCAACCACCAGCGCTCTGGAAGAAAAAGTTACAAGGCTCACCTCCAAACTAGTTGATCTAGAAGGCCGCAGTCGGAGATCGAACCTGAGGCTGGTCCACCTCCCGGAGGGTGCGGAGGGAAAAGATGCTTGCTAATTTTTGGAGCAGTGGATTCCCGACGCCCTGGATATGGGGACACTACGCTTTCCTTTGATCATCGAGGGAGCTCACCGAATCTCTGGCCCAAGGTCCAATCCCGACGCACCACCGAGGGCTCTGATAATGAAATTCCTAAACTACAAAGATAAGGTGCGCGTCGCGAATGCAGCCAGGGCGAAAGGGAGAGTTCTCTACAAGAATCAGCACGTTATGTTTTTCCCAGATCTACCCATGGAAGTTCATAAACAGCAGAAGCGATTTGACGGCGTTAAACAGCGGCTACGGGCCAAGGCTATACGATATGGAATAATCTTCCCGGCGCGCCTGAGGATAACCCACAACGACCGTTCATATGTTTTTGAAACAGAGGTAGAGCATTTTTTGGAGACACTAAGCAATGATGGAGTAGCAGAACAACGATGAACAACGCACAGTAAGACTCTTTTTTTCTTTTCCTGTGTGTGTATGCCTGATCAAGACTGATCTCCTTTGACTTTGTTTGAAGAGGAAAGTTATGGCTGGAAGTATATTTCCATTCTTTTTTATTGTAAACATTTGACTTTTTTCAAACGCCTAACTCTTAGCCTACTTCAACACGGCGAATAATAACGATCTATGCTGGCTTTGTTTGAAGAGGAAAGCGACGTCTAGAACACTATCTCCATCCCCTTTTTTTTTTTTACTTTTTTTTAAAAATTATTTGTGTGTGTGTGTGTGTTCTAGACACCTGTCCTTTTTTTCCACAATGTTTAACTCTTAGCTGTACGGGACTATATGAACAGGGCGAACAATGTAAGATCTTGGCTTGAATTATTTGTATGAAATTGGTCCTTGTTTAAAATGATATGCTACGTTTCCGTTTAATGCATAGACGATGAATTGTATGATATATGCTTGTTTTGTTTCATTTGCTCACTATGCTTGGGCTGTCATTAAAGTGAGAATAGAGCTATGTACTTGATTAGACCTGATTAAAGACTTTGGGGTCTTTTCGGGATATAAAATAAACAACACAAAATCCTCAATCATGATGCTGAAGGAGGAGGAAAGACTCTGTCCTATACATGTCACTCCTTTTCTCAATACAACAGAAGGTTTTACCTACCTTGGTATTCACATTACACCAGAGATTGACCACATAGTCTCAATTAATTATGACCCTATCGTGGACTCCATAATAAAATCGATAGATAGGTGGTCATCCTTACCTATATCCCTGATTGGTCGGATCAATATTCTAAAAATGAATGTTCTGCCAAAGCTGTTGTATCTATTTCAGAATATTCCTTTGCCCCCTCCAACATCGCTCTTTACAAAGCTTAAAAGAATGTTCACTTCTTTCATAATATGAATATTATGGACTGATAGACGCCCCAGAGTTCGCTTATCCTTACTGTACCTTCCATATGACAGAGGAGGTCTCCACCTGCCTAATATCCAGTGGTACTACCGGGCTGCTCAGCTTCGCTCTACTATGTATTACTTTAGTTCTGACTACATCCCTTCGTGGCTAGATATTGAGATGTCCTCTGTTACTCCGAAACTACCCCTTAATCTATTTATCTACTCAGCGGATATCAAGAAACTGAGAAAACAAACAAACAATCCCTTTGTTCTTAACACAATTAAAGTCTGGTATGATGTGCGGAAATTTCTTGGTGAAACACAATCTCCGTCAGGTTTCACTCCTATTTGGGGAAATCAAAGTTTCATTCCAGGGAGAGAAGATTCGGGTTTCCAAATATGGGCCAGTAAGGGCTTAAGGAAAGTACAAGATTTATACAAAGAAAGTACTTTCATGTCATTTGAACAACTTATTGCTAAATTTGATATTCCTAGAAAACACTTTTTTAAATATTTGCAGCTAAGGAGCTTCCTCTCAACTGCCCAGAATGATTATTTAAAAGAACCCCCATTGTCCACTTTAGAAAGAACCATATCGTCCAATTGTAACGGTAGGGGAAGAATATCCGCTATATATATCATGTTAGAGACTGGCTCATCAGACTCGTCCATAGACAAACTAAATGCTTGGAGGGAAGAATTTCAGGAGGATATCACTTTGGACGAATGGAGTAGTATATGCACAAAGGCTCAGACACAGACTGTGAAAACACGACTAAAGCTATTACAATACAACTGGCTGATGCAAACTTATGTGACCCCTGTTAAATTAAATAAGTTTAATAACAAAAATCCAGATGTATGTTTTAAGTGTAATACATGTAAAGGTACTTTATCTCACTGTCTCTGGGACTGCGAAAAGATCAAAGATTTTTGGAAGGAGGTATCTCAAATGATATTCCAGATAACATCGGTCTCCTTACCTCTCACTCCTAAAGTGTTTATCCTGGGGTTGTACCCAACTCATCTTCGTCTACAGCAATATCAACAAACACTCATAAATATGAGCCTGTTGCAAGCAAAACGGTTAATAGCTTTGTCTTGGAAAAATGTGAACAGGCCCAGTATTGCCCGATGGCTTAGGGAAATGTCATCCTCTTTAACAATGGAAAGGATGACATACATGATTAAAGGTTAAACAAGACTCCTTTAAAAAGATATGGGGACCATTTTTGGAATATGTCCAGCAAAATGATGTGGGGAACTTATTAGCTAACGAGGGGAATTCTGGGTGATACAGAGAGCTCTATGGACATTTACACTTCTGACAAGGCGCTCTACTTGTAATATATCACAACCAACCTATGCCCTATCTTTACTTGATCAAAATATTGTAAACATGTATTTTGTTTGTCTTGCCCTCTGGTAGCACCTGTGTGTGTTTTTTGCTTGTTTGTTTGTTTATTTGTTTGTTTTAGTTTTTTGTTCTGTTTTTTTTTGTTTGTTGCTGTTTTGTTTTGTTGCTGTTTTTGTTTTATTCGTTTTTTCTGTGTTCTTTTGTCTGTTTTGTTTTGTTTTTCCCAGATTGCGATGTGGGTATTAATGTGTGTCTGTCTTTCTTGTTGGATGTTGTATTGTCCTAATCTCAAGAAAAAAAAATGAAAAAATGAAAAAAATAAAATAAAAAATAAAAAATCTTTCCGCTTGTTTGGGCCAGATGCTGCATTTTCTTTGCCCGTCTTAGCTGCTGTAAAAAGATGGCATTTGCATAACATGAAGCAATATACATCCACTGAGCCATGCTGGAGGCATAGTTTCTGCCTCAACACCACAGATCATTAACAGCAACATGAGACAATGGGGAATAAACAAACAGACAAGCTAAAAACTTAAAATAGCCCTTTACCCTCCAGTGCTTTGCGGTAGTTGGCGTTGGTGTTCCCTGGTAGCCTGGTAACAAAGCGATGGACATGGGTCCTACTGACCCAGCTCCAGCCCCCGTACCCCGTCACTCTGTACTCCTCCCCCTTCTGCTTCCGTACCTACACACAGAGACAAGCACAGAGGACAACAACTAGAAGTACGACAAATCTACAGCTTGTCACAAACAATAACACAACATGTATTGAGGAACACAATATTTTTGGCTAATTATATTAATTTTAATTTAATTAATTATATGAATCATATAAAACACATCTCAGATGTACCTGGTGTTTGATGGGGATGGTGTACTTCACCCTGGTGGCCTGCAGCAGAGACTCCTCATCCTTCAACTTTTTCTCTCTCTTTTGCACCTTCTCTTTCTCCTCCCGCTCCATGGAAGTCATGCGATGCAGCCTGAGGCGAGAGAGAGAGAGAGAGAGAGAGAGAGAGAGAGAGAGAGAGAGAGAGAGAGAGAGAGAGAGAGAGAGAGCAAAAACAGAGAGGATAAAAAAAAAGCTGTTAGATAAAAACAGCAAGGTGACTCTGGCTTGTTTAGTCAGCAGCGATCCATTATGTTGTACAATGAGCTTTTTTTCACACCGTGGAAAAGCGTGTGCTACTCAGCATACATTGCTCACACCACTCTGCATTTAAAAGAGGAACAAAAGGCTTCAATGCAGTAGAGTGGTGATGCAAATCATAATTAGTCTGCTTTTGCTTTTCCTCCAAAAACGACCTCTTATACTATTAAAAGCAACATGTTAGGTGTTATGTGCAAGGTCCATGTGTTAAAGAATGACGGATTTCTGACAGTCACACCCCCCCCCATCATGGTGGTGTCCTTACATGGTGTGTCCAAGGGCATCTTTCCAGACTGGCAACATGACTACAGGTTTGATGGCACACTCCAGATTGGCCAGAGCCAAGGCAAACTCCCGGGGCTTACTGCACATCTGGAAAGCTTTGATCCAATTGGTCCTGGAAATACACAGGGAGAGAAATAAGTCATTGTGTGATGGAATGACATGGCCTCCTTGCATTGCCAATTCCCAACGCATCAGGGATCATCACTACATTTGCTCCACAGAGTAAGGGGGCTGTTAGACAGTAGCCTACCTGTGAGAGGCCCAGTTGGGGTGCATGAAGGGGGCGGGCACGTTGTTCTCCAGCTGGACGATGGTGAGCCTCAGCGTGGAGACGGTCAGCACCTTGGAGCCGTGGATGGAGCCGTTCCACTTGAAGTCCCCGGCGGGGGTCAGGCTGAAGTTGTGGGAGAGGTGGCGCCGCTTGTCGTGGTCCTCGCGGTGCTGGTGCTTGTTGAGGGCCAGCGTGTTGGTGCTGTACTGGTTGTGGTACACCCGGTACTTCCCCTCCTGGCCCAGTTTGAAGAAGTTGTTCAGGTTAGAGGGAGACGTCTGAGAGAGAGAGAGAGACAGAGAGAGAGAGAGAGAGAGAGAGAGAGAGAGAGAGAGAGAGGAGAGAGAGAGAGAGAGAGGATAACAGACACAGAGATAAGAGGAGATGACCAACTTCAATGGGATTCTTCAATTTGATGACTGGCTGCGTCAATCGATTTGAGAGGTCCTGGTACATTTGCTGATTAAGCATCAACCTCTGGACAGACCACAGTGAGTCATACACTAGACTACTGGTATCCATTCAATGCTAATAATGCAGATGAGGCCCCAGGTGAGAGACTAGCCTCTGAATGAACCCTCAGGGCAGCAGGCTGAGTGAGGGACACCTGGTTGGGGTCTCACCTCCTTGCCGTCCCTGGGCGTAGGGCTGCCGTCCCGGGAGCTGCCCTCCTTCAGCGGGCTCGGCCTGCTATCCGGGTTAGGCGGGTGGGTCACTACGCGGTTGGGACTCTGTCCAGACCCCGCCCCTTCGCCGTTCACCCTCTCCTTGCCTTCACCTGCAGGTCATGAAACAGATAAGTATCAGGGATCATCGGTTGATAAGAGACAGAGAAACAGAAAGATAGGGAGTCAATGACGACAAACGCAAACACCGACGAAGACACAGTACATGAGAATATATATATAACTTAATTATTTTTATATATAACTTATTAAAGGGCAAACTGCAAACACAACAAAAATATAATGCACAACAACTGACAAATCAACTGGAATAGTCTTTGTTAGCAGAGTAGACCTAATGTTAACAGAATGGACTTATACCCTTTGTCTATCTGTGCAGCGGTAAGGTGAATAATTCTAGCAGTACTGTCCAGACAGTTGTCTTGTTTAGCCATTCAACTAGGCATTATTTATTCAATGGAGAAAGACATGGAACACAATGCAATTGTGATAATAAATGTGTTCTTTGTTACTTCTTTAATTAAATTAAAGTGTACCTTTCTATTATCATACAATATTTCCTTGATTATGTAAACTCTATAATCATAAAGTTGTCTTTCTATTAGTTGTCTCTGTCATACTGAACTGTTTGTTATCATCCTGAACTATCTCTGTTGCTCACCTCACCTCAGTTCTGTCTCTGTTGCTCTCCTCTCCTGTTGTCTGTCTCTCTGTTGCTCTCCTCTCCTTGTTGTCTGTCTCTCTGTTGCTCTCCTCTCCTTGTTGTCTGTCTCTCTGTTGCTCTCCTCTCCTTGTTGTCTGTCTCTCTGTTGCTCTCCTCTCCTTGTTGTCTGTCTCTCTGTTGCTCTCCTCTCCTTGTTGTCTGTCTCTCTGTTGCTCTCCTCTCCTTGTTGTCTGTCTCTCTGTTGCTCTCCTCTCCTTGTTGTCTGTCTCTCTGTTGCTCTCCTCTCCTGTTGTCTGTCTCTCTGTTGCTGCTATTTTTTTAAACTTAGCTATTCGGTTGTTAAGTCGCGACGTGTTTCCGGGTCCAAAGTTGGCTGAGGCGCTGTCTTCGAAATGCCGCAATAATAATAATAATAAATTATATTTATATAGCGCTTTTCCGAGGCTCAAATACCCTGACAATATGGGGAAAACGGGAAAGTGCTGTGTCCCTTGTTGTATGAATAGATCCGAGTCTAAAAAACGATTAAACTGTCATTCTACCGCTGTAGTACACTGGTATTCTGGTGCGGAGAATTTCTGGTTTAGACCCGGAAATTGCAAAACGTCACGTTTGACGTCAGACTTAACAACCGGATATTCAGGGCTCTCAAGTCTCACGCATTTATTTATTTTTACTACCCCTAGTGGTAGTGGCCCTAGGCTGCAGCCTAGGTAAGCCTATAATCTGCGCATGCTCGGGGCGCATTTTTTGCGCCCCGACCGAGAAATAGGAGACAGACAATTGGAGCGCTGCTACAGCTCACGTGTAAGCCAAAAGTATTTGGACTGCCATAGACTGCCATTCGGCCGGCGCCCCGACTCCTCCCCTATGTATTTTCACAGTGAATTTTACACACACACACAGATAACACTGTTTATTTTTTAAGTAACATAAGTAACAAGTAACATAACATAACATACAGTATATATGGGGCTGCGTTGAAAGGTGGGGGCGGCGCCCTAGCGCCCTTTATTGGCCTGCCGCCACTGACTAAGGTGCCTCTTACCTGGCACTGAGGGAGTGGTGGTGGCAGCTGTGACGGGGGTTACAGCAGCGCTGGCCGGGGTGGCGGGGCTTGGGGTGGCGGGGGTAGTGGTAGCAGAGGTCGGGGTGGTGACGGCGGCTGTAGGCGCTGAGGCCGGGGAAATGGGGGTGAAGAGGAAGCGCTGGACCTGGCCGCTGAGCATGGCCGCCTGCATGAGCTGCTGGCCGGGGCCGGGGATGACCGTCACGCCCTGGGGGATGACCTGCAGCTGGCCCGTGGTCTGGCCCTGCCCCTGGATCACCACCGTCAGACCCTGGTTCCCTCCCTAGAACCAACACACACCGTCAGCGTTAAAGAGCGGGACACAAACCCAGACATACCGTACCCATCTCACACTACCCTGCTGTATTGGACCAGGCTATACTGATCCAAGCTGTACTGAACCAGACTATACTGAACCAAGCTGTACTGAACCAGGCTATACTGAACCAAGCTATACTTAACCAAGCTGTACTGAACCAGGCTATACTGAACCAAGCTATACTGAACTAAGCTGTACTGAACCAAGCTGTGCTGAACCAAGCTATACTGGACCAAGCTGTACTGAACCAAGCTATACTGAACCAAGCTGTACTGAACCAGGCTATACTGAACAAACTGTGCTGAACCAAACTGTACTGGACCAGGCTGTACTGAACCAGGCTGTACTGATCCAAGCTATACTGGACCAGGCTATACTGAACAAACTGTGCTGAACCAAGCTGTACTGAACCAGGCTGTACTGAACCAAGCTGTACTGAACCGAGCTGTACTGAACCAAGCTGTACTGAACCAAGCTGTACTGAACCAGGCTATACTGAACCAGGCTATACTGAACCAAGCTATACTGAACCAAGCTGTACTGAACCAGGCTATACTGAACCAGGCTATACTGAACCAGGCTATACTGAACCAGGCTATACTGTACTGAACTATGCTGTGCTGCTGTGCTGTGTTACGGCCAAGCTCCACCATGGCCATCGAGCGTTGCGTCAAATGTGCGTTGCGTCCGAAATTGGGATCAAATGCATTGTAATCAATGAAATGTGCTCCACTTGCTGCGTTGCGTCAGCGTTGCGTTGCGTCCGATGGCTGCGTCAAAAGTAGACATTCAAAAAAGTTAGATTTTTGACGGTGGACGCAGACGTCACAATGAGACCAATTGACAATTGACCAATGACAGTGGAGCTAGAGTAGAACGTTGACGTTGACGCAACGCAGTAGGTGGAGCTTGGACAACGGGAAGTTGACGCAACGCCGATGGCGAGTTGACGCAACGCAGCAGGTGGAGCTTGGCCTTTAGACGTCCACCACAGTTGCCAGAACTGTGCCAGAGAGGACGATGGGAAAAGAAAACATCCAAGCCAGCACAGTACCGTTTGGGTCCACGTCGGCCCGATGGTGAGAAAGAGGTTACAGACATAGATAGAACACAGCTACAGTGAGAGGGGGGGCAGTCAGTGAGCCAGAACACAAAACTAAGACAAATCACACAATCCACGGGAAAAGGGAGAGATTGTAGAAACACCAGCCCCAGATCTACCCAGGTGATGATGAACTTGCTAACCTTTTGTCTGTCCATAGAGTTTCCTGGCTGCTGAGTGAAGTTTCAAGAGAAAACGATAAATGTATGGGCGGTTATGAGGCAGACATACAATAAAGAACGGCATGGCATAGTAGCATATGCTAACACCATCACCATAACTACCAGCACCGTCATCAAAGAGACGTTTGGGTGAGTCAGTCAATTGAAAACACTGATTGAATAATCTGACAGAGAAGCAACCTCTACCGAATCAAGAGGAGCTCTGTGTGTGTGTGTGAGAGAGAGAGAGAGAGAGAGAGAGAGTGAGAGAGTGAGAGAGAGAGAGAGAGCACCCTCACCTGTGCTCCCTGCGTTAGCTGGCCTTGCTGTGGTCGTGGACCCTGGGGGGTGGGCGGGGCCGGGGACTGCCCTGGGGCTGGGGGGGCAGCGCGGGGGGGAGGCATGGCCCCCACCAGCCTCTGTCCTGCAGTGGTCTGCATGGGACTGGCACTAGAGACGGCCGTGGACACAGGCTGGCCCCGGATGATCTGAGCCACCACCTGCTGGGACTGGCCTGGAGAGGAGAGACAGGATCAACAAGAAATTGTAAAATGATAAATGGACTGCACTTATATTAGCGCCTTTATCCAAAGCGCTTTACGACGGCCTCTCATTCACCCATTCACACATACATTCACACAGCAATGGA
Organism: Nansenia antarctica; assembly: GCF_963989245.1. Taxonomy (NCBI): domain Eukaryota; kingdom Metazoa; phylum Chordata; class Actinopteri; order Argentiniformes; family Microstomatidae; genus Nansenia; species Nansenia antarctica. The sequence continues at coordinate 52,351,988 of NC_137675.1, forward strand.
GGCAAGCTACCATGCAAGGCGCCGGCCCGCTCACTGGGAGCAATTTGGGGTTCAGTGTCTTGCACAAGGACACTTCGACATGTGGCCAGCCGGGGCTCAAACCGCCGATCTGCCAACCTTGCGATCATTAGACGGCATAATGTAGGTATAAATGTAGGTATAATCAACATGTTTCTAGTTCAAATTTGACACCAACAAGCAAGCCACGTGAAATGAGGGTAGAAAACAAAAGCAGCATTTATTAGGCCGAATCGATATTTGCTCTACGTATAATTTAATATAGTTTAATAAAGTTTGCGTTTTCATAGCAGCGGTCCACCGACGCCCATGCTGAGTGGGAGAGTCATGCAGCCACGGGGGGTTGGGACGAGGGAGGGACAGACCGCAGAGAAGAGAGGGAGACCTACTGGCTGGGAGAATACCTTGTTGTACCACCAGGGGGGTTCTGATGATGGTTTTGCCCATGGCGGTGGCCTGCTGCAGGGGCGAGCGGATCCCCGTCATGCCTGGCCGGATCTGGGCTCCGGTGGTGATCACCTGGGCAAGAGAACCACCAGGGATAAGTGACACTGTACACTCATTTACACTCACTTAAGTTAATTAAAGTTACCCCTCTTTCACACAGACAGAGAGACCGACAGAGAGAGAGAGAGAGAGAGAGAGAGAGAGAGAGAGAGAGACAGAGAAAGAGAGAGACAGAGAGAGAGAAACAGAGGGAGAGAGAGAGACACAGAGAGCGAGAGAGTCAGAGAGAGACACAGAAAGAGAGAAAAGGAGAGAGAGACAGAGAGAGAGAGAGTCAGAGAGAGAGACACAGAGAGAGAGAAAAGGAGAGAGAGACACAGAGAGAGAGAGAGAAGGAGAGAGATACACGCACAGAAGTAGAGAGAGAGCGACATGGCTAAGGCTAGATGGACGTAGAGAGAGAGGAGAGACAGGGAGCCGGGTGTCTACCTGCTGAGTGGTGGAGGCGGCGGTGTTGGGCCTGATGTTGATGGCGGCGGTGCGGGGCTGGAATGTGGAGTAGGTCTGCATCCCCAGGACCTTCTGCTGGACCTGCACCACACCTGAGGAGGAGAGGCAGCATGTTACTGGCCATTCACACCCAGGCCAGGAGCAGCAGTGGAGAATAAACAGTGGCGAGGCATGTGTGTGTGTGTGGGTGGTTCACTTCTGTCACTGCTTTAATAATGAGTCTAACAAGAGGCGAAAAGACAGAGGCAGTTCATTTTAGGAAAAGCTTTTGGAGGAGCTGTTCCACTTTGACAGGAACACTATCCCCATGGTAACAACATGTTCTTTTCTTTTTTTTCTTTTTTTTTTCAAAACGAATGATGTGGAGGAAAGACAATCTGCTTGTTCTGTCCACAAACAAAGGGTTCTATTTTGCCTGGACAGTGTTTATGCCTAATGCATCGCCTCAAAATCAGAATAACATGTCTTTTCTGTGCGCAAATCTGCCTCACATCCCCCTCGTTCAGGCAGGGAGTCAATGTGCCAGTGTACCAAAGTAGGTCAAATGACAACCAAACTGTCAATCAGAGCCATCTGCTGTAGAAATTCCTCTGCCCCTCTTGCAGATGATCTGAGCAGATTTCATTGACCAAGCACGGCAGGTCTCCTGTGTTTTGTCAGTGGGACTGAGTCCAAGACACCAAGAGGAAGCCTCCGTGGGATCAATATTCTGACAGGACAACCTGTATCTATTACAGACAGGCTGGGGATCCCAGAGGAGTCTTTCACTGTAAAAAAGAACCTGTCCCATTTCCCCTTTAGGGCAGTGCAGTTTTTCCATGGCTCCGTTCGGAGAAAATCTTGACCCTCGTTCGATTCGGAGCCATGAGACTCCCTTCCGGCATGCATTGCGAAACATCTACAGAAATGTTCTTTTCGCTCTCGTAATACGGAAGCGAGGCTGAAATGTCATTTACTTTTTCTGGAATTACTTACTTGAAAAAGACTTGAAAAATGATGATAACCATCGTATTATCTTAGTTCAATGTCATTACAATGCATTATAGACCTTTTATTTATAACAAGCATAACCAAAATATCGCTTTTATGTCGGTGCTGTGTCTAACGTTACAGTAACGCAACGCTGCATGACAGTCGAGCATTTCAGAGATGTACAATCATAAATCAATTATTACCAGTGGCGTTTGACAGCGGATGATGGTATTATGTAAAGTTATCTATCAAACGTTCGTCTGACTTGTACATGATGCGCATTTTGACCTATTTCCACCCGCAATCTAATCCGAGCAGTTGTTATTAGGTAATATTATTAATGGGTTGTATCATTCATTTAAATGCATTATAGACCTTTTCTTTATAATAAGCACAACAACAACAAAACGTTATTATGCCGATGTGCTGTGTGTCTAACGTTACAAGCTGATTTGTGCATGACAGCCGCACATTGACATATTTCCATGTCTGATGTCTAATGTCTGATGTACTAATGTCATTTCAATGCATTATAGACCTTTTCTTTACACGCTTCGCGCACTAGGTGGGCCGCGAATACTGTAGAGATTTGTAAAGTGGGCCGTGAGTCCAAAAAGGTTGGGAACCGCTGCATTAGACTATCAAAGCAGGACACCGGTCCGGAGCACTCATATTCTGCGCGTTTGTCAAACGGCGACAGTCCCTGTTCCTCTGCCCGGCGTCAGTCCAATGGAATCGTCAAGCACAGCCTTCCCCATATAAATACATCGGTGCGCGATTACAGAGATGTACAATCATGTTTATTTAAAAATAAATTGTGGTGTTTGACAGCGGATGATGGTAGACATATTTAATGTAAAGTTATCTATCTAAAGTTATCTATCCACAGGCTGATATGTGCATGATAGGCGCAAATTCCAAAAGTCAAGCGCTTCGTAACACAGACGGGGTGAATTTTATGAATGAAAGTGAAAGTTCTGTCACAAAACGCCGTTACGTATCCTCACACATTTTTAAGTGGGTATACGGAAGTCCTTGCCCTTTCCTAGTGGGTATACTACACCACTGGAGCACAGGTTTCAGACAGGTTAGAGCTTATTCTGTCATGGTCTGATAATGAAGCATTGTTCTTTTTTATTTGATGACTTGTTTGATCGATTGATAGCGTTCAAGTTCATTCAAGTTGTGAATGAATCGCGAGCGTCAATGCTTTTCTACGATACTACGTGTAATGTCACTTGGACATAGAATAATAAGACACTTGAGTCTGGGTTCAACAAAGGTATAACCAGTTTACTTCGGTTCTCTCGACACCTGTCAGTCACCTTCTGGTATATCACGAACTCTCTCTAAGGCGCATGCGCTGTCCTGACTATGAATTAACCCATTCATTACACTACGGATGACGTCGTGAAGGGTTGTCCCATTTCCCCCGGGGAACCACTACGGCTATGGCTCCAAAACGAGTGACTCCAAAACGAGTGACTCCAAAACGAGTGACTCCAAAACGAGCCGAAGTGGTAAAAAAGAGAATCGGGATTGGGCCTGTGTCTCATGGGGGTTCCATTTCCACGGTGGTGACATAGCTCATCCATGAACCGTTACGTGGGGGGGTAGACCTTAACGAACGCACGGCGAGACCCTCCATCCATACCTCCTTGCGTGGTCGGCATGTTGACCGTGACAATCTTGCTGTTAGGCGGCAGCGGTAGCTTGGCAGTGATGACCTTGGTCGCCATGGTCACCTGGCCGGCAGCGATCTGGAACGTTTGCCCAGAGGTGGTGACGCTGCTGGCCACGGTGGCCACCACGCCGGTGGAGGCTGCAACACACACACGTGACCTGCAGTCACACCCAGACCAGCGGGCAACCACAACAGCTACCGTCTATAGCAGTGGTGTCCACTGGGTTGGTTTTAGCAGCGTTGATATACAGTATAATCAAGGCCATTTGCTTGAATTTTGGGGCATTTATTGACCTAAAGGTTGACACTCCACATTGACAGTTTGGGAGTCTTGTTATTGTTAAGGTTTATAGGGAATTCACCTTTCCCTGATTATCAGAATTACTCTGGGAGATAAGAGTGGACACCACCGGCCAAAAAGGCACTCTGACAAAACTTAAATATATCTATTGTAATATGGTATAGCGACAAAAATGAAAAAACGAAAGCCATGCTGATGGTTGACATAGATGGTTACATTCACTAGGAGTGAAGATCCAATTAACCATTCAAAAGAACAAAAAATGGGGATTGAAAGAGCCATCAACTCCACTCACGATCCTTTTCCCACAGCGCTTTCACATCACATCAACGACGGGGAAACTTCATCAGACACACACACACCACAGTCACGTCATGTGATTTTAGACAAACAGCCTCCCTAATCCAGCTACACTCACCTGGGGTGCTCTGACCCTGTTTGACCGAGGAAGCAAACAACTGCTGGAAGTTCTTGTTCTGCTGGAATGTCACCGGCGTCCCCAGCTTGGTGGCCAGGACCACCTTGGTGCCTTGGGTCACCTGGCTGCTCAGAGAGCCCACCATGACCTTCTGGGTGGCGGAGGCCGGGGTGATGGGAGTGCCGGTGGAGGGGTTGATGGCACCAGCCTTCTGCTGCTCCAACCGTTTCTAAAACATAAACAGTGATTTAACGAACGAGTAGGTGAAGGACTGCACACAGAATACAAATACATATTTTGCATCCTTCAACACAAATTAGCAATGACACTATGAATTTCTATTGGACAGTGTACATTAAGAATGGTTCTACTAAAGAATCATTGACACACAACTGCCAAAGTTAGCCCTTTAGAACTACTCTTTCCCAGCTCCCTGTGTTTTGTGTTTGTGGCCCCCTAGGTTTACACTGAGGGGGGGGTGCTATGTTGGGAGTCTAGGTGTCACACCGTAGTGCATGGTGGAAAATTGTCTGATCTTCCCACCAAGCCAATCTCTGTTGCTTTAGCTGAATCTCCAATTGGGCCTTGACCTCCTCTGCTGTCTTCAGAGCACTACTAACCTTAACCTGGTCTGCCGCCTGGGCCTTCTCCCTCTCAACCCTGCATCAGGAAAGAGGAAAAGGTTAGAAGGCAACTGACATTCAGTGTGTGGTGACTATTTCCTCCTTAGTCACCGCGACTGTTGAACTGTAAACTTTAGTTGACTCGTGATACCAACACCGACGACTTCTGTACGTTGCAATCATTTGTTTACTTTAATATAAAAACATGATACACTAAAACAGTTTCGCGTGTGGCAACACGGTCAAAGACTGTGTGCTCACCAGTTCAATCAGTAACACCTGTGGCTACCGGTGAGCTCACCTATATACCTGTGCACTCCTATGCCCTCGCCACTCAGTGGTCAACAGTAAAAATGACATCCAGCACAGACATAATGGCTGCAACACTCCGGCTCCTATTTGTTCATTGGCTAGAGACATTAACAAATACAATCCAAACAACAAAGCCATTATGCAACAACACCATAAATATAGTAGCAAAAAAAATCAGTCCATAATGCAGGGCTGTAGTAGCCTACACTCCACTTGTAATCTATCAGGAATGTCCTTTGTAATCCATCAGAAATGTCTTTGGGGTTGAAGATGTTCCACTTTCAGTCCTCTTGAGGCGTCATCTGCCGGATTTTGTGCCGTAGGGATATATCTCCACATTTTCCTGCAGGTCCATCTTGAGTTGGTTCCTCTCCTCTCTCACTCCCTCCAGAATCTCCTGGAGCGGGTCTCTCTCCTCAGTGACAGAAGTCACACTAGAGAGCAGCTTCTCCAGCTCCTCACCATGACTGTACGTTTTCTCAGACAGGAGGAGGTCTCTCTCAGCACACACAAACTCCAGCTCCTCACTCTGTTGTTTAGCCTGCTGTTCTAGAAGAGACTGCTTCTGTATCTTTTCACTCTCAAGTTCAGAGTTCAATTGCTTCTGTTGTCTGAGCTCGTCTTGAATGCAGTGTAAAATATCTTGAGTCACGGCAACCGTCTCTGTATTTTCCTGCAAGTCATTCTTCAACTGGTTTCTCTCACATTGAATGGTTTCCAGTTCCTCTCCAAGATGCTGTATTTGTTGCTGAAATTGGGTTTCTTCGTGTTCCCTCTCAGCCTGCTGTTCTGAGTTCAGATATTGTTGACATTTCAGCTCTGCCTGGACCTGTATGACCATCTCCATATTTTCCTCCAGGTCCATCTTGAGCTGACTCCTCTCGTCTCTCACTCCCTCCAGTATCTTCTGGAACTGGTCTCTCTCCTCAGTGAGAGAAGTCACACAAGAGAGCAGCTTCTCCAACTCCTCTGCATGATTCTGAGGGCTGTCGATCTTCTCACACTGGAGGTGGTCTCTCTCAGCACGCACAGAATCCAGCTCCTCACTCAACTGAGTAATCTGGTTTTGCAGCTCTGCAAGATGGGATCCATTCTCTGAACTATTTTCATTGTCCAAGCTAGTCTTAATCTGTGTAAGGTCTCTCTTGTGCTGGGTCCTCTCATCGCTCATATCTGAATGTTGCTCCTCCAGCTGCTCCACTGCAATTCTATTCGCAACCACCGGAGAGCAGTCATTTTGCTCGTTGCAGATTCCTTGGAGGGGTCCACTTATCACCCATCCCAGCCGGGTTTTAAAAGCGTACGGCCCCTCTCCAACACTGTTCACCACCTCCCAGGGTTCCATTAGCCTGGAGGCATTGGTGCCAATCAGCAAATCCACCTGGGCTTGGATGTGAGGGATGCAGATGCCATTCAAATATGACCACTTCGCCACTTCTTCATCTGAGATTATATTAGATGTTGACACAGGCATTTTCTCTTGGGTCAAAACTTCAGGAAGGCTGTAAAACTGTCCATTGTTACAGCCAGCAATCTCCAAACCTTGAAGAATAAAGCTTGAAACTTCCTGATCTGGCGCCATGGTACGCAACTGAACCTTTACTCTCCTTCCAGTCATTTTCAACCTTGTCATCAAGCTTTCAGAGCAGAATGTTGAAGTGCTTCCTGGGTCCAAAAATGCATATGTTTGAATTATTATGTCACCTTTGGAGGACTTAACTTGCACTGGGAGGATTGAGAGAATGCCGTCACTGCTACCGGCTCCTGTATGTCCAGAAAAGGTAGAGACGTGTGTGCGGTCACTTGATTTTTTCTGTAGCCCATCTGTGTCAATTTCCTTTTCCTTGTTTATGTGGAGAACACTTGGATGTTTCTGACCACACACCTTGCAACTCATGCGCCTTTCACAGTGTTTGCTCATATGTCCAGTTTGCAAACAAGCAAAACAAACGCCTTTCTCCTTCAGGAAACTTATCTTCTGTGTGTGTGCTTTCTTTTCCAATTGTGGGCATTGCTCCAACCCATGCTCAAGGGAGCAACACAGACACAGATTTGATTTTGTAGTCTTGTACTGTACACTTTGTCTCTTGCTTCTGTCATTGCTTGTAGACTCTGCAACATCACTCTGTTCAGTGTTTACAATAGTTGTAGCATAGGCATTTCCCTTGATCCTTGATGGTGATCTGTTCCTGTCACCAAATGGTTTCTTCTCTACAGGCTTTTCATAGCTACTGTACTGTAAATCTCCAAAAATAGGTTCGGATGCAATTCTCACTTGGCGCTCAACAAAAAGAACAATATCTAAAAACTGAGCTCTGCGCTGATGGCGCTCCCAAAGCTCACACGCCTTTGTTCTCCATTTTTCTTTTAACTTGTAGGGGAGTTTCTGCATCACGGCTCGCATGTTAGCTGGCATGTCAAGTTCATTGATGTATTTCAATTCTTCCATTGCGTTACAGCACTCACGCAAAAGGAGTGAATATGCTTGCAGTCCTTTGACATCCTCAGCCTTCACCAATGGCCAGCCAAGCACCTTGTCCACATATGCAGCGGTAATTTTCAACTCATCCCCAAAATGCTCCTGCAGCAGTTCCATTGCTCTTTCATAACCTCTGTCGGGAGGCATAAGTTGACAACTGCGGACTAGCTCCTGAGGCTGCCCTCTTGTGTACTGCTGTAGGAAGTACAAACAATCACCTTTGTTGTTGGTCTTATTTACCACACAGTGTTGAAATGCTCGGACGAAAGCTCTGTATGACAGAGGATCTCCATGAAACACTGGAATTTCTCTTATTGGAAGGGAATTCATGTTTTGCTGTTGCACCAAGAGCTCCGTTATTTGATTTTGTGATTGAAGTAGACTGTAAATATTGCCGTCCTGGGTGTTAGGAGAAGGTACAACACCACAGTTAGCCTGACCGTGAGAAGATTGAACGGCATGTTCAGAATCCTGACTGTGTGAAATCTGCATGTGAGGAGATTTTATGACCTGTGCAGCATCCAGAATGTGGGAAGATTCCATGACCTGTCCAGAATCCATCATTTGGTTTGTTGTTCCATGTCTCTTTAACCTTGATGCCTTCTGGTTGGATTGTGAATGAGACTGTAGGCCTATATTTTGCTTTGGCTGCACATGCATGTTTTTCATAATAGTGCTTGGAAATGGATTGAATTCATTGGCCCCAGGATTGAGAGGTGTTTTCCTTTCCTTTGTGTACGATTCTTTAATTGAACTCCCTCCATCAGATTTCATAAACACTGCTAGTTTAGCAGAGGACACTGCAATCTCGGTGTTAAGTTCAAGCTGTTCCTGTTTCCTCCGAAGCTGCTCAGCCTGCTCCTGCAATACATGTTTGTCACGCAAAGCAGCAGCGCGCGTTTCTAGTGCAGCTTTCTCGGCTGCAGCTTCAATGCATTTTAATGAGACTGTAGAAGATCGGCCACTCCTTGAGCTGCCACGGCTCTTCTGTGATCGTTTACTTGAAACCTGCGTTCCCACATTAGAAACACTGTCATAAGGATGCACCTCATCTTCGTCGTCAATTTTGTAGTGATTGACAGCTCCATCAACATCATGAGCATCATTATTGCTTTCCAACCGTTTTGTAACTGCACCAGTCGATTCATTATCCATTTCACATTCCAACCATTTTGTAACCACATCTGTAAATTCATTGACACTCAACGTTTTGGCTTTAAACCACACTTCATGCTTGTCAGCTTCATCGGCTGGCAGCAAAGGTAATAGAGTTGTGTGTGCATTTTGTGCGTCATGGCACATCAGTTTAAACTTGTCAAACTCGCATTTCACTGGTTCTTTACAATCCTTGTTGCTGTTAGACATCAGTTTATTAATAGTCTCCTTTAACTTGTTTGCTTTGTTCAAATGACATTTTCTTTTTGTTTGCAAAGTGTCTATTTTGTCTAGCAAGGCTTTTGTGAGCTGCCTTTTGCGTTTTAAATCCTCTGGGTTCATTTCCACAGGGCTGGCAGTAGCCACGCCCACCAGCTGTGCGTCATCACAATTTTTACTTTGCGCTGTAGCCATTGTTACATTCAGTCATTTGTTTACGCTTTGTTTTCAAACAAATTATCTCCAGCGACTTGGCTACTCACCACTCAACGACAGATTTCAGCTGTGGCAATTCAATCACTCACCCAGAGCTCTGAAACGGGTGGATCTGAAATGGATAGCCTACTGAAGTCGAGTTGTCCACTGGTCCGCTCGGTTCCAATTCAAACGGAGGTAAACATCGGCTTAGTTTCCAATTCTTCTTTCTTGAAGCGCAGCACTTCACCAATTAGTCCACTCGCCCAAATGAGCCAGTCTTTGACTTAAATGTGGTGACTATTTCCTCCTTAGTCACCGCGACTGTTGAACTGTAAACTTTAGTTGACTCGTGATACCAACACCGACGACTTCTGTACGTTGCAATCATTTGTTTACTTTAATATAAAAACATGATACACTAAAACAGTTTCGCGTGTGGCAACACGGTCAAAGACTGTGTGCTCACCAGTTCAATCAGTAACACCTGTGGCTACCGGTGAGCTCACCTATATACCTGTGCACTCCTATGCCCTCGCCACTCAGTGGTCAACAGTAAAAATGACATCCAGCACAGACATAATGGCTGCAACACAGTGGGTTACAGTTAAAAGACCACACAACCGGTGTCTCACATTAACTCTAGCTCCAGCCCAAGGCTGAACCAACATCTCCTCACCTTTCTGAAAAGGCTCTGATCTCCCAAAGGTCCAGTTCCTCCTCAGAGAGCCACGTCTCCATGACGATAGGCCCAGTCTGCTTGGCTGGCTCAGGCTTCTTGGGCCTCAGAGCGCTGGACCTCAGGCCTTTCCTCTGGGGAGTGTGAGCCTCTGCTCAAGACAAAAAAGAGAATAGGGAATTGGGAAAGAGATATACAACCCCACAAAAAGATAGAAGACTTTGATGCCATATGCCTTCACTTTAATGAGTAGATAGAGAACAACAGTAACTCCATTGGTACTGTGTCTCACGTTGCTTGGGTAGGCATTAGCCTGGACAGGTGCTTTATCTAACTTGAGAGAGGACACTAGATGGGAATAAGGAACAAGCTGACCGAGGCAAGGCAAAGCTTCCAAGATTCATGAGGCCACTGTAGGGACCGGAACAGCGGGATCCTGGGCGAATTTGAAGATGCCGTGTGTTTTCTCTTTTTTACCTTTGGGAGTGTCGGGAACGCCGAGGGGACAGATGATTTTCCTGATGCAGTATTCCGACCGGATGCCGTACGCTCCCACGTCTCGCCGTTTGATGATCTCCGTGGTTGTGATCTCAGTGTCTGAGGTTTCTAGGGAGAGAATCAGATAGATCTGAGCATCTGCACATACCAATGACTCTCATCTTCAAAATGGACACTGCTTCATAGGCATGCATGGGCTACTAAACCACAGGACAACCGCACAAGCGTATCTGATCAGTTACTGACGCTCTAGTGTTTCTAGTAATCATCACCTCATTACGTATATATATTACTGCCACTGTCTGCATTGTGGTTGGTAAGCTAAGCTTATGATTAAAAGGATATGACATTGATTCAGTGTCCTTGCACAAGGAGAGTGCGGGGGGGGGGGGGGGGGAGAGGTACAGAGGCAGAAACAGGAGGGGGAGGACAGAAAGAGAGAGGGAGTGAGAGGAAGATGAAATAGCTGTGCACTCACCTGTGCGGGTGGTCCCCACAGCAGCGGAGGGCTTGACTGCCATGTCATCCCACCTCAGGCAGGCCCACAGCAGCCGCAGCATCAGGCTCACCCCTGCCAGAGACTTGACAGTCTGGAGACGGTACCTGCAGGGGGGGACACGGTGTGACTCATTGACCCATTAGGTGTGACTCGACCAAAATCACCCATCACCAGACAGAGACACGGAGAGACATGGTTCTCCTAAATGGTTTCAGTTCTTAGTGTCGTGGCAATTTCACCCACCTCCATGTGATTCCATAGGTGGGTCTGGGGGAGGGATAGGGCCAGATGTCCAGGGCAGGCTTGGCGTTGTATTTGAAGAAGGGCACCTCTCTGATGCCCCCTCTCCTCGCCAGTTTCTTCAGGTCGTCGTTGGGCAGGACGAAGATGCTCTTCTTGCTGCTCTTGGTGACAAACTTGCGGTACGAGGGGAGGGCCGTGCCCGAGCGGGTCTTCTTGGAGCAGACGTACTTGAGCAGTGTGACCCTGTCTCTGGTGGAGTACCCTTTGCTGACCGTCATGGAGGTCACCGTAGACCCGGAGGGGCCCGACTTGGTGTCCGTCACCGTCGCCGTGACAACGGTCTTGGTCTCCTGGGAGACGGCTGCTCTGCCGACGGGGTGAGCAGCATCCTTCTGCTCTCTTCTCCCTGGTCCTGTAACAGCCGCCTGCGTTGTTACCGCCGAACCTAATCTGACGTCCAGGTTATCCGTCTTTCCTGAGGTCTCAGACCTTACTGACTGCTGCTGGTCAGAGTCAAGCCTTTTGACAACCTGGTCTTTCGCTGCTGAGTCTACCTGCCCGTCCTGCGCCTTCAGACTCGTTAACGGTGTCACCGCTGACTTCACCGCCTGCTCCGTTTTGACAGAGGTCCCTGTGTTGTTGAGCTTCTCCTGGGGCTTGGAAGCGGCAGGCTTGGGCTGCAGAGCTGCCTGCTTGAGCTTCTCCAGCCTCTGCTTCTCCTCCATGGTGAACTGCTTCACCCGTCTCTCCAGCAGCCCGTCCAGCTTGGAGGCCTTGACTTTCTTCTTGTAGGCCGTGCGCAGCTGGAAGCCCTCGCTGACGTTCACCACGTCGTAGTTGAAGGGTCGGACAGGGGGCTTGGTTTCAGACTCCTCCTCCTTTTTGGGCTCGTCTTCTTCCATAGGCTCCTCCTTCACAGCAGGTTTCGTCGGCGATGAGGGGCCTCTGCTGTTCACTTCACCTGAGAGATGGAGAGAACTCCGTTAACGATCAGCCGACATGACATGACAAAGTTAATGTTTGGCAATGAAAGAGAATAAAAGGACAGTTACGACTTCTGTGTTTAAGGAATCTTTTACTTGTATATTAGGCAGCAGAGCAGGTCCATACTCTGGGTCCAGCTGTGTGGTCTGAACCAAGAACTGAGCTTTACATCAGCTCTTTTTACCCTTCGATCTATCACCCAGTCTGAAGCGGTATACAAAGCCTTAACATCTTCATGTTATATGCATCTGCATTTTATTTGGTTTGATAGTTCTTGTAAGTAAGTAAGTAAGTAAAGCTTTATTTATATAGCACCTTTCATACAAGAAATGCAGCTCAAAGTGCTTTACAACAGGAATAAGAACATAAAGTGAATATAAAAACATATACAAGCATAGAATGAATATAAAAGCAGGGGAAAACAGTCAAAATAAAAGGGAAAGATTTACATTTCTTACACACTATGTGATACATGTCATACATTCATACACTACTATATATTAGTAGTCTCACTTAACTTGATCACTAACCATCAAAGATTTTGTGAAAACAAGTTCCAAATGGTTGGCCTGATTAGCATGTCTCCTAACAGTCTAAATCTTACAGCAAGCATCAGGAAATGTTAAGCCTTTGTTATTCAAATGATTCACCTTGAGACATCTGGATTGTCGATGAAAGGTATGAGAAACAGATGGATATTACTGAATAAAGCACCTTTTTCTTTATCTAGACAGGTGGCGGGTGGACTTGAGACAACATCCATCTTGTCTTCAGTCTTCTCCTCCACCTGATCTTTATTATCCTCCATCTTCTCTGTGACGTTCTCCTCTTGCTTCTCTTTCAGCACCTGCCCCTCTCCTGGTGAGGTGCTCTGAGATGACTCTACGACCGACTTTAGCTTGTTGTCTTTTTCTGAAGCGGCTGGGACGGGCTCTTTTTCCTGGGTTTCTGAGCCTGTCTCTGTTTTTAGCAAATCTTTCCGCTTTCCGCTATTCTTCCGGTAATGACGCGGAGCTGATCAGACGCATTTGTTTGCTCCGCTACAAGTTTGAAATAAATTCTTAAAAGAAAGCTCACATTCAAAGATCTTACATTAATAATTTAGTATTAAAAGGTTAGCCGCAAGAAATATACTATGCCACCTAAGAAAAAGGCCACCAAAGACATTACTATAGGCCTAATGACTGGTTCTGAGGATGAAAGCGCCGCGCGAGCTCCAGAGAACACTGAGGAAAGCAGTACGAACAGTGCCGTGGGCTCGGAGGATATTCTCAAGGCCATCCTCGACATGAAAACAGAATTCTCTGGTAAACTCGAAAAAGTTTTGTCTGTAATGGACAATATCAGCAGAGAAGTCAAAGAGTGTGCTGGCCGAGTCTCACAGGCGGAGCTACGCATTTCGGAGGCCGAGGACAGCATCGGAACCCTGAACGCAACCACCAGCGCTCTGGAAGAAAAGGTTACAAGGCTCACCTCCAAACTAGTTGATCTAGAAGGCCGCAGTCGGAGATCGAACCTGAGGCTGGTCCACCTCCCGGAGGGTGCGGAGGGAAAAGATGCTTGCTCATTTTTGGAGCAGTGGATTCCCGACGCCCTGGATATGGGGACACTACGCTTTCCTTTGATCATCGAGGGAGCTCACCGAATCTCTGGCCCAAGGTCCAATCCCGACGCACCACCGAGGGCTCTGATAATTAAATTCCTAAACTACAAGGATAAGGTGCGCGTCGCGAATGCAGCCAGGGCGAAAGGGAGAGTTCTCTACAAGAATCAGCACGTTATGTTTTTCCCAGATCTACCCATGGAAGTTCATAAACAGCAGAAGCGATTTGACGGCGTTAAACAGCGGCTACAAGCCAAGGCTATCCGATATGGAATAATCTTCCCGGCGCGCCTGAGGATAACCCACAACGACCGTTCATATGTTTTTGAAACAGAGGTAGAGCATTTTTTGGAGACACTAAGCAATGATGGAGTAGCAGAACAACGATGAACAACGCACAGTAAGACTCTTTTTTTCTTTTCCTGTGTGTGTATGCCTGATCAAGACTGATCTCCTTTGACTTTGTTTGAAGAGGAAAGTTATGGCTGGAAGTATATTTCCATTCTTTTTTGTTGTAAACATTTGACTTTTTTCAAACGCCTAACTCTTAGCCTACTTCAACACGGCGAATAATAACGATCTATGCTGGCTTTGTTTGAAGAGGAAAGCGACGTCTAGAACACTATCTCCATCCCCTTTTTTTTTTTAAACTTATTTTTATTTCTTATTTGTGTGTGTGTGTGTGTGTGTGTGTGTGTTCTAGACACCTGTCCTTTTTTTCCACAACGTTTAACTCTTAGCTGTACGGGACTATATGAACACGGCGAACAATGTAAGATCTTGGCTTGAATTATTTGTATGAAATTGGTCCTTGTTTAAAATGATATGCTACGTTTCCGTTTAATGCATAGACGATGAATTGTATGATATATGCTTGTTTTGTTTCATTTGCTCACTATGCTTGGGCTGTCATTAAAGTGAGAATAGAACTATGTACTTGATTAGACCTGATTAAAGACTTTGGGGTCTTTTCGGGATATAAAATAAACAACACAAAATCCTCAATCATGATGCTGAAGGAGGAGGAAAGACTCTGTCCTATACATGTCACTCCTTTTCTTAATACAACAGAAGGTTTTACCTACCTTGGTATTCACATTACACCAGAGATTGACCACATAGTCTCAATTAATTATGACCCTATCGTGGACTCCATAATAAAATCGATAGATAGGTGGTCATCCTTACCTATATCCCTGATTGGTCGGATCAATATTCTAAAAATGAATGTTCTGCCAAAACTGTTGTATCTATTTCAGAATATTCCTTTGCCCCCTCCAACATCGCTCTTTACAAAGCTTAAAATAATGTTCACTTCCTTCATATGGACTGATAGACGCCCCAGAGTTCGCTTATCCTTACTGTACCTTCCATATGACAGAGGAGGTCTCCACCTGCCTAATATCCAGTGGTACTACTGGGCTGCTCAGCTTCGCTCTACTATGTATTACTTGAGTTCTGACTACATCCCTTCGTGGCTAGATATTGAGATGTCCTTTGTTACTCCGAAACTACCCCTTAATCTATTTATCTACTCAGCGGATATCAAGAAACTGAGAAAACAAACAAACAATCCCTTTGTTCTTAACACAATTAAAGTCTGGTATGATGTGCGGAAATTTCTTGGTGAAACACAATCTCCGTCAGGTTTCACTCCTATTTGGGGAAATCAAAGTTTCATTCCAGGGAGAGAAGATTCGGGTTTCCAAATATGGGCCAGTAAGGGCTTAAGGAAAGTACAAGATTTATACAAAGAAAGTACTTTCATGTCATTTGAACAACTTATTGCTAAATTTGATATTCCTAGAAAACACTTTTTTAAATATTTGCAGCCAAGGAGCTTCCTCTCAACTGCCCAGAATGATTATTTAAAAGAACCCCCATTGTCCACTTTAGAAAGAACCATATCGTCCAATTGTAATGGTAGGGGAAGAATATCCGCTATATATATCATGTTAGAGACTGGCTCATCAGACTCGTCCATAGACAAACTAAATGCTTGGAGGGAAGAATTTCAGGAGGATATCACTTTGGACGAATGGAGTAGTATATGCACAAAGGCTCAGACACAGACTGTGAAAACACGACTAAAGCTATTACAATACAACTGGCTGATGCAAACTTATGTGACCCCTGTTAAATTAAATACGTTTAATAACAAAAATCCAGATGTATGTTTTAAGTGTAATACATGTAAAGGTACTTTATCTCTGGGACTGCGAAAAGATCAAAGATTTTTGGAAGGAGGTATCTCAAATGATATTCCAGATAACATCGGTCTCCTTACCGCTCACTCCTAAAGTGTTTATCCTGGGGTTGTACCCAACTCATCTTCGTCTACAGCAATATCAACAAACACTCTTAAATATGAGCCTGTTGCAAGCAAAACGGTTAATAGCTTTGGCTTGGAAAAATGTGAACAGGCCCAGTATTGCCCGATGGCTTAGGGAAATGTCATCCTCTTTAACAATGGAAAGGATGACATACATGATTAAAGGTAAACAAGACTCCTTTAAAAAGATATGGGGACCATTTTTGGAATATGTCCAGCAAAATGATGTGGGGAACTTATTAGCTAACGAGGGGAATTCTGGGTGATAGAGAGCTCTATGGACATTTACACTTCTGACAAGGCGCTCTACTTGTAATATATCACAACCAACCTATGCCCTATCTTTACTTGATCAAAATATTGTAAACATGTATTTTGTTTGTCTTGCCCTCTGGTAGCACCTGTGTGTGTTTTTTGCTTGTTTGTTTGTTTATTTGTTTGTTTGTTTTAGTTTTTTGTTCTGTTTTTTTTTGTTTGTTGCTGTTTTGTTTTGTTGCTGTTTTTGTTTTATTAGTTTTTTCTGTGTTCTTTTGTCTGTTTTGTTTTGTTTTTCCCAGATTGCGATGTGGGTATTAATGTGTGTCTGTCTTTCTTGTTGGATGTTGTATTGTCCTAATCTCAAGAAAAATAATAAAAAATATTTGAAAAAATAAAAATAAAAAATAAAAATTATTTCCGCTTGTTTGGGCCAGATGCTGCATTTTCTTTGCCCTTCTTAGCTGCTGTAAAAAGATGGCATTTACATAACATGAAGCAATATACATCCACTGAGCCATGCTGGAGGCATAGTTTCTGCCTCAACACCACAGATCATTAACAGCAACATGAGACAATGGGGAATAAACAAACAGACAAGCTAAAAACTTAAAATAGCCCTTTACCCTCCAGTGCTTTGCGGTAGTTGGCGTTGGTGTTCCCTGGTAGCCTGGTAACAAAGCGATGGACATGGGTCCTACTGACCCAGCTCCAGCCCCCGTACCCCGTCACTCTGTACTCCTCCCCCTTCTGCTTCCGTACCTACACACAGAGACAAGCACAGAGGACAACAACTAGAAGTAGGACAAATCTACAGCTTGTCACAAACAATAACACAACATGTATTGAGGAACACAATATTTTTGGATAATTATATTAATTTTAATTTAATTAATTATATGAATCATATAAAACACATCTCAGATGTACCTGGTGTTTGATGGGGATGGTGTACTTCACCCTGGTGGCCTGCAGCAGAGGCTCCTCATCCTTCAACTTTTTCTCTCTCTTTTTCACCTTCTCTTTCTCCTCCCGCTCCATGGAAGTCATGCGATGCAGCCTGAGGCGAGAGAGAGAGAGAGAGAGAGAGAGAGAGAGAGAGAGAGAGAGAGAGAGAGAGAGAGAGAGAGAGAGAGAGAGAGAGATAAAGAGCAAAAACAGAGAGGATAAAAAAAAAACTGTTAGATAAAAACAGCAAGGTGACTCTGGCTTGTTTAGTCAGCAGCGATCCATTATGTTGTACAATGAGCTTTTTTTCACACCGTGGAAAAGCGTGTGCTACTCAGCATACATTGCTCACACCACTCTGCATTTAAAAGAGGAACAAAAGGCTTCAATGCAGTAGAGTGGTGATGCAAATCATAATTAGTCTGCTTTTGCTTTTCCTCCAAAAACGACATCTTATCCTATTAAAAGCAACATGTGTTAGGTGTTATGTGCAAGGTCCATGTGTTAAAGAATGACGGATTTCTGACAGTCACCCCCCCCCCCCCCCCCCCCATCATGGTGGTGTCCTTACATGGTGTGTCCAAGGGCATCTTTCCAGACTGGCAACATGACTACAGGTTTGATGGCACACTCCAGATTGGCCAGAGCCAAGGCAAACTCCCGGGGCTTACTGCACATCTGGAAAGCTTTGATCCAATTGGTCCTGGAAATACACAGGGAGAGAAATAAGTCATTGTGTGATGGAATGACATGGCCTCCTTGCATTGCCAATTCCCAACGCATCAGGGATCATCACTACATTTGCTCCACAGAGTAAGGGGGCTGTTAGACAGTAGCCTACCTGTGAGAGGCCCAGTTGGGGTGCATGAAGGGGGCGGGCACGTTGTTCTCCAGCTGGACGATGGTGAGCCTCAGCGTAGAGACGGTCAGCACCTTGGAGCCGTGGATGGAGCCGTTCCACTTGAAGTCCCCGGCGGGGGTCAGGCTGAACTTGTGGGAGAGGTGGCGCCGCTTGTCGTGGTCCTCGCGGTGCTGGTGCTTGTTGAGGGCCAGCGTGTTGGTGCTGTACTGGTTGTGGTAGACCCGGTACTTCCCCTCCTGGCCCAGTTTGAAGAAGTTGTTCAGGTTACTCTTCACGGCCAAATCTTTCTTGGCGGCGGCGACCGGGCGGGAGGCTTCACCCTCGGTACAAGAGGGAGACGTCTGAGAGAGAGAGAGAGAGAGAGAGAGACAGAGAGAGAGAGAGAGAGAGAGAGAGAGAGAGAGAGAGAGAGAGAGAGAGAGAGAGAGAGAGAGAGAGAGAGAGAGAGGGGATAACAGACACAGAGATAAGAGGAGATGACCAACTTCAATGGGATTCTTCAATTTGATGACTGGCTGCGTCAATCGATTTGAGAGGTCCTGGTACATTTGCTGATTAAGCATCAACCTCTGGACAGACCACAGTGAGTCATACACTAGACTACTGGTATCCATTCAATGCTAATAATGCAGAGGAGGCCCCAGGTGAGAGACTAGCCTCTGAATGAACCCTCAGGGCAGCAGGCTGAGTGAGGGACACCTGGTTGGGGTCTCACCTCCTTGCCGTCCCTGGGCGTAGGGCTGCCGTCCCGGGAGCTGCCCTCCTTCAGCGGGCTCGGCCTGCTATCCGGGTTAGGCGGGTGGGTCACTACGCGGTTGGGACCCTGTCCAGACCCCGCCCCTTCGCCGTTCACCCTCTCCTTGCCTTCACCTGCAGGTCATGAAACAGATAAGTATCAGGGATCATCAGTTGATAAGAGACAGAGAAACAGAAAGATAGGGAGTCAATGACGACAAACGCAAACACCGACGAAGACACAGTACAGTGGAGGCGAAGATGTACCGAATCGAGCAGCATCTCCAACGTCTGGCATGCATGGGCTACTATTGAAAAACGTATTAGCGAGAAGGTCAACGTGGGTGTGACAGGATGGCGGTAGCCTACCTCTGTCGTCCTGGCTGGTGAAGGAGGACTGAGAGGACTTGTCGAGGAGGTCGGGCTCCACGGGGCCTGCGGGGGCGTCCCAGGCAGCAGACACAGACCAAAACAAGAGGATAATCTGCCTAACTGCAGAGTAACCAGCCAATTTAGAGAATAAGCTTGCTCATGTTCTGTCAACTGGCACGATGGTAGCAGCCGAAAGCATATAGAGCCGTGCCTCCACAGCAATGCACTCTGCGCCATCACATCCTAAGCCCGGGCCACAGGGTGGGAATGACGGAGAACTACCAGACTGGATTATGATCTCTGTGCAGTGTTTCCTCTATATGCATTTATTCGTGGCGGGCCGCCACCAAAGAATTTCCTCCGCCACCAAATGATTCAGACAGTCCACTTTGATTCAGGCTGCGCAGAAAGGCAGCGAGTTATTATGACCGGAGAACAGAAAAAAAGCAGATTGAAGCTAGATTTAGGCCGCTTCCAGACCAACATTTCGTTACGATTTAGCGGTAGTTATTTACAATATGTTACAATGTTGCAATTAACCTCGTCGTTTGTGTTCGCACTGCAATCGAGACTCTCAACAGGCGCGCGGCGCGAGGCGACGCGCTTTCAAAACAGCTTTGTGATTGGTCCGAATTTAGCGGGACATTTGGATTTCAGGAAATCCCTCTCCTCTCTCTCTCTTAGCCCGTCGCCGGTGCCTTTAATCCCGTATCCTAATCGAAAACGGAACATCATCAGCGACGACTGTGGGTTATTGCATTTACTGCTGTTCTCTGGTTCATGTTCTTATACCAGTGCTCACTATAGAGTGTTTTAAATGAACATTCGTAATGTATGTCTCTGATGTTCATGGTCAACTAAATGCGGTGGTAGCTGACGTCGGCACGTTGCGCCGTTCTGAGCGGCATTAGGTCTCGCTGCTGTGTTTTTAATGTTTGTCGGTTTTTTGTTGTATAATGTCTAATGTTACAATCTCAGCCAGAGTTGTTTATACCAGAAGTGCCCTCTTTGCACTAAGAGAGACTGCAAAACATGAGGGTTTCAAACACTCATTACCGAAGGAACTACGGAAGAAATACCGGGGGTGCAAAGCTGGAGCTCTGGAATCTGATCAGCGTTCAAGGAACGCCTCTTGTCCAATCAAATTACTTGGTCCCTTTATGACGTCGGACCCAGTGTGCGCTCCGGCGCTCTCAAAGCGAATTTACGAACGCGGCCCAAGTGTATCATGGCGAGTGCTAGTTACGTTGTTCGGCGGAGAAGAACTCGAAATGCCTCCCTCGTCATTTAAATCCCATGTATGGGAGCACTTTGGCTTCTCTGTCAACTATGACGGGAGGCACGAAAAAGGTAGCTCGACAACTTCTGATAATGTAGGCATTTTTTTCATACCATGTTCAAAATAAGGGTTCACTTTATTATTTAGTTAAAAGTGGCATAAAACATGTTCATTCATCTGCTTTAAAGAGCCCAGTGACTCACTGCTGCAACCAGGCGCCTCCTCCCTCTCTCCTATCATTTAAATTGAGTGTATTTCAGTATAATTATGTAATGTTTGAGTGTAGAATATGTTATATACTGTATATATTATATATATATATGTATGTATATATATATATATATATATATATATATATATATATATATATATATATATATATATTACCAGTTTTGAAATCTTGAATGTTGTTGGTTTTTGTCACATAGTAAAAGTGGTGTTTTTACAGAATTCAAGGAAAAAGCAGTTTTTATAAAAACTAAAATGTTTTGTGTTGATCCGAAAAATTATCCTATCCGTGACTCAAAAACCGTGACACGATCCGATCCATGAGTAAGGTGATCCGTTACACCCCTAATCAGTAGTCATCCACAGAGATTAATACCGATGTCATTGGCCATTATGTAACAAATTGATACAATGGCTTTTCAGAGAGCCAGTTGTCACTGACAACTCAAACTGAAAGCGAGATTAACTCGAGATTAACACCTGTCTGTGTGTCACTGGCGTGCTAGTAGCTCCAGTGAGCCGCAGAATGCAACAATAGTCTGGAAATTACGTGTATGAAACTTCTGTTTGTTCGAGAATAAATACCACGTGCAAAGACAATAAGAACATACAGTAGAGACCCACACTAGGCCTGTATTCTCCACAAACAACTGCTGAAAGAAAAAAAATCTGAATTCTGTGAGGTACAATTGACTAGGCTAGAGTGTGTACAACACATGAACCAGCAGAAGACATATTTCTGTGAGAGTGCCACGACAAAAGAGCATGAAAAATATATTATTTCCAATTCCCGGGTTCCCCAAGCAGCCGTAGTTTATCATAACGAAGGTTTATACTGGGAGAGGAACAGCTGTGCTGCGGCTCTTATGAACAAAGGGGAGGTAGCGCGGTGCAGTGCAGCGTGGAGAAGGGCTCACAAGCATGATAAACACGCCAGCGAGACCCATTCATCACCTCACTGTCTCTGGTCGAGATGGAAGACCAGAAAGACCCTCAGTCAGGAGATTCTCCTAACGACACGCAACTACAAAAATTACCAATACGATGCTTGTTTTTTTTTAAGCTACGAGTAGTCACAACAAAAAGACTGATCTATAAATGACGTGTATGAAACTTCTGTCTGGGTACTAAGGGGAAAAGCATTGAGCTGATGCTTTTATCCAAAGCGACTTACATAATGTAAGCGACTTACATAGCACTAGTAGTGCTGCCATCGCAGTCGCTCATTTCTCCAGTTTATGTGCGGATGCATCGGTCAGTGTGTGTAGAGGAAGTTTTCTATGAATCCCCAAATTTGCGTCAGTTACGTACGCCTTCTTTTGTGCGTACGCAACGTTTATAAATGACCCCCCCTGATCTGACCCCCGCCCACCCAATACAGTAAAACCTCACCTGGTCTGAACTCCCCCCTCTCCTGAGAAGCCTTCTTCAGATACTTCAGTGTCTTCTCCGCCGCTTCCTGCTCCATCTTCCTCTTCCTCTTCAAGCCCCGGACGTCCAGAACCAGGTTGAGCAGCTGCTGGACCCTCTGAGGTTCCGACGCGGGGCAGGGAGGAACCTCGGGAGGCTGCGGACCCCCGTTGGGCTTGGGGACCTCCGGGGCGGGCTTCTCCGGACTCTCCGGGTCCGAGAGGGAGCTGGCGGAGTCCGGCAGGCTGCAGTGGGCCTCCACCAGCTCCTTGGCCTTGGCCACGGGCACCAGGTAGATGGTGGGGCTGTAGAAGTAGGAGCGCAGGTACCCGTCCATGTTGAGCTTGTGATGCTTGGGCTTAGGGAAGAGTTGCTCCCGGTCGTCCAGCTTGGCGTCGTACTCGGTCATGGGGAAGGGGCGGACCTTGTTGTCCTTCAGGCCGCTGAGGTAGGCGAGGGCTTGGCGCTCCACCCCGGCGGAGATGTCGGCGGGCGGGTTGCAGGCCACCTTGACCAGGGCGTGGTGCAGGGCGGGGAGGAAGCTGACCAGCCGCGGCATGACCGAGTTCAGCGACTCGGAGGGCAAAGGATCCTGGGAGGCCGGGCATCTGGACGCTTCACAGCGAGAGAGAGAGAGAGAGAGAGAGAGAGAGAGAGAGAGAGAGAGAGAGAGAGAGAGAGAGAGAGAGAGAGAGAGAGAGAGCAAGGGAGAGAGAAGACAGACAGAAACAGAGACGTTGAAGACTACAATGAAGGAGATCTGAAGACAGCATTTAGACAGTATTTTCTTTTTTATATTAGGTCATAAAGTGACTTGCATTACAGAAAATAGATTTCAGCTTACACAGCTAGCAGAAGGAGATTACAAGATGGTGGAGGGAGACATCAGAGGACAGGATCATTGGAGTACATGGAATGGAATGAGGAATGGTGTCAAAAACATCCTGTATTTGATAGCGTTCCTCATTCCATTGTGTTGCATTACAATGAGGTGTCCTCCGATTTCTACCTTCACCAGCCTCCCCTGACAGCTACATACCAGGGATTGAGATCAATTTCGTTACTATTGTCCATTTCCCGTACAAAAATGTTGGTTCATTCGTAGCATTGTTTAGGAATGTACCCAGACCCTGATGTCTGCTACGTCATGTACTGTAATTACAGAGATGTTGTACTGTTAAATACTGACTGTATTTGGTCACATCCCTGATGTAAACAGAATATTCCAGTTGCTACAGCGCATATAAACACCTATAAACACCTATTCGGTTACAATACCCTGCATATTGACTTTAATCTGAATTTGGTGTGCTTGTAAACGTAATCTATGGAGAAGAACCATTGCTAATTTACGTTACGTTAGCAAGCTAGAAGAAACCTTAACATGTCAAGTTACCTCACCACCCGCATTTCTTTTTTTATTAATATATACTTCATTTTTTTTCCACCCCCATAATATAATTACTCAAACAGGTTACTTACCGTGAGTGTGTGCAGTTCTCCACGATGCAACTCGCTGGCGAGGAAATCTGAACTAATTACAGGCAGGTGTCAGGTGTCACTGACTGAACTGGTGGGAAGCCTCTTGTCTTGAAAGTCTCGAAGT
Organism: Nansenia antarctica; assembly: GCF_963989245.1. Lineage (NCBI taxonomy): Eukaryota > Metazoa > Chordata > Actinopteri > Argentiniformes > Microstomatidae > Nansenia > Nansenia antarctica. The sequence continues at coordinate 52,375,854 of NC_137675.1, forward strand.
AGTACCAAATATTTTATTTAATAATTAAGTGTCGTGAAATTCTAAGTCTTTACATAATAGGGTACGATATTTATAGTAGCTTTCAGTTGTTTGAAAACGGTACCTTTATCCGCGTTCGTAAATTCGCCAGAGCCCAGCCCACACTGGGTTCAATGTTATAATGGACCAAGTAATTTGATTGGACGAGAGGCCGTCACTCGCAAAGTGAATTTACGAAGGCGGCCCGCCCCTACATTCTCAGCTCACTGGACACTGACGTGTTTCAGTTCAGTGAATGGACTACGCGCAGTGAGTCGAAGCTCTGAGAAGCACTGAATGATTGGATGAACGACTCTTTTGGACAAATCTTTTTAGTGAACTGATTGTAATGAATGAGTTCACTGAAACGAACTGCTTTGCCCATGATGACGTCACGACACAACTTTCATGACCCCCCCCCTACTTTTATTTTTATTTTTATTTTTTTGCAAATCTCCATGATTCACGTGGATGACCTATTTTGAGTTAAAAACGGCGAATTTCGCCGAAAGGTGACTAGTTTGCATCAATGTACATTGCAGTGAACATTTTCTTCAGTATATATGGTCCCGGCAGGAATCAAACCCACAACCTAAGTGTTGTTAGCACCATGCTCTACCCACTGAGCCACAGAGGACCACACTGAGGACCAGAGGACCACACTGAGACACAGAGGACCACACTGAGACACAGAGGACCACACTGAGACACAGAGGACCACACTGAGACACAGAGGACCACACTGAGGACCAGAGGACCACCCTGAGGACCAGAGGACCACACTGAGACACAGAGGACCACACTGAGACACAGAGGACCACACTGAGACACAGAGGACCACACTGAGGACCAGAGGACCCCACTGAGCCACAGAGGACCACACTGAGACACAGAGGACCACACTGAGGACCACACTGAGACACAGAGGACCACACTGAGCCACAGAGGACCACACTGAGACACAAAGGACCACACTGAGACACAGAGGACCACACTGAGGACCAGAGGACCACACTGAGACACAGAGGACCACACTGAGACACAGAGGACCACACTGAGCCACAGAGGACCACACTGAGGACCAGAGGACCACACTGAGACACAGAGGACCACACTGAGACACAGAGGACCACACTGAGACACAGAGGACCACACTGAGGACCAGAGGACCACACTGAGCCACAGAGGACCACACTGAGACACAGAGGACCACACTGAGACACAGAGGACCACACTGAGCCACAGGGAGCTCAGTCAACATAGAGGAGTGGTAGAGCTCCATTCATTCTCTGCACCACCGAGAGTCAAAACATCAACACTGCCCTCTCCAGGGTGCTCAACTCCCTAACAGACGTCCACGTGTTCACCAGCAACCTTCAACACACAGCCCAACTAAAGCCATAGTCATTCTCCAAGGGATTAGTTCAGAGCCACCAGCAGCAGCAGCCGAAAGCCCAGTCTTACCGTTAGCAGCGGTGAGGAAGGCTTTGTTGTTGCCACGGGCCTTGTTGGTGAGGTCCTCTGTGATGTCCATGTGAGTGTGCACCTCCTCCCTCATCTCCTCCAGCACGGCACACAGGTCGTTCTCCCAGTACTCCTGGTCCAGGCACTCCAGCAGCTCCCCCAGCTGCACCTTGGTGCTGTAGTACCACATCTTCTTCTTCTCGTGCTCCCCGTCCTCCTCGCTGGAACAGACGGTTCATAACCAGTTAGATACACCAAGATCTTATATGACAACAAGCTTCACAACAAAGGCTTGAGTTACAAAAAATGGGCATTTACATTTTATGCATGTACGTTATTGATGCAAAAAAATATTTCGGCCTTAAAGATCTGATTGAAGAGATGGGATGAGCCTAATCGTATTTTCCCGTTGGCATTATGTTGCAACGTGGGTATCTAATTCACCTTGGAAACAAATGAATCTAAGCTTCAAAGGGAAGTAATAGGCTACGTGTTTTCTGGGTCATAAGGCATGAATAATTTCTTCTTGCCAGTAACAGTATTAGCCTATATACAGCTAAATGATTAAAGAAAGTCAAGCAAAGACCTTCCAACATCATCCGCTGTAGTTAGTACGCTGTTCTTTATGTTTATTTGGCAGCCGTTATCCAATTTAGGCAGAAACTGAATCACTTGGGTCACAACCTTTCACACCGTATGCCAACTCCTTTCATTGTTCTAAAGCAACACTGAGTGGGCTACTCAACACTAATTGGCATTGTGCTGAAATTCCACCAGGACGTCTTTGCTGCCTTCCAGCCCACTTGATGCCCCTCTTGTAGGCGTCTCACAAGAGAGGTTAAACCAATTACAGGCGGTGTGAAGACATGCTCAAGAGGAGGTGAGGCGAAATAGATGAACAAGGCCGATACTCCAGAAGAGATTCACTTCACTCTCAGGGACAAAATCAGCCATGACAGAGCACAGGATGAAAGCCCGGAGGAGTGTCACCCTCACTAAGGGCGTAGTTAACGATCACACATCACACATCTCATAATGTCACTAATGACCCCTTAGGGACGCAGCTTGCTAGTATGTATAGCAGCAAGGAGGGGAGGGAAGGAAATGGGCTTCTCAGATTGAGTAATTATCAGCACAATTATCACACCCAGTAATTTTTTTATTCAGACTGACTAGCTAGGATACCAGGCAATGAGAAATCACGCAAGAAACACAATGTAAAAAAACTGTTAAAAATAGTCCATGCATTTACATTTCTTTTCACATTTGTCTAACTCATTTGCGTCGAGCCCTTATGGGACATAGATAATGTTAACTTTCCAGTTTATTGGCCCCGAACAGTAGGGAGCGCACTGGTTACTTTAGTTTAGTCTAATTTAGCCAATATCGTAGCTAGTAACTAGCCTTAGCAGTCTGGACTGCTCTGCTTGATGAAGGATGCTTGTGAGACTTTGTGGTGACGTTCACAAACAGGAGCTTTATGTGCTCCGCAGCAACGAACACAATTCACAGCCTTATAACACTGTTATGCTGCAATCCTGAGCTTATCTGGACACGTTTAGACTGACTGTCATCACTCAACATCTGTGGCATGAAACATGTAGGTCTACTTTTCACTCACGCACACGGCTGAACCGGTAACAGTAAGGTAAACAATTTTTTACGGGAGATTCATGCTATTTTTGTCCCCCCGTCACAGTAACTGTGAAAAACAATCTCACACCACCAACCAGAAAAAACAACTCTGGGTTTTTTGAGAGAGAAGGCAATAAATCCCAAGGTACTATGAGGGAAAAACATAATCTCTCTCACTAGTTAGGGTACATAATACTGCGTCTTTACAAAGGTAATAAAATAACTTTCTTTGTCAAACCAATAAAAAGCATGAAAAAAAAAACGAGACCGAGAGTAACCGTTTTTCTACATCTCAATAATGTCAGCCCAATGATTATAACAAGCACCGGGCTTGCGGGCGCACAGAGATAGTTTTCACGCGTGTGTGCTTCACTTCTTCTTCTACCACCTGAGCCTTATTTTAAGCCAGAAAAAAACCTGCAGCAGAGATGATTTTGGCGACTGCAAAAGATTTCTATTCCAGGCATTGACATACACCCACTGTGACTGGATGCCTCGAAAAACATAGAAGGCACATATTACATACTTTTCTCCCCTAAGAATAGAAGAGGGGAGAAAATGACTTGGCTCTGCCACTGTGAACATTTCAGAGCAAATGAACATGTAGTAGGCCTAATGATAGAAAGAGTAACTATTGTTGATCGCCAATGATCAAGCGAATCGCCAATTTAAAGCAAAAGTGTTGTTATGTACCTCAGGTAAGTCATTACGTAGTAGATAAGCGCATTTTGACATGAAAGAACACGGGTCGTTTTGATAACGCAATCCAGCGCCACCTTGCCGGGGGAGAACCCTGTATTACAATACATGATTTTGTTGGTGGAACGGAGGGGAGAAGGGGGGTCGTTACTTACACAACTATCCTCCGGTTGAGGAACCAGTACTTCCTCTGGTGGCGGTCGTAGCCGACGGGCTCCAGGCGGATGCAAGGCTTGCTCTTCTGCATCTCCGTCACGCAGTCCGTGACCCCTGGCACCTTGTGAGCCACGCAGATCTCACACTGCCAGTCGTCCTCCGGCACCTCCTCCAGGGGCGGCTTCACACACTCCAGGTGGTAGACGGCCGAGCAGGTCTCGCAGCACAGCAGGTCCCCCAGCCTGTGACACACGCGACAGTGGTCGTCGTACTGCAACACCCCCTCGGACATCAGCTCCTCGCGGGCGATGTTGGTGGTGAGGAACTGGTCCACCAGGAACTGCAGCACCTTGATCTTACTCTCCAGCGGGCCGTACGGGTAGTCCTCCTGCTCCTGGTAGGAGAGGACGTGGTGGTACTCCCGGTCGCTCTCGCAGTAGGCCCGCACCACCTCGGGCCAGGTCATGCCGTCGATGAAGTAGAGGGTGGAGTTGATGCTGTCTTTGAGGTCGGCGGGGCCGAACGTGGTGTTGGAGGTGTCCTCCTCGCGCAGGATGGCCTTGAGCAGAGAGATGTTGGTCTCGGCTATCAGCGTGCACTGCTCCGGGCCCACCAGCGCCGCGCAGAAGTCCTCGAAGCAGAACGGGGAGAGGCGCAGCACCGTGCTGAAGTTGCGCAGCACCTCGTAGATGGAGGACACGTTGAGCAGCTCCTGGCTGGGGACCATGAGGTCCTCCGAGGTCCTGGGGAGCTCCAGGGGAGGGATCTCTTTCTCCTCAAAGATGGGCGAGCGGGGGCGGTGGACCCGCGCCTTCCTCCTCCCTGCAGGACGAAGGGAGAGAACATAAAAGTTATTAATGACATTCATTTAAAGACACTAAAAAACCTGGGGGATTTGTCTTGCATAACACCATCTCAAACTTATGATAGTAATGATAATCAATACATGTCACGGGGGGGGGCAATCCTGTTTACAATGGTCAGCGATAAATAGCGAGTATATGTAAATCCATGCACAGAACTGCTATTCGTTTTTAGATCATTAAAATGGTACAGACATGCAAGCTTAGCATGTAGCAGGCTAACTATCTCCTGTATAGGAAATGGTGTCTTGACGCCGTGTGACAGGCTCCATTTTACAAAGCTCACAACACAATCAAAATTGTATATCTCTGTGATGTGATTACGGAGTAGGGCCGTGGGTTCCATTGTATATGAGTTGTACTCATGTAGTGTCAGTTGGTATTATATAGGCTGCATTTGTAAATTCGCTCTGAGAGCGCCGGACCGCACACTGGGTTCAACGTCATTAAGGGACCAAGTAATTTGATTCGACAAGAGGCATTCCATGAGTGCTGATCAGATTTCCAGAGCGAATTTATGAATGCAGCCATAATCAAAAGAAACTTATTGCCTGGACTTCAAATTGGTTTTGCATTCAAGCATCAATAATTCATGTTTTAAAATGAATTGTCCATTTCCTCCCTCACCTGTTCCAATAGGATAGAAAATGACAAATAGAAAATACTAGCATATAAATACATTTGTGACTATGTATATATATAGATAGATCGATAAATCACTCTGCTAAGATGTCCCAGTATTGAGATCGCATGACGGATGACAAGTGATCGGGTACTGCAGCCTCTAGGGCCAGGGTAAGATCCGGCCATAGAGATGCTAGCTACCTGTGAGCTCTCAACTACAGTTTGCTTACATGAGACAGTACAGTAGTACATGATTAATGCTGTGACTAACATCGTGATATAATCAATGACCTCTGGGAGTAGAGGCCATATGGAGGCCTTATCAAATCAAATCAAATCAAATTTTATTTGTATAGCGCATTTCTTACAAGATGCAACTCAATGCGCTTCACACAATGAAAATGTTCAGTCAATCAGTCAATCAATCAATACTGACAGAGCCGCGAGCAGGCAAAAGTAAAAACCTGTATACTATGTAGCCAGGAAAAAATTCCCTTGCAGCCCTCTACCAATAGAGCGACTACTAGCCAGTTTGCCTACCAGTACCCAGCGGTCCCCAAGGGGAGGCCAAGGACCACCGGCACAAAGCAAGCAAGCAAGGGCAAAAACCTGTACACCATGTATCCAGGAAAAATTCCTTGCATATTATCGGCGTACACTCTGTCCATAAATTTAGTGTTATATTTGCATCGTTCTGCATCCGGATGGTCACAGGTCCTGCCAAAAGAGAATCTTAGGCACAGTTATGATGCAACAACACAATAAAGACAATAAAGATGACAGCAATACAACCTGATGGTGGTCCTGGTACACCCTTGTACTGGTTCCAGTACTGCTCTAGGTGCTATTTGGAGTTGACAGTGCCTCATCAGCACCCGGGTCCATTTTCCTGTCAACACAAATCTCAAAACACGAGTATGGTGTAATGGCCTAGTGATCCTAGTTCTATAATGTCCAATGTCTCCCGTAGTATCAAAAGGCGACATTGAATAAGTAGGTTTTGAGGTCACGCTTAAAAATGTCCTGAGTTTTAGACAACCTCAGGCCCTCAGGTAGGGTGTTCCACAATCTAGGAGCATATATGCTAAAAGCTGATCCTCCAAATCTCTTTGTCCTAGCCTCTGGCACTATTAAAAGTTCCGTGCCACTAGACCGTAGGGGTCTAGCTGGTGTGTATCTTATGAGCATGTCCACCATGTAATTGGGTGCATCACAGTGAAGTGATTTATAAACTAGTAAAAGGATCTTAAAGTCTATTCTATGACTGACAGGGAGCCAGTGTAGTGATCTCAAGACAGGTGTGATGTGCGCTCTTCGTTTGGTCCTAGTAAGGACACGAGCAGCAGCATTTTGAACCATTTGTAGTCTATTTATCATTTTTTGGGGGAGACCTGTCAGGAGAGCATTACAGTAATCTAGCCTACTAGTAACAAACGCATGCATTAATTTTTCAGTGTCTGCCTGGGAGAGAAATGATTGTACCTTAGTGATGTTTCTTAGATGGTAGAAGGATGTTTTAATAGTATTATTAATATGAGTTTCAAAATGTAGATCTGAGTCAATTATGACACCAAGATTCCTGGCCTGACACTTAGTGTTAAGAGCTAGTGTTTTCAAGTGTGCAGATAATTTCTCTCTCCCAGTTTTCTCGCCAATGATCAATACCTCTGTTTTTTCTTGATTGAGTTGGAGAAAGTTTTGTGTCATCCAAATATTAATATCGGCAATACAATCTATCAGGTGGTCAATCATCTTGTAGTCGTTGGGAGTTACTGAGATATAAAGCTGAGTGTCGTCAGCATAGCTGTGGTAGTTAACGCTATGCTTCTTGATAACAGAACTGAGGGGTAGCATGTATAGGCTAAAGAGCAACGGTCCTAAAATGGACCCCTGGGGAACTCCACAGGTTGTGCTATAATTTTTTGACTTATGGTCACCAAGGGCTACAAAGTAGTCTCGGTCAGCCAGGTAAGTCCTGAACCAGTTCAAGACCGGACCTGAGAGGCCAACCCAGTTTTCAAGTCTCTCAATAAGTATGGAATGGTCTACCGTATCAAAGGCTGCACTTAAGTCTAAGAGTACAAGAATCGAGAGTTTTTTCGAGTCTGCATTTATCCTAAGGTCATTAGTTACCTTAAGCAAAGCGGTTTCTGTGCTGTGGTATGATCGGAAACCTGACTGAAGTGGGTCATACCTATTATTTAAGACTAAGAATTCATGAAGCTGTCTATACGCTGCCTTTTCTAAAATTTTGCTTAGAAAAGTGAGATTGGATATTGGTCTACAGTTTTTTGGATCAGAAGGATCTAGGTTACTTTTCTTCAGGGTGGGTCTAACCAGGGCAGTTTTAAGCGCCGCTGGAAATATCCCTTTTTGTAGGGAGTGATTTACAATGCCTAGTATGTCATCAGATACAGATTCAAAAATGTCCTTTAAAAAGGTGGTAGGAATAGGGTCAAGAGGACACGTAGACGGTTTAAGCTGTGACACAATTTTACCTAATGTTTCCGTACTAATCATGGTGAACATGCTCATAGTCATGTTCTGTGGTGGCGGATCTGTGGTGCTACACAAACCTAGTCTTTCCTGAGTAATACACATTCTAATATTTGTTATCTTATCCCTGAAGTGGGCTGCAAATTCCTCGCATTTGGTGACAGAGGCTGCGCCGTCTAGAGTTTTAGGAGCAGGGTTTACAAGGCAATCAATTGTCGAGAACAAGACCCTGGGGTTATTCTTGTTTGTAGATATTATCTTTGAGAAGTGATTTTTTTCTAGCATTTCGCATTGCCAAGTTAAAGGCAGATAGATGTTCTTTAAAAATATTCTGATCAATCTGTAATTTGCTCTTTCTCCATCTGCGCTCAGCTTTCCTACATGTTCTCTTTAGGAGATTTATTTCACTGTTTCGCCATGGTGCTCTCCTCTTGGCTCCAACCTTTTTTAATTTGGTAGGTGCCAGGGAGTCTAGGGCCATTTTTACTTTATTGTTAAAGGTAATTACTAAGTCGTTTTCACACAACGTGGGAGTTGTGTGATTACTGTTCATTAAAGCTTTGAAATTCTCAGCCACTGCAGGGGTAAGATAACGTTTTTTAACAACACGTTCAGCATTGCTTTCAGCTTTACGTGTTACAATGGTAAAGAAAATACAGAAATGGTCAGAGAGGGCCAGGTCGCTGATACCTGATATTGAGACCTCAAGACCCTTTGTAATCACAAGATCAAGGGTATGGCCATGATTGTGAGTGGGTTCATTGACATGTTGGACAAAATCCATAGATTCCAAGAGGTCAATAAACTCCCTAGCCCTCAAGTCAGCCCCATTATCAACATGAAAGTTAAAATCACCAGTGATAATAATCCTATCATAGTTTGGATGGATAATGGATAGGAACTCAGAGAAGTCAGGTAGGAAAGTAGGGGCTGGTTTCGGCGGCCTGTATACAGTTACCGTAAGAATAGGTGGTTGGCATGCCATAAATGTGGCATGATATTCAAAGGAGGAGAATATATCAAAGGATATGCTCCTGCAGTTTAGGTTATTTGAAGCTATGGTAGCTGTTCCTCCCCCCTTTTTTCCATTTCTGATTGATTGGAAAAAACTGTAGTTGGGGGGAGATGCCTCAATAAGGGCTGCTGCTCCATTTGTATCTAACCAGGTTTCTGTGAGTAGCATACAGTCGAGTTTTCTATCACAAATGAGCTCATTTATGATAAATGTTTTTTTGTTCGATAGGGACCTGATATTCAAAATTGCCATGGAGATGTCATTTTGACACTGGGACTGACTCGAGGGCATACTTAATGAAATGGGTAATACATTTCTCAAATTTGCGCCATGTATTACCTTATTTGTGGTGGAGGGAGTCCGATGGGAGACAATAGTCTGGATGGCATGTTTGGTGTTAGAGGAAAGGATCGGACTCATCCCACATCAGCGTTGACAGGGCACCGGCCAGGTCCAGGGCTGGACAGCGAGGTCCATGGACATCGACAGCAGGCGGGCACCATACCTGTTTGGGTGAAACCTATCTCTCGCAAACAGCTCACTACGGTTAAAGAACGTGGTGAAATTGTCTATAAATGGGATTTTCATATGACAGCAGTATCCCTGTAGCCAAAGGTGAAGACTTCGAATTCTACTGTATTTGGTGTCGCCATACCTGGGACTCGGGAAGGGGCCCGAGATGATGCAGGTCTTACCTGTGCCCTCGACGGTGGCGATGAGGGCTCGGAAGTCCTCCTTCAGCTCCTCCGACCTCTCCCGTCCGATGTCGTTGGCACCCACGTGGACGATGACGGAGGTGACCTGGGGGGGGGCATCATCCACCAGCATCGGGACGACCGCGGCGACGTCCCTCACCTTGGCACCTGGGATGCAGTGGGTTCTGGCCTTCAGGACTGCAACATGGCGGACCATGGACGAGCCTATTACAAGCACAGAGGGGGGGGGGGGGGGGGGGAGAAGAGCGGGTGCGGGGGGGGGAGGAGACACGAACTGTAGTCTCCTCTGCTGGCGGCGTGATGGACCTGTAGGGGGCACAGGCTTACCCTTAAGTACTGTGTGACCAATGTTATATATGAAGGGTTAGGGTTAGGGTGTGGTCACTGTGTGACCAATGTTATATATGAAGGGTTAGGGTTAGGGTGTGGTCACTGTGTGACCAATGTTATATATGAAGGGTTAGGGTTAGGGTGTGGTCACTGTGTGACCAATGTTATATATGAAGGGTTAGGGTTAGGGTGTGGTCACTGTGTGACCAATGTTATATATGAAGGGTTAAACATTTGTATGTTTACAGCCTCAGAAGCATTCTAGTATGGTCTTACACCTGTACATCCTGACACCTTAGAAATGCTAAGCGGTTGGTTTCCACAAGTCTAACCCAATGTAGTTATAGTCATACATGTTGTCCTAACACTCACATGATATATTTAAAATAATGATAAGAGATAAAGGCACTCTCATTTTCAATACATACTTAAGGCTAAAAGTTGAATGAATGAATGAATGAATGGTCTTTATTGTCATTAATACAGTACAGGTACCATACAACGAAATTTAGGGGGGGGGGGCTCCCCTGGTGCTAGGAAAAAAATACTAAAAACTTAAACTAAAAGTTGTCTGTACTGTAGCCTACATAAGTGAGTATAAATGGTGAAAGATGAAAAGGCCTATTGCCTCATCTAAGAATGTACATATAGTGGCATGAGTGCTCGTACTCTACTAACCGGGTCGCTGGTCTATATACCTCATCTCGACATCACGACTTACCCATTGTTTTTGAGGGCTTCTCTTCAACAGAATTCGGCCTGTCTTTCTCTTTCACTACTTTCTCAACCCTCTTCTTCATCCTTGCTAGCTAACAAATAGTAGCTGGCAAGTCAGAGTAGACTAATTTACAGGTAGCTTCCCGATGACGTTTATTGTTAGCTAGTTTGCTAACTATGCCAAAGGACTAATACAAGCGTTACCATGCCAACCGCCCTAGCCTCGGGCCATTGGGAGAAAATGGTACACATTCCAGTCCAGTGGGGGGCGGTAATGCATCGTTGACATTCTTCTTCTTCTTCTTCTTCTTTTTTTCAATTGGCGGTTGACAACCACATGGTGTATTACCGCCACCGCTGGACTGGAGTGTGGCACAGGACTTGCTTCTTAACTTTACTAACTTAAATTATTTTTAAAAGCCCTGTTTCCCTTAAAAAGAAAAACAACAACTTTAAAATCTTCTCTTCCCTTCTCTGTAAAATATATTTCATCTCAAATACTTCTTTATTTTCCTCCACCTGAGCAATAAACCTACGCCTTTCGTTATGATACTTTTGGCAGTGTATTAAAACATGTTCCACTGTTTCTGGTCTATTCCATAGACACTGCTCACAGTTGCCATCTGCATGCTTGTTTATTAAAAACAGGGTACTATTTAAATTGGTATGTCCAATCCTTAACCTGGCCAGCACCACCTCTTCACGCCTGGACCTGCATGTACTATTATCCACCCTCACTTTTGGTTGAAAATAAAAAAGGTGTCTCCCAGAGGTCCCACTGTTCCAAATATACTGCCATTTCTCATACGATTTTGCCTTTATAATACTTTTTACCTCTGCCTTACTGTATTTAATTTCCACCTCCACTCTCTCTTTTTCTACTGCTTTCTTGGCATAGGTGTCAGCCAACTCATTTCCCTCCACCCCTATGTGAGCTGGCACCCACAGGAAAGAAAATTTAAAACCTGCCTTTAACATCCCACTTGCTAATTGTAACATTTCTAAAATAATATCCATCCTGGATGCTGAGTATGCATTTTGCATACTTAAAAGAGCAGAGCTGGAGTCAGATGCTATTACTGCTTGCCTGTTACACCCAACACTTTCAACCCATAACAGGGCAAACCATATGGCTAAAAGTTCTGCTGTGTAAACCGCCAAATTATCCGTCAGCCTCTTTGTTATAGCCAGACCCATTTCCGGTATCACATGAGCTACTCCCACCCTCCCATCACTCCTTTTTGATGCATCTGTAAAGATAATCAACCTCTGATTATACTGTTCCCTAATGCATCCCTGTACCCTCCATTTATCTACTCCCCCTTCCTGTTTTGCTTCAAGCAGTCCTAAATCTACTGTCACCTCTTCAAATGTCCAGGGGGGGACTGCAGGGAATGCCACCGTGGGGCTGATATTAAAATTGCTTATGCTCATATTTACTACTTTATGTTGGATTGTCCACCCAAAGCTTTTCCCTCCCTCATACAGCCTCTCTTGGCAATCCCTCAGGACTGGCTGTTCAATATGGTCCCCACTGTGTCCCTTGAGGTTAGCCCAATATACCAGAGCAAGCTGGTCTCTTCTCAAATGCAAAGGCATCTCGCCCACCTCTACCTGGATTGCTGCTATCGGAGAAGTTTTAGCTAATCCACTACAAATGCGCAGAGCTTGATTGTGCAACATATCAAGTTTCCTTAATGTGGATTTAGACGCTGACACATAAACCACACAGCCATAATCAAATACTGATCTCATCATGCCAGTGTAGATTGCTCTCAATGCAGACCCAGACGCACCCCACTCAACTACCACACGAGCACCTCATTATATTTAAAACTTTCTTGCATTTAGCCTCCATCTCCTGTATGTGGAAGGCCCAAGTTAACCTCTTATCAAACCACATCCCGAGGTATTTAAAAACCTCAACTCTTTCCAACTCTCTGCCTGCCAACTGAATTTTAAATTCAGGACCAATGTTCCCCCTTGAGAAAAACATAACCTTGGTCTTCTCTACCGAAATCCTAAATCCCCACTGTACAGCCCATTGCTGGACTTCATTAACTGCATTCTGCATTTTCTTAACAATAAAACCTACATTCCTCCCCTTCTTCCACATAGCACCATCATCAGCAAACAAAGCCACTCCGTCAGTTCCCTGTACATTTTTAAAAATATGATCATAATATCGAACAATAAGGGGCTTACAATGCTTCCCTGGGGGGTTCCATTCTCTGCTATATATCTAGCACTGACCTCCCCATCAATTTTAACCCTCAGGCTCCTTTCATACAAAAAATCCTTAATCCACCTGAACATTCTGCCCCCAACCCCCATTTCCTGCAGTTTTATCAACAGGCCCTTTGTCCACATCATATCATATGCTTTCTCAATATCAAAAAAGACTGCTACCACTACCTCTTTGTTTACTTGAGCTCTTCTAATGTCATCCTTCAAGCATATAACAGGGTCCATAGTACCTCTCCCTCTTCTAAATCCACTCTGGTAACTCTGTAGCAGATTTTTTGATTCCACCCAGTAGGTTAACCTGTCATTTATCATTTTCTCCATAGTTTTTCCCACCTGGGAGGTTAATGCAATTGGCCTATAGCTGCTTGGATTGTGGGGATCTTTACCTGGTTTTCTAATTGGCACAATTAAGGACTCTTTCCACCCCTGGGGAATCACTCCCTCTACCCAAATGTTGTTGCACAGCATCAACAGAACATCTTTCCCTTTATCACTCAGTTTCTCCAACATGATATAACAGATAGAGTCCCTCCCTGGAGCAGATTTCTTTAACTTCCTCAGCACCTTAAGTAGTTCCGCTCTAGTGAACAATGCATCCAAGCTGCCCTCTACTCCATCCACCCTCACATCTACATCAGGATACCTTAACATAGTCTCTTCCCTCCCTTTCTTCTCTTCCAGACTTAAGTTGTCAGAGCTATGTACCCTAACCAATGTTCTAGCAATGACTTCAGCTTTCTCTTTGCTTGTAACAATAACATCATCACCTTCAATAAGCATAGGATACCCATATTTCCTCCCTATCCCTTTCATATTTTTAACCATTCCCCACACCTGCCCTATTGGAGTAGTACGTCCCACAGAGTCACAGAACTTTCTCCAGTGCTCCCTCTTTGCCTTCCTAACAGCTCTCCTTACTAGTGCCTGTGCTCTCTTATATTCAGTCAGTAGCTGAAAGTTATGGAGATTCTTCAATCTCCTAAATGCTCCATTCCTTATTTTAACAGAATCTTTGCATTCTTTTGACCACCACGGTACTCTTCTATTCATTTGCCTTGGCCCTGATTTCGGTATCGCCTCCCCTGCTGCAGCCACTATACCTGCGTTAATTTGTCTTTGTCGTGCTGGTCAAAGATCTGATCTCCGGTCAGTTTGACTGCCTTAGTGTCTGCTGCCTGGTCAATGTAGCCCCTCTCAGACTGGTCGTGGGTCAGATCCACCACGTCTTTGTCATGCTGGTCAAAGACCTGATCTCCGGCCAGTGTGACTGCACCTCTGTCTGCTGCCTGGTGACCCTGATCCCTCTCAGACTGGTCTGGGATCAGTTCTTCCATCTCTCCGTGGTTCTGCTCAGAGATAGACTGGCGTTCTTCCGGGTTCCGCTGGTGCTCCCAACGGGTCACTAGAGCCCACAGAACACACGCCAGTCAGTCAGAAAGCTTGTGTGTGTGTGTGTGTGGGGGGGGGGGGGGGGGTGTGTGTGTGTGTGTGTGTGTGTGTGTGTGTGTGTGTGTGTGTGTGTGAGACTCACTCAGCTGGTGTCTGACTGTGTCCTGCGTTTAACCCTGTCCCAGCTTCCATTGTCAATCCTGTCTCATCTGGCTTGTTTAACCCTGTCTCATCGGGCTCGATGAGGTCCTTGGTGCTGGCCACCTCATTTAGGCACTCAAGTATGGTGTTCACATCTTTCATGTAACTCTGGAAGACTTCGCTGGCTTTCTTGCCCTGGCAACTGTTAAACGCCATCTCTGTGATGCCAGTGGTCATACTGTTGACCCCACTGGTGACACCCAGCCCCACCCCAGTCATTGTCAGAGCCAAAGACAACCCAGCAGTTACGGGAGCTAGGGCCAATCCAACAATGGACAGGATCCCTCCAAGCACCCCTACAGAGCTGCCTGTCACACTAGAAATCTTTGCTCCCTTCCTCATACTGTCTAGCTGGACAGCGCTCTCCTCCAGCTCAGTCAGAAACTTCAGCATTCTGTGCCCGCATCTGGTGTTTTTGTCACCCACAAACCACGAGTATGGGAGTGACACACAGGCATATAAATCACCATGAAACTGCTGTACTTTTATGAAAGGGGCCGGGCGCATTAAATCACCCCTGATTTGAATGGATTCAAAAGCAGCGTTACACCAATCCTAATGTTTGAAATGTAGGGGACTGTGAAAGTTGACTTCAGGGGGAAAAGGTGGAGAATTGGGATGCAGGATGGGTGAATTTTACTCTTGTGTACTTGTACATAGAGACGTAATAAAAGCAATTCTAGACACAGGCTGTAGGGTGATCCTAAACAAACACGTATCAGCCAGCAAAGCCATACAGTAGATAATCTGGCTCAATTGTGTAATATGTAGTATCAATTCTATCAAAATAAGAGCAGTTTGGAGATGCAATACATTTGATCATAATGTATCTTCTCTAATAACATGCAGAGAATAAATCACATGAACACAATCTCTTTGTCGTGGTTAGACCTGCAGCATGACATTGATACAACATTACCACCCAAACAGTCTCTATGCGTAATAGAAATCATGAACATTACAAACTCTTACCTGATTTTTATATATATGAATTAAGCATTTATTATATATGGGTAACATGAATTACGCAAATGTTCTCAAAAGAACACATAAAAGAAACTCAAAACCTCATGTTGCCTATAGTCTTTCAAATGCTTTTGAAAATGCTAGTGGGGTTTACGCTACCTCAGCTCTTTGGGAAGGGGATGGAGGCCAGTTGCACTGTTTCTTGTCCATTGCTCATTGGTTTTCACGTTTTAACTGATCATACAGTAACTAGCTTGAGCACCTGCCTTACAATGGCGTATAAAGCCAGCCAAGAGTCAATATGATTAAGAAAATTGCTAGTAATCAAGATGGGTAGCTAGCGTATTTTTCAGTGGTTTATTTTTCAGCTATGAGGAACTTAGTTTAAGTGGATTTCTAAGAGCTTCAAGGTTATTAAATTAAGTCTATTTGACAGAGTTAGCTAGCTAGGGCAACAACTTCACTGCTGAACATTTTGGGTATCATATGCCATTAAAATAGGACATGGAAATTATGTAATAATGCAGGACTGTCATGCACAAATCAGCTTAAAACCATGTTGTAACGTTAGCTAACTAGCTAGAGACATCAGCATACTAGCGATCTTCTGTTATGCTTGTTATAAAGAAAAGGTCTATGATTTAGCAGTAAAGGCCAATGCACACGGCATGTGATTTATTTATCGCTTCCATTGTTTTGAATGAGACAATGCACGCGGTGTGCGACGAGTCGCATCGGACATTCGGTTGCACTGTTAAATATCGAATTTTGTTGTGCGACGAAATCTAAGAACTTTTTTTATCACTTTCCCAGCTTCCATTCTCAATCCTGTCTCATCTGGCTTGTTTATCCCTGTCCCAGTTTACATTGTCAATCCTGTCTCATCTGGCTTGTTTAACCCTGTCCCAGCTTCCATTGTCAATCCTGTCTCATCTGGCTTGTTTAACCCTGTCTCATCTGGCTCGATGAGGTCCTTGGTGCTGGCCACCTCATTTAGACACTCAAGTATGGTGTTCACGATTCTTTCATGTAACTCTGGAAGACTTCGCTGGCTTTCTTGCCCTGGCAACTGTTAAACGCCATCTCTGTGATGCCAGTGGTCAGATGATGTACTCGTTTCATTGAACAGCAAGTTCACACCACAGGAGAATTTAAACTGTGTGTTGACAGAGAAGACCTTGTACAGAGGGGCCTTCTTCAGTGGAAGAGAAAGAAAACATCACTTGTCAGGCCCTTGCACATCAATGCGTTTTTTACGTCCGTAAAAAAAAAAAAAAAAAACTCATGTTGTGTCAATCACGCTTGTACACCGAATCCGTAATATTCGTCCGTCGCCCAAAAAATCGGAACAGGTTCGATTTTCTGCGTTTTCCGCGTCCGTCAAAAGCCTTTTGAGAGTTGTTTTTGACCACTCCGCCATGGTATAGACTGGGACACATCGTCAAATTAGAACTGCAGGACAGTTGGATTAATGTTTACGGAAGTACATGTCTCAAGTATTATCTCGGCGGTTAGTCGAGTGAAAGAAAACATACAGATGATAATTCACACAATATAATACCACGAAAGCGTACGGCACTAAACAATAACATTCATTTGGGCAGCATCCCCAGTGGCGGCTGGTGCTAAAATGTTTGGGTGGGGCACAGGTTATGGGGGCATGCTCCACGGGGAAGAATATCAACTTTAAAATCTGGATTTACAGTCAATTTTAGCATGAGAATAGCTTTACCCCCCTGTACAGACCTCGCCATCCCCTCTACCCCCCTGTACAGACCTCTTCATCCCCTCTACCCCCCTGTACAGACCTCTTCATCCCCTCTACCCACCTCTACAGACCTCTTCATCCCCTCTACCCACCTCTACAGACCTCTCCATCCCCTCTACCCACCTCTACAGACCTCTCCATCCCCTCTACCCCCCTGTACAGACCTCTCCATCCCCTCTACCCTCCTCTACAGACCTCTCCATCCCCTCTACCCTCCTCTACAGACCTCTCCATCCCCTCCACCCCCCTGTACAGACCTCTTCATCCCCTCTACCCCCCTGTACAGACCTCTTCATACCCTCTACCCCCCTGTACAGACCTCTTCATCCCCTCTACCCCCCTGTACAGACCTCTTCATCCCCTCTACCCCTCTGTACAGACCTCTTCATCCCCTGTACAGACCTCTTCATCCCCTCTACCCCCCTGTACAGACCTCTTCATCCCCTCTACCCCCCCTGTACAGACCTCTTCATCCCCTCTACCCCCCTGTACAGACCTCTTCATCCCCTCTACCCCCCTGTACAGACCTCTTCATCCCCTCTACCCCCCTGTACAGACCTCTCCATCCCCTCTACCCCCCCTGTACAGACCTCTTCATCACCTCTACCCCCCTGTACAGACCTCTTCATCACCTCTACCCCCCCTGTACAGACCTCTTCATCACCTCTACCCCCCCAGTTTTCTCTACAATTTCTACAATTTTCTCTCTACAGTTTCTACACGTCAACGTGTACCGAAACACTTGTTTCCAACGTGGTCCTACGTTTCTCCTACACCAAGACACATACAAAGAGCATAGAAACATAAAAAGAGCATAGAAACATACAAAGAGCATAGAAGATACAATCAGAATACAGTCTGCCATTCCTTCTCCCAGCATCGATTTGGTTTTCCTATCATGACTGAAGGACAGATGATTCACTTACTTACACAAGTTTGACTTCGGTAATAGGTCCAGTTGCAATATCAAGTTGGGAACAAAAGATGCCTCCTTCTAATCCATTTGTTCAATTTGTTTACAAAGTCCGGTAGTGGAAAGCAGAACAACGTATTTGTTACTTCACATCCCGCTAGCCATGTTTTCTTCTCATACCAACCCCTCGTAAATCCTCGGTTATACGATTTTCCAATTTCCCCTGCCTTTGTATAAACTTGCTTTATAATTAAATTTGGTCTGGGTGGTCCTAATTCCTTTACTGTTAATTTCTCCTGGTTGCTACCTACGACGGCTGAACGGTGTTTCTTTTAAAGATTCAACCGAGTTGTTCAGAACATTACTAGCCATGGTGAAACAGGCGAACGAACGTGACGCCGGCCATATGACATGACGTAAGCACGTACGATTCTGTGTGCATGTCCCAAAACCCCATAGACAAATGACCGAATGGCCTGAAGTTACCAAAATAGATTTTACATGCAAGTCTACGAGAACAGCCTAGTGCACTTTCGAGTAGAGTCAAAGTTGCCCTGAAAGGGGCGGGACTTGAAGCTGATTGGAACATACTCCACAGAACACTAGCTGATTGGACTATGATATACTCCACAGAACACTAGCTGATTGGACTATGATATTCAGAAGCAACACTGTCTAGAAGTCATAGAAAAAAAATCTCTCTCTTCTCCCTTTGGTGGGGCATTGTCCAATTGCCCCTAATGAACCAGCCTCCCCTGCATCCTACTCAAACTCAGGCAGAAGGGCAGGGTCCGGGCAGGTGCACACTGTCACAGACTGCCAGTGCGTCATACATCATTCAGCATGGTTATAGCGGTTTCTTTTTCTATTCTACTATTCTATTCTACTTCTGCTGTCTGCGTCTCCCTGGGTATTCCTAGACCAGATGGCAAACAGTAAAGAAATGCCACAATATACCAGGACTTAAGAAACGAGATGCCCAACAAAGGATTTGACAAACCCTGGCCTGTTTTGTATGGAGGACCAAGTCTGTCAAAATTAACAATAAATATATAGATACATAAATGAATGTAGGAACAAATAAATGAATGAATACACACAGTATAACGAAATACATTTCTATATTTATTTATTCGTTTACGCATTCATTCTTTGTTTTCCACTTTCATTCTTTATTTTCCACATTCATTCTTTCTTTTCCACATTATTCTTTCTTTTACACTTTATCAGATCTGTATGCAAATATCTGGGGGCGTATCTTGCATGTTGTCCACGCCCCTACGCATTTTCATTGGTTGATACAGCGCGTGACGTGTGAAAGCAGCGCACACGCGATTCATTTGCAGGCAGCTCTTGGTCAGAGCGGTCACAATGGGATCTGTCTGCTGCAATAGTTGAGGGAGAGAGGAGTAGACGGAAATCCTCTCTGTAGACTAACCTCTCTGGAGACTAACCTCTCTGTAGGCTAACCTCTCTGTAGACTAACCTCTCTGTAGGCTAACCTCTCTGTAGGCTAATCTCTCTGTGTAGACTAACCTCTCTGTAGGCTAACCTCTCTGTAGGCTAACCTCTCTGTAGGCTAACCTCTCTGTAGGCTAATCTCTCTGTAGACTAACCTCTCTGTAGGCTAACCTCTCTGTAGACTAACCTCTCTGTAGGCTAACCTCTCTGTAGACTAACCTCTCTGTAGGCTAACCTCTCTGTAGACTAACCGCACGTCACCAGGCTTTCTCCTGGGCGACTGTAGGCCTACTCGTCTCTCGTGAGCTTGGTTGTAACATGAATCGTGGAACTCTGGATGTTTTACAGTAATTCTCCAAGTGACCAGAAAAAGTAGCTAGATTTGTCGCTGGTTGCTTCTGACTAATTAAGTCGCCATGGGGGTCTGGAAAGTCGCCAGATATAGTGGCAAAGTTGCCAAATTGGCAACACTGAGACTACGTGAGAGGAATGTTCACCAAACCCCTACCGTATGGTTGCATTTTAACACAGTGGCGCGCTTTTTAGTTTTAGTTTTAGCCTTATAGAGGCTATGTTGTTTTAGCTAATTTAATGAAACATTTAAACGTGGACCACATTTAATGCAGATCTGCACAGTGGCTTTTGGAGGAGATCTTTAAATCTGCTACAACATTGAAAACACAACAGAACACATCATAAGCATTTCTCACATTTTTCTAAATGACAGGAAACGCTAACAAAGGTCTATCGGCCACTCGAGAAACACGTCATGGTCATATTTCCAATAGGTCTGTTGGTGCCCTGTGAAATATGCATTGCGATATTGTGCCA
This sequence comes from Nansenia antarctica, assembly GCF_963989245.1. NCBI lineage: Eukaryota > Metazoa > Chordata > Actinopteri > Argentiniformes > Microstomatidae > Nansenia > Nansenia antarctica. The sequence continues at coordinate 52,396,363 of NC_137675.1, forward strand.
CAGCTTAGATGCATGGCATCAGGCATGGCTGCTCGCAGCTGTGGAATCAGCTCAGACCTTTTACCCAGTGTTGCCAACTCCTCTAATGGTAGTAGCTGTTGGCTCTCCCCAAAGTAGCTAGAAGTAGCTAAATGACGTAATTAACTAATTTGCATTAAATGCAATTCTGAAAGGCTAAAAAGGTTTACAAACTAACTAAGGTTTACAAACTAATTATTTACGTATTGATTTATTTATTTTTGTCATTATGGTAAATGAGCTGAGCTATGATAGCTAGCTAAGCTGACTGAGACAGTGTGATAGACTGGCTGAGACAGAGTGAACAGTTTGAGGGATTTTTGATTGTGAAACTAAAAGACAGAGTGAATATTATTTAAATAAATATTATACTGAACTGTACAAAATCATTGTTGTGATTGGACATAAGCTGCGCACACGCGATTCATTTGCAGGCAGCTCTTGGTCAGAGCGGTCACAATGGCATCTTTTCTGCGTTTTCCGCGTCCGTCAAAAGCCTTTTGAGAGTTGTTTTTGACCACTCCGCCATGGTATAGACTGGCACACATCTTCAAATTAGAACTGCAGGACAGTTGGATTAATGTTTACGGAAGAAGTACATGTCTCAAGTATTATCTCGGCGGTTTCTTAAAGCTCGTGTTTAGCCTACCAGTGTCTTCGAAGCGTTGCAGCTCCTCAATTGTAGCAGTGGTCTTCGTGGGAGTGCAAGTTGATCCCAATGTGTTCCCAATTTCGTTGTTTGGTACCTGTACTGTAGCAATGACAATACAGTCCATTCATTCATAAAGTCCATTCATTCATTCATTCATTCATTCATTCATTCATTCATTCATTCATTTAAGTTACCCAATGTCGTCTTACATATCTTTCCATTCTTATCATTCTATATGAAAAAGGGTTTTAAGTCAACACAGCAAAATCCTCATAAATCTATCTACTGCAAAGTCTTCTTTGTTTAATTCAATGCTGTTGCCAACTACTAGTCGGCTACTACTCGTCTCTGAGGAGACTGCCAGATCTAAGCTAGTTGAGTTTAATGCAACCACTCATTTATATATTTTTTTAGATTATACCACTTGAAAAAACAAACTGAAATAATCCTAATGATATTAATTTAAGAGTGTAATCTATTTGACAATAACTACTACCCTGAAATCTAAAATGCTTTGCATATTCAGGCTTGGCTAACATCTAATTTCGTATAATGTTCAAATAATTAAATACATCCTTAAAGTGACTTATGTCCAAAAGCACAAATTTGAGGTAACTTTTTACAACTGAATAAATAGATGCATTCAACGATGAGTGTTTAATGTTTGGAGCCACTTCAGTTGTGATTTTTCTCGAATTGCTCAAGATCCTCAGCGTCAAGCTTCTCTATTTTCTTGTCTATGGAGGGGGAAAAGTGTAAACAGTTAGTGTGAACCCTGTCTTTTGGATGCAACAATGTCAAATCTTGAGTGCTCAATCTAGACAAAGAAACAAACATACTGAAATGTTTTTCGATTCTGTTGAGAATGTTCATGCTGTGTTTGCTGTCATTATTGTGGTCTTCGTGGGAGTGCAAGTTGATCCCAATGTGAAGGCCATGCTTCTACTGCGTCACTCTCAGCTCCAGGTCCATGCATCCACGTGGCAAACGTTGAAATAAATTGAGTCAGTGCGTTAGCGAACTCTGCCGTTTTTGCTTTATACTGTACCATACATCCAGGGTTCGAGTTATGTGGGAGCCAATGGGAGCGTATTTCATGTCTTGAATGTAATCCAGTTGTTGCTAGTCGTTGTTTAACGTACCCCACTCGTCTTGTGGAAATTCTGTTTGGATTTGAAATCGCTAACCCACGGTTTTGTATCAGTTGAAGAAAGTGGGTTAATTAGAAAACTGAACGTTTAATGGTTGCTAGCATGATCTTGTTAACCGTCCGTTAATCGTCCGCTTTTGTTTCTTCTATCAGGGGAGCGAGACAACTAACCAGACTGATGTTAGCCTACCTCAGGGGTGCTCATTACGTTGATCGCGATCGACCGGTCGATCGCGAAGGTAGTGTTGGTAGATCACACGGCATTGAAAAAAATGAATAAAAATAACGTAAAAAAAAAAACGTTTTTTTTTTTTTTTTTCTGTGTGGTCCAGACGGGAGAGGCCATCACTCAGCCCCGCGCCGCCTCACAACACACACACACACACACACACACACACACACAGACAAGCACACACACACACACACACACACACACACACACACACACACACACAGACAGACACAAGCACACACACATGCACACACAGACAGACAGACAGACAGACAGACACACACACACACACACACACACACACACACACACACACACAGACACAGACAGACAGACAGACACACACAGACAGACAGACACACACACACACAGACACAGACAGACAGACAGACAGACACACACAGACAGACAGACACACACACACACACACTCCGCCGCCCGGAGACGTCGATGGCACCTGGCTTGGCACTGGCCAGTCTGGTGTAAACCACTCAGAGCTCCTGAGTTAATGTTAATGTTAATGGACTACCAGTGTGAATATTTGTTATATAGTTTAATAAATCTCTCCTTTGATTTTGAAACAGTGTAGCGTGGCCTTAATTTGTTATTATTACAGTACATTTTTGTGTTCGCAGCAATGGCAATATGTTTTATTTGGTTGGTAGATCTTGTTGAGCTGGTAATTTGAAAAGTAGCTCACAAGCCTAAAAAGGGTGAGCACCCCTGGCCTACCTAATACATTGTGTGTATGTTCTGTATGTCACACAGGTATGGAGATGTTTTGTCTGTTTCATTTGAAAACGTTTTTTATTATTTACTGTGTATTTATTTACTGTGTAATGGGAGGAAACTTGATAGCCTCATGATTTAGTCCACACCAGTAGCTATATACAGCTGGTGTGGCTGTTATTGCAACATATTGTATGTCAATACTGATTAATAATATTGATGCTGTTATTTTTGTGTTTGTTTGAGAAACGAAATATGGGTTTTCTGATGTATGATAGAATATTGCCAAATTGTTTGTTTTTATTATCTATGCATCTATGAGCTGATGATGCTGATATCTATTGTATATATACGTATATATGAATACATATTCATATATATAGTGACAGATCTATAGATCGTCCTAAGAGGGGAGCGAGACAACTAACCAGACTGATGTTAGCCTACCTGATACATTGTGTGTATGTTCTGTATGTAATGTCGCAGCGATGCACAATTGTTTAAATTAAAATAAAATCAGTCTACTGTTAATAAAACTACTGCTGCAGATTTCTGTTGGTCTGTTTCTCAGACTGAATTGGTACCATACTGCTTGGCCCTCTGAAAGGTCACAGCCAGGTCAGCTGCAGGTTGGGGCGGGGGAGGGGAGACATCAATTAAGCACCTGCACCTCCAAACTTTCCCCAAAGCTACTGCTGCATTCAATGCACACGGGAATAACTGGTTTTCTGGAACAAGATTAATAATTATTATTCATAAATGTAGAACTGCTTAATCCCTTTATGTTTTGTAATTATTTAAAGATAAAACAACAGTTTTAAATGTTTTTATAATTTAAACCATTATATGGCTTGCATGATTGAGAATGTTGTCATTTTTAATACACAGTTTTGGTACACTACATTAACGCATTTACAGAACTCTCCTTAAAATTACAAATATAGTACTTATTACTAATACACTCAGGCCTCTGCCGTTCATTTAACATTGCCGACCTCCTGAACTTTAGGCTCACTTTTGGGACACTTCCTATGTAGCCAGGGGAACAGAAAAAGACACACACCATCAGTGGGATGCCAGCTTTCAGACAAAATTGTTTTCAAGTCTCTAGTCCATTGTATGGCCAAACAGGGTTTAACTTATTGGGGATAGGCCTCCATTGACATTACATTGGCGACCTCCTGAACTTTAGGCTCACCTTTGGGACACTTCCCATGTAGCCAGGGGAACAGAAAAAGACACACACCATCAGTGGGATGCCAGCTTTCAGATAAAATTGTTTTCAAGTCTCTAGTCCATTGTATGGCCAAACAGGGTTTAACTTATTGGGGATAGGCCTCCATTGACATTACATTGGCGACCTCCTGAACTTTAGGCTCACCTTTGGGACACTTCCTATGTAGCCAGGGGAACAGAAAAAGACACACACCATCAGTGGGATGCCAGCTTTCAGACAAAATTGTTTTCAAGTCTCTAGTTTATTGTATGGCCAAACAGGGTTTAACTTATTGGGGATAGGCCTCCATTGACATTACATTGGCGACCTCCTGAACTTTAGGCTCACTTTTGGGACACTTCCTATGTAGCCAGTAGAACAGAAAGACACACACCATCAGTGGGATGCCAGCTTTCAGCCAAAAGTGTTTTCAAGTCTCTAGCCCAATGTATCACCAAACAGCGCTCAATTTAGTTGTGCACTATGCAGACAGAGCACTGATTTGTATGAATTGTATAGGGGTATCCTTAAAAAATAACTGTGTTGTTTTCTTGTAGAATGCTATTTTTTAAGGATACCCCTATACAATTGTATGAATTTTTCAGATAGGAGGTTGTTCTTCGGCCCTCGTTATGTTAATTAGGATAAAGAGTTGAGTTGTATATTTTTTGTATTACATTGTCGTTAATGAATGAATGTTCTTCCTTCTGAACTCTGTGTTGTTATAATAGAAGTGTGACCCCTGTAATCCAGTATTTCCAGATATTGCAAGATGCCTGTAATAGAGCTTAGTGTAGAGCTTGTAGTACCAAACAGTGTTGTGCAAATAGTGATTACATCATAGGTACCCCTGAGGCTGGTTTGTCTGACAATGCCCCACCAGGATATGAAAAGTCAGGTCTGCAATAAAAAGTTATTAAAACTAGATATTTCAAGTGATTTTTATGATTGTAAAATCAAAAGCAATTTTTAGCAGTTTAAACCATGTCTCTAGAACATTTAGAAAGTACCGTCCCCATCATTCACCTCCTACTCATGAGTCCCCATCATGTGATAAAAACAAGTATGTGTGTGTGTGTGTGTGTGTGTGTGTGTGTGTGTGTGTGAGTGTGTATGTGTGTGTGTGTGTGTGTGTGTGCGTGTGCGTGTCTGCCAGTCAAACTGACAGCTGCAGTGATGTGACACTATAGACACACACATGCTCCAGGGCAATTCTTCAACACTGAGTCTGGGTTATGATGGGATAGTTATTCTCTCTCTCTCTCTCTCTCTCTCTCTCACACACACACACACAAATAAATACTTTAAAGAATACATCAGCACATTCTCTGTATTATCATCATTTATTTCATTCCATTGTTTAGAAAGGCATTTTAGAAGGGCTAAATTATATTGCAACACAAGACTTTAAGGGCCTATGCAAAGTGTTTACAGAACATACACATACACATACATACATACATACATACATACCTTTTAAAAAGATATGTTTTAGGGCATTTTATTGGGATAGAGACAGGAAGGATGGGTGAGAGACAGGAGGGATGACATGCAGGATATGTCGATGGCTTTAAGGGTTAATCGAACAGGGACCTTGTGATTATGCGGTGTGCACACATTAAGCGCCCCATACATACATACATACATACATACATACATACATACATACATACATACATACTTTACAGACATATTAAAAATGCAAAGAACAAGACAAGGACTTTGAAGGGAAGTCCAGGGAGTGGCAGCCTGATGGGGAAGTTCAGGAACTGCAGCCCCTCCTTCACTTTGGCAAAGTCAATATTTAGGGGTGGAAGCTATGGAGTAGAAGATGATAAAAGAGCTACAGCATCACAGATAGACACTTACATAGAAAGAGGGAAAACATGATCTGTTCTCCTTAACCTGCCACATAATATTATTCATAACACACGCAGACAGGAACGATGAAGAAACATAACAAAAACATCTTTGATCTATAATGCAAATGGTATTGGTGAATTATGATCACAGTCAAAGTGTCACTGACATAACCATGACTGATTATCAAAGCAAATTACTATATGAACTGTGAGACATATTTTGATATAGACATTTTTTTCAATGGAGCACAGAATCATTTGAACACATCAATCATATCTAACTTCAGCACCAATGATGACTGTGTACCTACAGAATCCAGCATATCACAATCCTTCTAATTTTACATAAATGCATCATGCATCACATCGCTTCAATACAGTTGATCTATGTAAATATATTAAACATGTATCTAAATCTTTTCAAGATTACAAAACCTGGATATCTTATGCTGTGTATGCCAAAAATGTCCATTTCAGATAAGATCTTTGGATGACAGCTTTCCTGCAGAAATGCGTGGAAGTTCTGCTTCTAAAACAGAGAGCTGGGGCTGTCAAAATCCAACCAAACCGATTCCAGCAAAGATAGATTATGTGTCACTCCTCAACAAACAGGTATGGTATAAAGAATAGCAACCAAAGGTGCATTAAAAAGTTGAGGACCACTCACATGGAGTTGTGAGACACAATACAATTCATAGCAATACAACTACAACGACAACGAGACGTTGGACAAGAGGCAATCCACGAGTGCTGATCAGAATCCAGAGCGAATTTACGAACGTAGCCTCTGTATGCGCCGCTTTCTTTCAAACTCAAAACTAATATGAGTTTCCGATGATTGAAAGGCTGTTGGAAAATGCTCTGTGTAACCTATTTTGAAAATGCTGTACCTGTGGGAATCTTTACTATAAATTCGACATGTAGAAGTAGCCCATCTCATGTGTTCAAAAGTGTGCATTAGAGCTGAAAATGATTTCAGTAAAATCTTGAATTGTCTTTGTAAGATCTTCGGAGGAACGGCCATTATCTCTCTGTCAATGCTTTCCAGTTCTGCTTGGGAAAGAACCAGACGAGATTGATTTAATTAAAATATCTGAATGAGGGATCAAGGGATTTCTCCATGGATTTTTTTTATCCAAATGAGAGTTGTGGTCAGTCATGAACTTCATATTCTTCTCTCTCTTTTAGAAGTTATTACAGTAATCCCATCTCCTTTAGGATGTAGGCTGGGAATTGCTGTATTTGACTGACTCGTTTTGATTTAGTTGATTTGTTTTTTACAATATCTGGAACTCACCCAAGCAATGTCCAAGTAGATAGTGTCGTAAATTCCTAACCTGTTGGCTACTAAAATGAAGAACAGTTATTGAGCAGTTTAAGACCATTTATTCAAAATGCAAAAGTACACAGACATCAAAGATGGACGCTGGTCTGGCAAAAAGAGACAGAGAGAGCGAGAGGGGGAGGGGACAGAGAGAGAGAGAGAGAGAGGGAGCTGCTTGCTCAAGAGGTGAGGGAGAAGAGAGGCAGGGCCAGAGCCCACATCCTTACTTATAAACTTGGTCAAGATGCAGTCACAGCCAGTGGTCCTATCAGGTCAGGGGGAGGGGCCAGGAGGTAAATACCTTGCCCCACAGTCAGGAGCAAACATATAGGCCCATTATTAAATACAAATAAACTACAGATTCCCCCCTCGGAATACCCAGAGGGTGTTCCGAAACTAAATGACCACAAAACAAAAACAAAAACACAAAACCCCACCGACTGTAACTAAGAAACCAAAGAGAAAAAAAAAAAAAAAAAAAAAAAAAATTCAAAAAATAAACAACATGTTCCAATAAACAACAGAAAAACTACATCAACACACAACACAAGAAACATAATAACACAGACCAACCCAGCACCAGTACCAGCAACCAAAGATATCATATAAACCAAATACAAACAATCAACAATAAAAAAGAATCCTAAAAATAACAATACAAATTAATCTAAACACAGTACATCATACATATTTCAACACAAAAACTTCCAACGACCGATGTTTTCTTTGTCCTTGAAGCGTCAGGGTCAGAGGTTGCTAGCACTTGAACCCAGTTGGAGAACAGCCTTTACCGCTGTCTCAGATTGATAACACTTTCATAGTCAGGAGCTTCCATTTTCGTTGCGCTAGGAACAGAACCTCTTTCCTATCTTTGCATAACCACCACATCACTTCTCAACTGACATCAATCACACAAATACACAAACAATACACAAATAATGACATTCAGTTATCATAACCCATAATTCTCCAACAGTAAGCATAGGACAAAGGGAATGCATTAATGCATAGATCTTCACCTCAGGTGAGGACTAGTCTTCTGAAAAGTTCATTAACGTGGACTGAGTGACTGATTTTCCAAAAACAGTCAATGAGGCCCTGCCTCCTAAGAAAGTCAAAAATCATGTCTGCTATAATAGGTGCGCCTATCTTAGCAAAGTAAGTTTCCCATGCCCCTAAGACCGTTTCCAGCCATGCTATCATCTGCTGTCCATTCCCGTCGTTCCCTTTGATCTGCTGCTTCACTACCCTATTCATAGTCTTTAATCTTTTCCTAACTGGTCGTCGTCCGTCAGTGTCATTGAGGTTCGGGCAGCCGCCTGGTCCCCTCCCACGCTGATCAAGGTCTGGGGAGTCGCCCTCAGCATCATCTGAAGCATGGTGCAGGCACTCGCCAGCATCCCCAGTAGCACAGGTGTCCAGGCTTTGGACACTCCCAGGCTGGACCTCCAGACTGTCAGCACTCTCTGCTTCGTTGGTTTCTGGTTCATTGGCATCTGGACAGCTTTCCACTGTCCCCTCGGTTTCAGGCACTGCCGGTAATGTCACTGGCTGTAACACTGGCATTGCCACTGGCTCTGGCAACACCACAGCATCTCGTCGTAGCTCCTCCTTCTCAGGTTCTCTGGGGACCTCGGCACCTGTTGGCACAACATCCTGCCTACTCTGTACATCCACCCCCCTGTCCACCACCCGTGGCCCTATTGGGGTAGGGATATGCCCAGACACCACTGGTGTACCCACTCTGATGTTGTTTCTCCAGCAGACCCCACATTGACCCAAAGCATGGTCAATCTGTTCCATCAAATATGGACTCCAAAACCCATATTCCTTGGTGATTTTGCGTCTTACCTCCCCCCTAGCCACATGTGCTAATCCATGAGCTTCCCGTATTAACATGCCTATTAAATCTGAGGGTGCTACAACCAACCCCTCATGATTCCTCCATAGACCTGTGTCATCCTGACTTGCCCCCCTTGCTAGCCAAACGCTCTTGTCTAACATAGTTGCTCTACTCTGTAACATCAATAAATCCTCAAGTGTGACCATGCCCTGTAATTGCTTTTCATGTGTGACCAGAAGACCTTTACCTGCCTTGTCTGCTCCTGTAATGGCTTTGGCTGCATCTTCTGCAGCCCTGTTACCTTGTGTGACATGTGATGAGTCAGACCTGTGTGTGGCACACTTCACTATAGCTAATTCCTTTGGCTTCATCATGGCTTGTAACAGCTTCATGATCTGTGCGTGATGCTGTATAGGCGTACCATCAGTTCTCTTAAAACCCCGCCCCCTCCATACAGCTCCATTAAAATGACAAACATTATGTGCATAGGCAGAGTCGGTGTACACTGTCACTCTCCGTCCGGTTCCCAAGTTGCATGCTTCTGTGAGGGCAATCAATTCAGCCAACTGAGCCGAGCAAGGCTGAGGAACTGCCTCAGCCTGTTCTACAATAAACTTTGAATTCTGTGCTTTAACTAAGGAATACCCAGCGCACAACGTTTCTCCTACCCCGTAACAAGACCCATCAACCCAATATTCTATATCAGCTCCCTTTAAAGGCAAAGCTTGTAGGTCTGTTCTATGCTTAATCACTCTGGCTGTCGATGGAATCTGAACACCGGATGGCACCGTCACCTGACAGCCGTCAGGTGTGCATTTTACTGTACAGTTCAATTGGCATAGAGCATCTCTCCCTAGCAGCCCTGTTGGCGTGTGTTCTGACACAAGTGTTGACAGAGTTGCTCTCTGTCCCTTGTACTCTAAGTCTACAAGCTCAGTTGTAGGAATCAGCTGTTTAATTCCCTCAAATCCGATTGTCTTCACATATTCTCTAGACATAGGGAGGTGTGTGGCGCCTTCAGGCTTCTTTGTCACCACCAGCTGGCACCTCCCACTCGGATCTTCCGGGCACCCCTATAGGCCAGCTGCTGGGCCTCCGTAAGGGTTCATCACTCCTGGAGCAGGTGTAGTAGGGGGCCAATATCCTCCTCCTTGGCTCCCCCCTGCGCCCCCCTGGGGCCTGTTGCAGCAGGCACAGGCTAGATGTCCATTCTGGTCGCATTGGCATGGTTCTAGCATCTCCTTCCCTGCTGCTGTCCATCCCCCTGGTGGTGGTCCTTGGCCAGGCTGTGTGTACATCTGGTATGGAACCGCTTGCACCCCTGGTGGCCCTTGTGGGTATGGATACCCCCCTTGTGGCCCCTGTGGGTAGGACTGGTAAGTAGCAGGATACCCCCCTTGTGGCCCCTGTGAGTAGGACTGGTAAGTAGCAGTCTGCACTCCAGGTGGCTGTTGCTGTGGGGCTAAAGCCTGCACTCCCTCTATGTTCCTCTCGCTTTCAGTCAATTGCAAATGAGTCAATATTCTGAGGGATTCTTCGTCTCGTGCCTTCTGTATCTGAATGTTCTTTCGATATAACTCAACTTGATGAGCTACGTGGTCTATATAAACAGCTTTGTTCATGTGTCGTAGCCCCACCACTTCTGCTAGCTTATCCTTAACTGGGGTAGGAAGCCCTTCTTGTATTTTTTCCCTGATTATGGATTTTTCTAAGGGGTTATCTTCAGCGTCTTTCCCTGTCACACTTCTCCATTGAGCGTGCACACGGGCAACATAACCCCTGGGATTCTCATCCCCCCCCAGTGGCTTCACAATGATATTGTCCGGGTGAATGTGAGTAGGGTAGGTCTCTCTGATTGCTTTCCACAGCCTGCCTCTGTTTGCTGCGAAGAGCTCTGGATCATAAACTGATGTATTGATATATCTATGAAGTCCTGCCTTCATCAATATTTCCTGCATTGTATCCAATCCTGCAATAAAAGCTAAGAGTCTTTTCAGGTCTCCCATCGCGGCCTGCGTTCCTGTCAGTATCACGTCGACCTCTCGCGTCCACGAATGTCCTCCCTCTTGAAGAACTGGGAGTTTCTCGATCACTTCAGACAAATCTGTATGATGCCACGGATGATATTCCATCTTGTTACCCCGAATCAGCACTGGACAGTTCTTTAATGTATTTGATGACATTCGGTGACAATCTCCCTCTTTCTCCGGGCGTCTTCTCCCACCTTTCCTTTCGGCTGTGGCTATCATCTTCCTGACCTGCGCGTTGTAGCCTCCATCTGCATTGTCGTCATCACTTGAGTCTGCACTGCCATCTTCGCTGTCATCTTCCTCGTCACTCCTGTCGTCCCCTTTTCCCCTTGGCTCCTTCTTCTTCTTCTGGGAATGATCCTCCAGTGCCTTAGCATATGGAGGGGGACTGGGGGCAGGACACAGGTCTGGGGATGAAATGTTCAGTTTCTGTTCCAGTGTTCTGGCCAATTCTTTTTTCTTTTCCGGTTCCATCTGAGCTATTTTCTGTCCCTCTACCTTAAATAGATCTAAAATAGCTAACTCTAACTTGCGTTTCTCTGATCTAATCTTTCCTCTTTGATGTGCTTTGTGCCCATTGATAAGTATTTCCAATGTTGCAATTAATTGTAAATTAATGCTGCCCTCTTTCGGCCACGGCTGTTCAATGTATGCCCAACGGCTATTCCATTTCGTAGACATTTTGCTAATTTCCCTAACAAGAGGATTCATTTTTTCCACTACAGCCATAGGGGATAACGTAGCCAACATTCCACGATGTTCACTAATATCTTTTAACAGCTTCGTGGAATTCGACCCCATTCTACTTTGCTCAATATGCTGACAATATTCTATATTAGATAAGGTGTACGCTTCTTACAACCCACCTTATTTTGTCTTGTTTGCTAAACAAATGCTAGTCCAATATAACTGTATTGACCATCCCCACAAAAACCCTGCAACTTCAGAATAACAGACTTGCCTCTTGTGTATGTCAGTGCAGTATTAACTTAAATCTAATAGCTGTGTAAGTACTTTATACTTAAATGTGTTTCCTAATTGTTTATGAATGTGTCACTTAATTACTCATTCAATACTAATTACAGTTCTGGTTAACACAATTATTAAATCACAAAGGCTGATCAACACCTAAGTATTCACCGATCCACAAAAACCCTTTTACTGCTCAACTATCAAATATGTACTATTCTGCTATTCCTTAATCAAACACTGTGGAAATGACCTAACTAAAATAAAATATGTAAATTACAAATATTAATTACAACCTGTAAATAAATCAACTGTTAAATGAAAGGAATGAATGATTAGTTAGAATTATTCATTGACACTTCATTGATGCAAACCTGTAAAGTCAATTAGCTATTATCGACACAAAGAAATGGTTATTATTAGATTATCACAAAACAATTGATCAAAGTTCTGTGAAACAGAAAATGAAATGATCTGAATAATTAATTCAATCAATTAGTAATTAATTAAATTAATTAAAGTAATATCTAACAATCCTCTACAAACATCATCAATGAAGGAGGGTTGTATTTCATCAATTTACAGAGAGCCAATGTTTTAAAAATGTCTTGTAACTTTTTTGTCCAGCAGGTGGAGCTGTGCTCCGGCTAACGCGCATCGATTGCGCATGCGCCAACTCTTCCGCCCCCCCTTTTCTCCTTGAAACTGGAGACAAAGACAGCCTTGTATGAGAGAGGAAGGAGGAGGGGGAGGGGCTGGTCTTTGGTCTTTGCGGTTTGGCAATGTTTGAAAAACCGCTCCTGTGAAGAGATTAGTCTCACAACATTCACGACAACAATTTTACGATTATCTTTCAATCCAGTTAAACTATTATTTCTCTTTTACTTTTAACAAACAATGCTTAAACTTTAAACTACTTTAAAATACCCCAATGATCAATTCACTATCTTTCTATCTCTAAATTACTACACAACCTATGTGAAATGATCTGTAAGAAATAAGGAATGTAATTAATCAGTCAGGTTCCTTTCTAAAGGAATGCTTTCTAAAGGAGTGTTTGTTTGCAGAGGCAAGAAGAGGGGGGCTACAACCCGTTTCCCTTGAAAAATCACCGCGTGTTTGTAGCCTGATGTGTGAAAAGGCCAGAGGGCAGAAAGCAGGGGGGTCAATTTAACAACCCTTTGTCTAACCTCTGGGGAAAACCGCGCCCTCTGTGCGTGTCTTTTCTCCGGACAAAGGGCAATGGCGTCTATGAATGGATTCTATGACCCAGTTCTGAAGAATTGATTTCTTAATCTACTTCAAATAATGCTCTTATTTACAAAACAGACTCCATAATCCAGTTACACTTTATCAAATTTCAATTTTACACACATCAGACTCTTTTCTGATCTAATATACTTACAATCAATAATATATATACCAGTCCACTTCAAAATGCCTTTATCAGTTTGTTGCTGGCAGTCTACACTTTTTCATATAGACACTATTAGAGTCCGTCTTCCTCTAATACCGAATTTTACACACATACACGATATTCCATAACACCATGCAAATCAAATCCCTCATTTACAAATACCTTACAAATCAAATCGTATATTTTCAAATACGGGCTTCTTAACCCGGCTCTCACCCCCAGTTTAAAGACTATGAAAGATGTGTTTCCTTTTCTCCAACAAGTTACTTTCCTTTAAACCTTAAAGTTGAAGGTTGTTTTAGTCTCAAAGAAAACGCTTGAAAACCCAGCTGTTGCACACGCGCCCCTAGCGGTTTAAACAGAAAATAGCGCTATTTTAATTCTTACCGTTTTCAGAGCTGTGGCTTCAGCTTAAGTTTTCAAACGTAGATTTCCTTTTTTGGACTCCGTGCTAGGCTCGCCATCTGTCGTAAATTCCTAACCTGTTGGCTACTAAAATGAAGAACAGTTATTGAGCAGTTTAAGACCATTTATTCAAAATGCAAAAGTACACAGACATCAAAGATGGACGCTGGTCTGGCAAAAAGAGACAGAGAGAGCGAGAGGGGGAGGGGACAGAGAGAGAGAGAGAGAGAGGGAGCTGCTTGCTCAAGAGGTGAGGGAGAAGAGAGGCAGGGCCAGAGCCCACATCCTTACTTATAAACTTGGTCAAGATGCAGTCACAGCCAGTGGTCCTATCAGGTCAGGGGGAGGGGCCAGGAGGTAAATACCTTGCCCCACAGTCAGGAGCAAACATATAGGCCCATTATTAAATACAAATAAACTACAATAGCAGACCTAGAGTTCTGCTTGAGAGAAAAGACATGGGGCCCTATTATGCACTTCTTAACTTGCCGTCTTAAGTCTTAATTAAGACTCACCGCCAGGTTAAGACCTACCGCCACCCTTATTATGCGCTTCATACGCGCTACTGCTATTATGCCGGTGTCGATAGGCGCCCACACATAAGACGTAATACTCCCGTGCATATATTACTCATTGTGGGAGTGTTCATATGTTAATGAAGTGCACTAGGCGCCCCTGCTATTATGCGATCTGACTTTGCTCCTAGCGCTAAGAAGTGGTTTGAAAAGTTCTTAAGTTTAGACTTCATGCACGTTTTGAAACACGAGCGCGCCTCCGCGGTTTGCGCATGCATGTGGGCACACATGAACACGCACGTGGCTCCACGGCAAGACGTCAATTACGGTCACAGTATAAATGCTTTATTTCAGAAGGGAGAGGCAGAGAAGCGCGCTGACCTCCTTCTTAGGACTTCCATAATAACATAGCGCTAATGACTTAACGCAGCCGGTTCTTAAAGGGAATGGCACCTGGCACGCTGATTGGGTTGATTGAGAAGACGCCCAAAACACACCCATGACTAATTTCTTTGCTTAGCGCCGGGTTTTAGGCGCCCACTACCGCACGCATAATAGCAAAGTGGCCTTGACCACGCCTCCACGTCTTAAGTTTAGATCTACCGCCTCGTCTTATTGCTTAAGACTTATGAAGTGCATAATAGGGCCCACGGTGTCATACTGGAGTTTTATTATTTTTTATTTTTTATTTTTCTCCAAATATGGCCGTGTATTCTAAAATATTTTACTCCTCTCAAAAATCTTGGGGACCTTGGCAAAGTGCCGGTGGTTGAGGTAGTTCTGGTACTGCCAATCATCCAGGGAGAACAATGGGGTTTCATTACCAAATCGGGATCGGTAATTCCTGCAAGTAAGGTCAGATGGGTGCTGCCACTGCCTTCCGTAAGTGCCTGGCCCCTGGTCAGCAACATGGGTCATGAGATTACGCAGCTCACTCATCACCCCTGCGCATGCACATGCGCGCACACACACGCACACACACACACACACACACACGGCTGATCTGTAGGCTGGGGACCCCTGGTCCCCCGGTCCTAAGGACCTCTGTAGGCTGATAAACTTCAGCATTCTGTTAAGTGCCCGCATCTGGTGTTTTTGTCACCCACAAACCACGAGTATGGGAGTGACACACAGGCATATAAATCTCTGTGAAGGTCAGGGCGTGCTCCGCACACTTGTACTTGGTCTCCAGGGCCCCCGCCACCTTGCTGGTCTCTGTGTTGGCAGAGCCTGTGCTGGTGAACTCCAGTCCATTCTCTGACTTTGTTTTCAAGTCCAGCTTGATGAGACCAAAGCCGTATCCCTTGGTGAAGACATCCTTGGCGGACTTGCCAAGGTCAACGTAGGTCGGAGGAACGGCCATTATCTCTCTGTCAGTGCTTTCCAGTTCTGCTTGGGAAAGAACCAGACGAGATTGATTTAATTAAAATATCTGAATGAGGGATCAAGGGATTTTTCCATGGATTTTTTATCCAAATGAGAGTTGTGGTCAGTCATGAACTTCATATTCTTCTCTCTCTCTTTTAGAAGTTATTACAGTAATCCCATCTCCGTTAGGATGTAGGCTGGGAATTGCTGTATTTGACTGACTCGTTTTGATTTAGTTGATTTGTTTTTAACAATATCTGGAACTCACCCAAGCAATGTCCAAGTAGATAGCAGACCTAGAGTTCTGCTTGAGAGAAAAGACATGGGGCCCTATTATGCACTTCATCAATAAGACGAGGCGGTAGATCTAAACTTAAGACGTGGAGGCGTGGTCAAGGCCACTTTGCTATTATGCGTGCGGTAGTGGGCGCCTAAAACCTGGCGCTAAGCAAAGAAATTAGTCATGGGTGTGTTTTGGGCGTCTTCTCAATCAACCCAATCAGCGTGCCAGGTGCCATTCCCTTTAAGAACCGGCTGCGTTGAGTCATTAGCGCTATGCTATTATGGAAGTCCTAAGAAGGAGGTCAGCGCGCTTCTCTGCAGAAGAAAGTAACAAGCTCGTGCATGTCAAGGCTCGTCAGTTCGCAATCTTATCTCGAGCTTACTCGTTTTCTGTGCAAGGGAACCTTATACTCAAATTCGTTAAAGGAAAGAACAGGTCAGCTGGTTTAAGTTCAACTGCAGACAGGGAGACGGAAGGGAGACAGTCACCTGGCAACATGGAACAACCTTGTGTGATATAGTATTCAGAATAAACGCAGCAATCATTATTTTCTGAATAAACACGGCAATACCTCCGCTTGTGAGTTGAGAAGTATTACAGAGGGGTCGCTGGAAGACTGCAGGAATGACAGATGTTGATGTCATTATATTACGCACGGCATGCTCGTACTGTATGTGCACAGTATGCGGAGGCAACATACTGTACAGCGCTGGCCTCTCCCTTCTGAAATAAAGCATTTATACTGTGACCGTAATTGACGTCTTGCCGTGGAGCCACGTGCGTGTTCATGTGTGCCCACATGCATGCGCAAACCGCGGAGGCGGGCTCGTGTTTCAAAACGTGCATGAAGTCTAAACTTAAGAACTTTTCAAACCACTTCTTAGCGCTAGAAGAAAAGTCAGATCGCATAATAGCAGCGGCGCCTAGTGCACTTCATTAACATATGAACACTCCCACAATGAGCAATATATGCACGGGAGTTTTACGTCTTATGTGTGGGCGCCTATTGACACCTGCATAATAGCAGTAGCGCGTATGAAGCGCATAATAAGGGTGGCGGTAGGTCTTAACCTGGCGGTGCGTCTTAATTAAGACTTAAGATGGCAAGTTAAGAAGTGCATAATAGGGCCCATGGTGTCATACTGGAGTTTTATTTATTTATTTATTTATTTTTTCTCCAAATATGGCCGTGTATTCTAAAATATTTTACTCCTCTCAAAAATCTTGGGGACCTTGGCAAAGCGCCGGTGGTTGAGGTAGTTCTGGTACTGCCAATCATCCAGGGAGAACAATGGGGTTTCATTACCAAATCGGGATCGGTAATTCCTGCAAGTAAGGTCAGATGGGTGCTGCCACTGCCTTCCGTAAGTGCCTGGCCCCTGGTCAGCAACATGGGTCATGAGATTACGCAGCTCACTCATCACCCCTGCGCATGCACACGCGCACACACACACGCACACACACACAAAAATAGTAATATTCATTATTGCACAGGTTGAACATGGTAGTTGAGACACGTGTGTGTTTATAGGTTTTAACAGAGGGTGTAACATATGAGAGCATGTCCTTAACTAGCAAGTCAACAATTCTATCATGCCTAGCGATGTACATGCCTTTATATACAAAGCAGCCATTCAGAATATGTGACAGGGATTCAGTGATTGAATTCTGATCATGGTGCAGACAGTGGGGAGAGAATGTGTTAGGGTACCACAGAGAGAGATTGAGTCTAGTTGGGAGGACCTGTAATCTAGCTTTAACTGTAAAAGTGACTATATCCTCATCTACTGCGTGGTTCTTAAATATTGAGTGAGAAACAGAATGATCAGTAGTAGGGAGGCAAGCTAGCTTTCCCTGTAGTTTTAAACCAGTCCAGTGTTGTTGCTGTCTTTGGTGCTGTAACCTAACAAGGTTGTGTCAATAACAGTAGCCCTTACTGAGGTTGAACAGTCAGTTATAACATTCTCGGACACTGTTACAGTGTCTGAGTCAGACCTCACCCAGTCCAGGGAAACTCCAGTCCTCGCACAGAGGTCATTGAGGTCAGGCCAATCTGACCAGACCCCAAAACCAGCAGAGTGGGTGTCCATCTTGAAATTGGGCTTCCTCTTGAAGCCCAGGAAGCTGGGCTCACCCTCTCTTGCCAAGGGAACTTTGCGGCGTCTCATGTCCAGAAACAAGGAGGACCTCGCAAGTTCTCTGACGGTCTTATCATCACTGTTCAGCATGTTTAACAAGTGTGAGAGGCGTGTGGCGTTGTATATCCATTCCACGTTTGGAACACCAAACCCTCCCTCCTGTTTAGAGTGGAAAATAATGTCTCTGGTGGTACGGGAGTTCAGTCCAAACCACTTCCTCACCAGAGAGACCACTTTATCATTCAGTTCCCTCAGTGTTTTGCTTAGGAGATGGATGTTGGAGAAAAGATGTTGGATTCTGGACAGGGCGACCTGTCTGATGGCCTCCAACTTCATGAGCAGTGGAAGTGGTGAAACATCAATGAGGTCCAGCCTGGTGGTAAACTCAGTGGCTAAAGTGGCAACCTGTTCTTTCCATTCACCTGCTATATTGAACTTGTGTCCAAGGTAGGTGTACGTCTCGTGCAGGTCGTACACACGGATTGGTTCCCCTGAGTGGATGGTGAACTCAGGGTTTCTGTCCGTTTTGGATTTGTACCATCTGTTTCCCCCACTTCGCCTCTGGTACAGGACAGCACATTTAGATTGTTTAATCTCCAGACCGGACCAGTCTAGAAATGTGTCTGTTCTGGAGAGCATGTTCTTGATGACACTCTCTTCACGAGACGCCAGCTGCACATCGTCGGCGTAGCCTTGTACAGGGTTGGGGGAAAGCACATTGGGTGGGGCACAGGCACACAGCCACGTAATCCACCCGTTGATGGCAAGAACAAAATTGATGGCATTTCTTCCGTTATTTTTTTCTATTAGAACTCATGTTGTGTCAACCACGCTTGCACACCAATCCGTAATAATTCGTCCGTCAAAAAAAAAACGCAACAGGTTCGATTTTCTGCGTTTTTCGCGTCCGTCAAAAGCGTTGAGAGTAGTTTTTTTTAAACTCTGGCCAACGTACGAATGTACACTGAGGTAAACAGTGAGAGACACCACTGAGGTAAAGTAAAGTGAGACTAGATAAGAGAAATTAAAAATATACATAATTAATGCAAAATAAACAAACAAAGTCATCTGGTCTTTTGTTCTTTTACTTAAGTTAAGTGTAGTAGTATTTACAAAATATAACAGTAACAAGTAACAGTAACAATAGCCAATGTAGCTAATAACAAAGTGTTCAATTTTCAATTTGTAACAAAGTCTTTCTCTACGGGAGTCCACGACGCACACGGTTGAATAGGCCTCCTAGTTGGCCAGCAGGTGAGACAAAATACCTCTTGAAGTTCTGAGGATGGGGTGGATCCAATATTTCCTTTTCCTTTTCCTATTTTCAAGAAGTGAGAGGAGCACAAAATCATCCTCACTGCTTGAAGTGAGTGTTGCGTATTGCGAAAGGGTTAGGAGAGGAGAGGAGGAGTGTCAACAGACCCTGAAAGTTCGCAACGTAAAAAAAACGCAACGGACCGGTGTGCAAGGTCTCTGTGCGTAACGTTTTTTTCGGATGACGAAATTAAAAATACGCATGCGTAAACGCACGCATTGGTGTGCAAAGACCTTTACACACACTCACTGATTAGCTGTTACTTGAGCTGACTGACTACTTATGTCCCATACGGGGGGAAAAAACAAGCCCACCTGTAATTATTCTACCCATCTTCATCAGAGCCTTCTTCTTCGGAGGTTGGATGAGCACTTCTATTCACATGTAATCACGCATTGTTCATGCAAATAACTGCCATTGTCTAACTATATATATAGCCTATATTTACTTTAATCAGGGCACACTTAAAGAGAGACCCTGGTAGCGGGTGGATTCTAAACTTGTGCTATCCGTACTACAGGAGGTTCCTTCTGTGCAGGCAGTCATTTTTCAACGCCTCGGGCATTTCTGTGTGACTTTTGCCTTAATGCTGGTTTAGAGTGGCTGGGAGATTCTCCTCATCCTCCAAATCCTCATCCACCAGTCACCTTGGCTGGCAGGTGTCTGCCCCTAGGCAGTCAGGGCTTGACAACCCATCGCTTTCCACAGCAATCATCACATTCAATAAACCAACCTGCATCGTCCGCCAACAACCCCTCGACTTCCTTCTCAATGGAAGGGAAAACGATCTGAAGGAAGGAGAGAAGCAGTTTTACTATTTCTGTGTTTCAAAAACAAAATCGAAACCCAACTGAATAACCAGGTCTGAATGACCGTAGATACACTCTCTCAATCACAAATGCACGGTTTTGAGACTGGCTGCTAACGCTCAACACAACTACACACTACTTTATTTTCTGTCTAATTTTGCACTTTTAACCTGTGCACTTTATTTTCTACTGCACCAATATATGTCCCTATGGTCATTTGTTTGTTTTATGCCCTATTGTATTCTGTTGTGATGTCCATTATTCTTTTTTTTTATTTTTTATCTATTGTACGATTTTATGTCATGAGGACTAAAGATGCAAATTAGCTCACAGCTAAATCCGGAATATTTACTGTCACCATACTTTGTATAAGTGACTGTTCATTAATGTGCACTGTCCTGACTAAATAAAGATCTATCTATCTATCTATAGGGGCGTGGGCTCACCCCTCTGGGGGGTCTTCAGCAGCGACCTCAGCTGGGACCCGCCGCCGGCGGACGTCGGGACGCGAGCCGGCGTGGCCCCCTTCAGCACGGGAGTGCTGGGGGGAAGGGTCTTGTCGAAGAACTCGGGGGAGAGCGCGGCGCCGAAGCGCACCGTCTTCTTTCTCTTCATGGCCGAGCGACCCGAGGGATCAGCCTCTTCTACAGGGGACAGACAGGGACCGTGAACGGACACACAGTCGCTCGACCCTCCGAGCTTAAAGAAACCTGTTTTTCTGAAGATTAGCTGAACACAACAGCCTTATCGGAATCAGGTTTTCTTGTTTCCCTGGTTTGAAACTGTCAAATCAGTAATCAGTATCATACTCTATAAGCTCAGAGGGAGGAAAGCTAGGTAAGCTTTAGTGTGAAACGCAGAGAGCGGCAAGTTCTTACCTATGGGGTTAATCTCATGGAGAGACGGCCGTGTGAACGGCGAGGGCTGAGCGGCCCTGCCCGGCCCTGTGTCCTCCACCACAGGGAGGCTCTGGTCCAGTGAGTCCTGAGGCAGAGACGCGGACCAGAGAGGCCTGGTGAGAGCAGGAACCTGGCCGGAGCGTTAACACTGGCCTAACGACTGCCTGACGACTTCACCAGAGGAGTGCTGTGCAGTGGCCAGGCGTGTGTGTGTGAGTGTGTGTGTGTGTGTGTGTGTGTGTGTGTGCGTGTGGACGAGAGGCCTGGTGGGGAGCGTACCTGCTGCTCCTCACTGGGAGTGTGGTGGTTCAGAGCAGTAGCCTGGGGCTCCCATGCTGAGGTCTGGGCCAGCGGAGACAGAGGAGGGGAGAGGGACAGCAGGGCGGGTTCTACATCAGCAGCCTCCTGGGCCTGGGTGGACTGGTCCTCCTCCTGGGGGAGAGCTGCAGCCTGGGGGGCGGTGGAAAGAGTTCAGTCAGTGCATACCAGGACCCTCTCTGTGGAGAGGGTTTAGTCAGGGCATACCAGGATTCTGTGGCTAGTCAGAGAGACTCTGTTTGGTCTACAGACCAACATTTGCAACCTGGAGACAGGAGTAAAGCCCAATGTATACTTCTGCGTAAAATCTACGCCGTAGCTACGCGCGCACCTCTCCAAAAATGTAACTACGCGGCACACCTACGCAGACCGTAAGAACTGTGATTGGTCCGCTTGGTAGCGTCATGATTCCGACTCTCTCGTAGGCCTAAATGTGGAAGCAATGACAGAAATGTCATTTACTTTCTGTAATTACTTATTTATAAAGATTTGAAAAATTATGATAACCATCTTATTATCTTAGTTTAATGTAATTTCAATGCATTATAGACATTTTCTTTACCACAAGCATAACCCAAAAATCGCTATTATGCCGCTATGAGTACACCATTCCAAAGGAGCGCCCCATGGAAGCGTCAAGCACAGCCTTCCCATAAGGAGCGCGATTCACATTTACGAGATGTACAATCCTGTTTATTTAGAAATAAATGATTACCTGTGGCGATTGACAGCGGATGATGATAGACATATTTAATGTAAAGTTATCAATGCTGATGTGTGCATGATAGACGCGCATTTTTACCTATTTCCATGTTTCATTTACAGCGATGTGACGGTGTAACTGCAGGGCGACGCAGACCGACCAATGCAGAACTATAAATTGGGAGAGCCCTTGCGTAGCCGCGCGTAAATTCGACGGAGAAGTATAAATTGGGCTTTAGAGTGTAGTTATGTTTCTAATACAACAATACATTAGCTATCATTGTGGCATGTCCCGATACACCTTACAGTGAAGGTTAATACATTATAATAAATAAATAACAAATATGGACTAATGTTTTTTTAATTACAAAGGTTCTGATCAGTCAGGAACAGGTGTGGTTTTAATCGCTATTTACACACTGTTAAAACGCACAAGAAGCCTAACTCTCCTTCACAATCATTCACAACATGTTTACAATCGGGTAGGCAAACTCAATAATTAAGATCAGTGTATATTACGGAATAGTGTCATTACAATGTGCCAGAGGCCACCAAATTTGGGCTTTTACGGTCAAATGTTTTCTCCCGGGGGAAATTCCCCTGGACCCCACTAGCTGGGTATTCCATATCCTTGTGGAAAGCCCTGAGAGCTGTGTGTGTCATTACCTGTGTGGTTGCCTCCTGTTTCTTCAGAGCGGTGCGTCTGAGGACAGGGCTGTTGGCCTCTCTAATCTCCTCCATACACTCCCTGAGAAGGCCTGTGCGGCTCCTCTTCTTGGGTGGGGATGTCATAAGGGGCGGGCCTGTGTTCTCCTTCCCGTCACCACAGCTCCTCCCCTCTGAAGGAGGTAAACACCGCGCACCAACAGCAGCCCACCCCGAAAAAACAGAAAACACAACGGCATCCATCATGTCTGGGTGGCAACTAGCAATTTAGGAGGAAACCAACCACCAACAACAGCATACCTGCAGATATTGACAAACATACAACTCGCGGAGGCCTTCTACTGGAAGTTATATCAAGTTATTTGACTGTCAGTTATTTGACTGTCAGTGTACAGATAAGTCAATTTTAATTATTCATATTCTGCCATTCTCCCTCTCTGAATAATATACTGGGGTCACACTAAGGTCACATCGACAAAGTAGCTAATGAAAAAGAAAATGATGCATGCCGTTGTCAATACAGTAGACTCACCAGACAGGCTTGTTTTTTGGGGGGTTTGGTGTTTGAACATATTGTTTGTATTGTATTTATTGTTTATATTGTTTAGTATTGTTCTTGTTGTGAAGCACTTTGCAACATTTGTCTATGTAAACGGTGCTGTACAAAGTAATGTGACTACCAACACATAGGCCTACACATAGTATAGCACACAGACATACAAACCCTAGCACATAGTGTAGCACACAGTATATACCTAAAATAAAAGAAACATATTTTTGCTATTCCTTCTAAAAATGCTGTCCTTTGTATTTTGTTTGTATATGGGTTTATATGCTTACTTGGTTTATGGGGACACACAATTACAATTACATACACTTATCTGATTTGTTTGTAAACAAGAAGAGAGTTAGTCAGTTCACCATCAACAGAATCCTGTTACATCTTAATTTATTGAAATAGTACCTCAGGAGAGGGTTACAGTAGTATAAAATAAAATCCAGTGGTTGTGATTGTGATGACTAGACATATCACACAGCCATGGCTCGCTCCACTCCCCCATACGGCCCTGGTTCAGATAACTGTCAACAGGATGGTAAAGGGGGTTGATGTGCTAAGGGATAAACTGCTTTAGCTTTTTTTAATATCAAATGAGCATATGCTTGGGGTACATGCTGAACCGCATCCTGTTAACTATGTCTGTGTCAAAACCACAAACAATAAATCTTTGCCTGTGACCGTTAATCTCATCTGAGAAGAACTAATCTAGATGAAGGAATCATCATCAACGTTTATTCTCTCCCTCGCAAACAAAAAACCTCTATAATCAGCTGTACGGCATCTCTGCACATTGCGACCATCATACTCATATAGAGAGTGATGGTTTCACACCCTGGTGCAGATAGGACATGAGGACTAATGTAGACATGACTGGTATACATGATTCCCTTACTGACAAATGTACTTGTTGTAAGTCGCTTTGGATAAAGACGTCTGATAAATGTCTAGAATGTAAATGTTTCTTTTTTTAATTATTATTTCTTTATTTACCAGGGACAGTGCACATTAATCAACAAATCAGTTTCCACATCAATGTAAATCCACCAGAGTTAGCTCATGAGCTAATTTCCACCTGTAGTCCCTGTGCAGGTTATTACAAAATGAATGGTGTAGTGTCATTATGTAAATGTAAGCTATTTATGGTTTATGATATGCCATGAAAGTTTCTCCTCAGCATGAAGCCCCCATCAGTCATAAATGTAACATTCCTTGACATGACTTACAGCACTTTAAGGTCACAGTGAGCTAGTTGCCGTGCACACTTAGAGCTTCATGAGATTGATGTCCAAAATGCCTCATGAATAATTATTTTAATAAGATGCTATTTAACTTTCATTTTGGCAGGGAGTCCCATTGAGACCGAGGTATCTTTTAATAAGAAGAATAATAATAAGAAGAAGAAGAAGAAGAAGAAGAAGAAGAGGAAGAAGAAGGAGGAGAAGAAGAATATATGCCATGTAGGCATATATGACGGTTTTATCCAAAGCGACTTACATTGCAGTGACTGCATACATTTTCATAATATTCATACATTTTTCAGTATACAGTGAGTATATAGTCTCAGGGTGAAACGAAACCACAACCTAAGTGTTGTTAGCGCCATCGAGCATGGTGCCACGCCACGCTCTACCAACTGAGCCACAGAGAACCACTTTGAACAAGGGAGCCCTGAACACACACAATGTACAACATACGTCATACAAAACTACAGTATTATAAAACACAGTCAGGAAAAAACATCACAATGTTCAACAAAGTCGGTCCTTGATAAAAATAAATACATTTGCCTGAGTGGCACCAGAACAACCAACTGTAACAAACACTGTAGATTGTACCATCAGCACCGAGATGCACCAACACTAAATACATTAATCTGTTAGATAGAACAACTCTGAGGTTTCCTGCAGTATTTGAGAAGCGACCTTCTCACACAGTATGATGGGATATGATACAGTATGGGTTTATGGGATCTGATGTGGAATGTCACGTAGGCCTACTGTGATACTTCTACACTTATATTTCTGTTTCTGATACATGGCTTGAGCATGTGACGCTTGTTTCTTAAGACCTTGATTTCTTTTCGTGGGAACCCTGACTGAGGCTGCGTTCGTATATTCGCTCCGGAAATCTGATCAGCACTCAAGGAATGCCCTCTTGTCCGATCAAATGACTTTAATACTAAATTACTTTTTAAAAATGATTTAGAAATTTACCGTAATAATAATAATAATATTGCTTTTTATTTGTATTGCACTTTTCCTTCAAAAGAATATGCTAAAGAGAGTGCTAGAGAGAGCAACGTCCCATTATGACGTTGAACCCAGTGTGCGCTCCAGCACTCTCAGAGCAAATTTACGAACGCGCCCTTAGACTGGTGAATGGGGAGATACTCTACCAGTCGTCGTCGTCCCCCCCCCACCACACACACACACACACACGCACGCGCCTCAGGTAAAGAGCTCATTGCTTGCGATGCTCATTATGTTGATAACATGACATAGAGACAGGCATCACAAGCACTGTGTCTGTGATCAGTTCTGACGGGTACTGACCCGTAACCATGGTGAAG
>NC_137675.1:52424850-52572350 GCF_963989245.1 Nansenia antarctica
CGACAAGAGGTTGGAGCATGTGAGTCGAAAAGGAAACGGAACACTGGGTGATTGGTTACATTCCCGTGCATTTACTGCGTACACGGTGAACGCAGCGGATGTTTCTAGGTTCTTTGGGACATACATTCAAGAGTGGCACAGAGCAGATAACAAATAGCTTTGACTCTATCTACACCATGTAAGATGGCACCGGGTAGTGGTGGCCTAGTGGATAGGGAGTTGGACTGGTGATCAGAAGGTCATGAGTTAAAATCCCTTGAGTAAAGGCACTTAGCCCTCAGTTACTCCAGGGAGACTGTCCCTGTAATCTCTAATTGTAAACCGCTTTGGATAAAGCTAAATGGTTAAAATGTAAAAAATCAATATTCAAAACCGAATGATAATATGAAAAATTGTAATAATAAACAGTGCGGGGAAAACAGAGACTAGTAAAAAGACGCACTGAGTTCTGTGGCGACATCATCCAGGCAGATGTCATTGTTGACGGCCGGGTTGGGGTAATCAGGATAGCGAGCGAGGAACTTGTGACAGAGCAGACCCAGACTCTTCTCTTTCCTGCGTATCTGTTTCTCTGCTTCCTCCCCAAGCTCTGGGTCCTACAGATAAGATAAGATAATTAAAAAAAACAGAAAATCAATATTCGAAACCCACAGCTTTGACCCATATCAGTGTGTGTGTGTGTGTGTGTGTGTGTGTGTGTGTGTGTGTGTGTGTGTGTGTGTGTGTCTGTGCATTTTACCTGTGCAGAGTCTGTGGTTTCTCCTCCCTCTGGGTTGTCCACACACAGCTCTTTCTCCCTGTTCCTGATCTCGGGGCTGGCTGCACTGATGAGCATTTTCAGGTTGGAGGTTGGAGTCCAGGGTTCACCCGATCCAGCTTCCCTTCCTTTCGTGGGGGTCGTAAGGGGACCCAAGTTGGGCTGGTTCTCTAGTATCGATGCGGTGCAGTGTGTGGACACTTTCCTTGGTGTTTTCGTCAGTGCTTGTGGCTCTGCAAATACATTACCCTGTGTTGGACACAGTAAATACAGGTTAGGCCTGGATTCTTTTGTGACTGCTGGTTGTCTTGATAACTACTCGATCTTTTCAGTTTGTAAAGCGTCTTTGAGTGTCTAGAAAAGCGCTATATAAGCCTAATGTATTATTATTATTATTATAAGAACGGTATGAGATTCCTGAGGGCCTTGAGCCTACCCTAACTACATAGTATGATGGACAAGTCTATTTAATGTGTGTCAAAATGAGCCAGAATCTAATCAAACAGAAACATTTACTACCAACCTTGAGGTTAGAGGTGTTTTGAAGTTTCTGGCCCAAGTTTTGGCAATCAAGCAAAGCTTGACATTTGACACCTGTATTTAACATTTGACACCTGTATTTAAATAAAAACAGAACACCTTTAACTGCTGACTCTAACTGCTAAATCAACACAGTTAGCAGGCTAATCATTCCAGGATTTACAAAATAATATTTGCCATTAAGATTTCTATTAATTACCTTTTCTTAACTGCATTATATTTGCTGGGTGACAACAACATAGTGAAACGCGGTCTATAAACAGTTCAAGGTCCTGAATATATATATATTATTCAAAATCAAAAGAAATAAAATCTCTCTAAAGTCGACGCTTGGTGCTGCTAACTGACATTAATTCCATCGAACGATCATTCCATCACTATTGACGACCAGTAGCCAATCAAAATGACACGCCTATTGACGACCAGTAGCCAATCGGTGTGAAGCAGGAGATGACCTCCAGGAAGTCGTGTCTGTCCCGCGCGCGAATTTGGAGAAAGAGAGAGAGACCGTAGTAAGTCTACCACTCGGATTATTTTACCCAAACAGTATTGTGAAGTAAACCAACGTGGAAGGCTGCATCGATGGAAGAGGTGGGTTTCACACACGTAGGTATGAGGAAGTTAATATATAGGACTATTGTATACGTTGAATTTGGCCAAACGCCGGTGAAATATTTGAAGCCAGTGTTGAAAACCGGGACGTAATGACGTAATGAGTAATGACATTTGACAGACATGTGTTTGGCCGCTGTGACACGCTGCCCAACATCGGGACTATCCCATGACAACATTGAATGTGCTGAAATAACTGGTGCGATGCAGAGGTGGAATACCTCAAATATGCGCTTGAACTGTATCATATCTGTATCATCATATATCACAGGAAGATGATGGTAACAGGAAGGTGTTGTCATGATACAAAATCTACGGTTGTTTTTCTTACTGCAAGTTACCGAGGCCCCATAATGAATTAGGAAATCTGTTAGACCGTGCAATATCATAATATCACTGTCTAAAATGTGATTATGAAGGGGCCACACCATACATCAGGATACTATTTAATTTCACTGCTAATTCTCATAAGCAGTTCAGCCAAACGGTGCAGTTCACCTTTACAATATTGGCTTTTTTTAGTCTTTTTCTCATTGAAGTCCACCTTTACTTTACTCAATTGATTTCTATTGAATATTATTTGAATTCCGTGACTTTAAAATGACACATTTGGGGAGAATACATTTATTTCATTCTCAAAGACGAAACTATTTTTTACAAGACAATGTTGCAGGAATACTTAGTCACGTTCAAAAGACACCAGACAAAGTGGTTAGTTTGGTCAACCTGATTAAAGTGCGTCTGTCTTCATGCAGGCTAAATGCATGGCATCGCTGGGTGAGGCTGAGGACAGCAAGCTGCTGCAGATGAGCATCAAAGAAGAGGAGGAGGATCCTGACGATTCACTTGATCAGAGTAAGTTGGTGGAGGCACATGTCAATAACTGTTGAGTGTGTTATGTTACACAATGAGGAACCACAACAGGATAATGAAGATACATTCCACTGTGTGTTTTTACTTGCTCCAAAGTGTAATCAGAGTGTATAGAGAGACCCATATTATCGGTCTTTTACACAAATATCTGTGTTGGCTCACATTCCCCTGGTAATACACAGATACATCACCAAAGATGTGTGTCACCATTACTTTCCATATTTGTCTTGGTGTTTGCTGTCCACTAAAGTGATTGAATTATGCCACATACGATATTATTTACCAATCATTTGTTGAACCAGTTAACATGGCTAGCTTGTATCCATGCATTTCAGAGTCAGATGTAAAAGTCCATCATGGAATAGATATGCTCGACCGCAAGCCGCTGCAGATGATCATCAAGCAAGAGAAGCAGGAGGAGGACCATGGTGATTTCATTGATGGAGGTAAGAGGGTGGGGCCATGTGATGGTTCCTGTTGTGTGTGATATGATACAGAAGGGACGATGAAAGGCTAATTCAGATAAACATTCCATGGAAATGTCTGGTCTTTGCTACTTTAATCCGATAAAATAAGAAAACCGTAGTGCTTTTTAGATATTAGTAGCCCAAATCCGATGGTCAGTTAGGCAAACTATTATATAGTGTCGTTGCCGATCAATGATCGACATCGTTATATAGAGAAAGTGTATGAAATAGGGGTTGATTCATCAGAGCAGTCATACGTCATCTCCCTGTCATCAGGGATGTGTAGTTCTTCATTTGATTTGCCGTGTAAATCCCCAGATGAGAGTTACATTTGTTTTCTTAAGATAGGATAATGAATAAATCTGTTCAATGGGCATTTGCCAAAGTAGCCTACTGTTAATCAGTATTTAGCCTGTATGGTGTATATGAAGATGTTATAGCTAGCTAGCTACGATTTATCATGAAAATAATGAACAGCAAGCTAGATCCAAAACTAGGGCCGGTGGAGGAGGGCAAGTGTCACATTGGACAGACTACCAAAACAGAAAAATAAAGTATCTTAACGATGTCAGAAATACATTACCTGGAGATTCAATAAGGTACTTTTATATGACAGGATATGGGTTAGGGTTATATGACACCTGTAGCTAGATAGATAGAGCCAAAAGTAAAAAGTCGCTGAGAGACGCCAGCAGGGTCTGGGCTGGTAATTGTATGATGCTCCAAACAATCCGCTGAGATGAAAAGTACATTTTAGAGCATTTATTGAATAGAACAATCAAACTTGGCGACGTACAAAAATAATCCATAAGCGATCAAAACCAGAAAAATAACAAACAATGCGTATAATGCGGTCAACAAAAATACATCGCTCCCCTCTCTCTCCACTACCGCCATGCAAGATGCGCAGGTGCTTAAATTACCTTGCAATATCACCCCCCATAACCATATGACTTCTCAATACGGTGATCAAGGCAATAAACAAACAATCAAAGTAAACTCACAATAAACCCATTAGCCTGTTATACGAAATACCCCCCTACAACTAGGGATGCTCCGATCTGGATTTTTGGGGCCGATACCGATCACCGATTTTTTTCCTCAAGATCTACCGATACCGATACCGATCTTTTTTTAAATACATAACTGTAGGCCTACTGACTGGATAATAGCCTACATATATTTTGCTTTTTAGACAAAAGTCTTGATCCATTAGGCACCAAGGAAACACAGACCCAAGTCAGTCGATATGGCTGTATAAAAGACATCATAAACGTGGCCTTCATGGTTTACATACGCAGGGGTGCAAACTGGCGATGGACCAAAAAGGTGACACTTTTTTTTTGTCCGTAGATGGTTAGCTCTATCATTAAGTGGTCTAACAATGATGCGTGTGTAAGTAGCGATGGCCCTGACCGTAACACCCGCATAATTAATGTAAGCAACCTGTTCCTAAATTAATTATGCGGGTTCCTGCAGGTTTCAACAAGTTACATTTAAGACCTTTATAAGAACACTTTTAATAGATTTTAAGACCTATTGAGCAAGTATTGGTATTAGACTCGCATTCATTGATTCTTTTCATTAGCAATGCTGGGTGATCTGTTCTGTTGCATATAGAACAATGATAATGTAAGTTAGCCTACTTTATCAATTCTTGATTCATTTCCATTGCTTATCAACACATTAGATATAAATAGCATAAATAACAGAATAAACTCACACACTTACTTACACTGCATATAGCCTACATACTGAGATATGGCACACACACACACACACACACACACACACCTCTCACAGGTACACACACACCTCTCACAGGAGGGCCACACACACACACACACACGCTATATTTACTAAAACACACACACCGTTGCTACCACTGCAAGTTTGAAGAAATTATAACTTCACATGCCTACAGTCGAATCGCCTCAGTGTTTCCTCTATATGCATTTATTCGTGGCGGGCCGCCACCAAAGAATTTCCTCCGCCACCAAATGATTCAGACAGTCCACTTTGATTCAGGCTGCGCAGAAAGGCTGCGAGTTATTATAATTTAATTTTTGCCATTTAGCAGACGCCTTTATCCAAAGCGACTTACAATTACGAATTACAGGGACATTCCCCCTGGAGTAACTGAGGGCTAAGTGCCTTACTCAAGGGCACACTAGTAGTGGTGTGGTTTCAGGCGGGATTTGAACTCACAACCTTCCGATCACAAGTCCAACTCACTATCCACTAGACCAGTGTTTCTCAACCCTCTCCTCGGGGCGCCCCAGCCGCTCCACATATTTGATCTGATCCACCACCAGCTCACCTGATTCAACTAATCAAGTACAAACCATAATTGCTTTGTACTTGATTAGTGGAATCAGGTGAGCTGGTGGTGGAACAGATCAAATATGTGGTGCGGCTGGGGCGCCCCGAGGAGAGGGTTGAGAAACACTGCACTAGACCACCACTACCCCCCGGTAGAACAGAAAAAAAGCAGATTGAAGCTAGATTTAGGCCGCTTCTAGACCAACATTTCGTTACGATTTAGGGGTAGTTATTTACAATATGTTGCAATTAACCTCGTCGTTTGTGTTCGCACTGCAATCGAGACTGAATCTCTCAACAGGCGCGCGGCGCGAGGCGACGCGCTTTCAAAACTGACTGCGTTCGTAAACTCACTCAGGAAATCCGATCAGCACTCGTGGAATGCCTCTCGTCCAATCCAGTGTTTCCTCTACATGCATTTCATCGTGGCGGGCCGCCACGATGGAATTTCCTCCGCCACCATTCAGATTTCTCAAAAAAAAAAAAAAAAAAAGTTCTCCAAAAAAAAAAAAAAAAAAAAAAACATTTTAGCTGATTAAAATATATCTGATCCTAGATCAGCGCTATAATGGATGTTGACTAAAAGTGCACCTAAATCCACGCCCATCTCTCTCTAACCGCTGATCCAAAATCAGATTAATGACATTCAGTTGACGACGTGACACAAGGGCTCCTGATTGGTCTAAATGTGAACTGTGGTATTATTGTTATTGTGTACAGGCCACCGTAGTGACATCCGGGGGGTATTCCATCAACATCGCTAAAGGGAAAATCCAGGTTTAGTCTGATAAATCTCGCGAGAGTTCTTACAAATATCCAGGCATGCTTGAGTGTGTTGTTGACAATCGTTCATGTCCTTCATTAAACGTTTAGCTTTGTCATTTGATACGCCGCCTACGACTACCATCTCTCTGCACTACAGTAAACAGTTAATCAGTAACGTTAGCCGCTTTTGTGCTCATGTAGGCCTACTTCGTATTATATTATAGCTGATGATCTTTGTGTGTGTATGTGACTG
The DNA here is from genome assembly GCF_963989245.1 of Nansenia antarctica. NCBI lineage: Eukaryota > Metazoa > Chordata > Actinopteri > Argentiniformes > Microstomatidae > Nansenia > Nansenia antarctica. The sequence continues at coordinate 52,431,440 of NC_137675.1, forward strand.
TCAGTCACAAGTTTATATTCTGTATATTCATTATTTATTTTTTTTGGCCATCCTCTAGTTTTGGCTGTGATTAGAAAAAAAAAAAAAAAAAAAAAACGCTGTTTTGAGCGCGCGTGCGCGTTTCATGCGCGCGCACGCGAAAAAATCGCGCGCGCGCGCGGTCGGCACTACCCGCCACCATGGTAAAAATTCCTGGAGGAAACACTGCAATCAAATGACTCGCGAGGCGACGCGCTTTCAAAACAGTTTTGTGATTGGTCAGAATTTAGCGGGACATTTGGATTTCAGGAAATCCCTCTCCTCTCTCTCTCTTAGCCCGTCGCCGGTGCCTTTAATCCCGTATCCTAATCGAAAATGCAACATCATCAGCGACGACTGTGGGTTATTGCATTTACTGCTGTTCTCTGGTTCATGTTCTTATACCAGTGCTCAGTATAGAGTATTTTAAATGAACATTCGTAATGTAGTCTAGTCTCTGATGTTCATGGTCAATTAAATGCGGTGGTAGCTGACGTCGGCACGTTGCACCGTTCTGAGCGGCAGCAGGTCTCGCTGCTCTGTTTTTAATGTTTGTCGGTTTTTTGTTGTATAATGTCTAATGTTACAACCTCAGCCAGAGTTGTTTATACCAGAAGTGCCCTCTTTGCACTAAGAGAGACTGCAAAACATGAGGGTTTCAAACACTCATTACCGAAGGAACTACGGAAGAAATACCGGGGGTGCAAAGCTGGGGGCCATTCCACTAAAGGTGGATCAGTATAGCGGCGATATAAATAAATGCGGCGCTCAGGCAACTCGAGATTGGAATTCAAGCCTCAGGTGATTCCTCGAACGAGGATCAGCCTTGTGTGATGAGTGTTCACAGAAGACAGGCTTACAAATCTTCGATATGGGCGCGTGCACGCAGACATAAAGAGCCCCGAAGAGTCGATCTGTCGAAATGAAGATACTCCACTCTGCAGGGGTACTACATTTGCGCAGCATTCCGAATTATAGATTTTTATGAAGACGGAAAAATAAGATGTAAAATTAACCGCAATTAACAAGGCGAGGGAAATGGTTTGGCAAGAAATTGCTGACCGATTAAATGCGTAGGTCATACTAGCCCCAGTTATTGTTATATGTTCATATTTTAATAAATGAATATTACTACTGTGGTGATATCCGCAGCAGGCTACAAACCGTCATATCGCCACAATGGCCTAGTGGTATCGACCGCTGCCATAGGATTTATTCGTCATTTCATATCGGTGGTTCAAATCCCTCTTCAGACGCACTTTTTACTGCATTTCGTTGTCTGAATCTAATCTAAAATCTCATCTAAAAAAGTATGTAGGCTATAAAATGATGGTGCAGGCTAATTTACAAGAACTGACACGATTACAATGGTGTTTGAAGCCTTTGCATGAAATCTTCGGTTAAATGTAAAAAAAAAGAAAAAAAAGAATCACTTAGTCAAGTCTCGAACACGCAACCTTTGGAACTCCAGCCGGCTGCCTTATAACCACTACGCCAGCCAGACCGCTGTGATGACAGCAATGCAAGTTGAGACAATTACTTTTTTTTTTACACTCTTTTCTTTATTGATCTATCGATCTATCTATCACACTTTCAAAATATCAAGTTATCTATCACACAATCAAACTATCTATCGATCGATCACACTTTCAAAATATCAAATTATCTATCTATCACACAGTCAACCTATCCATCTATCTATCTCGTGTGAAGTGGGAACTAATATTTCCTAAAAGAGGAACTGTCGTTCGGGATGTAGTTTCCGCCTGTGAGCCTTTTTTGACGCGCGTCTTACCATAGCCTGTGTTTTAGCCTGGTCGCGACCAGGCTAATTATATCTGACTCAGAAGGAGCTCAACCAAGCAGCGAATTATTTGAGCCACATTGATGGCACCGAACGCAAGCTAACATTTTCGAGGCTTAGAACTTTATCGAGGCTTAGAACTTTATCGAGCTTCGTGGAATACCCCCCTGGAGCGAAGCTAAAAGCTAAATCGAGGAGGCGGTGGAGATACAAGCCGTTTCTACCATCAATCGTAATGGGAAATGTTAACTCCTTACCCAACAAATGTGACGAGTTGGAGGCACTCGTGATGCATCATTCAGTGTATCGGGAGTGCAGCCTGATGTGCTTCTCTGAGAGCTGGCTAAATGACAACATCGCCGACTCATGTGTGGAGATCGAACTATTCATAGCAATATGCGCGGGGCAAAAATAATCTATTGCCTCTAAAATCACCACGAACAGAACGGCGGAGGTACGGGTAAACACGGCTCATGTTGGTGTCCTCAAAAGTAAGATTTTTATTTTTTATTTATTTTTATTTTTATGATTAATAGTTTTTTTTATTATTTTCAATTAACAGACAATGAACAAACATCCATCACACGTAACAGTTGACATTGAACAATAAATTAAAAAGACAAAAAATAGACACAACAAAACATAAAGGTGATGTACAGCAATGTATGTAAATCTACAGCATTGTCTAACAATCATACTTATAGCAGTTTACTTTCACTTTTTACATTTGGGATATTGCTACTTATAATTAAATAAAATAAATAAAAATATTGCTATTTACATGAGCTGGAGTTGCCATTATTTCTCCTGCCCCCATTTCAAGCGGTATTCCTCCACCTTATCTAGCAGCCTATATGATAATTGTTCTAGGGCTGCCAGCTGCCCAAGAGAAATGTGCCACAGAGACGGTGCTGGTGCTGATGAGGCCTTCCACTCTTTAACTAATAGTTTCCGTCCTAGCATTAACGCTGTCTGGATCCAATTGGCGAGTGGTGGAGTCACCTCACTTAATGCTGTGGGGTCACCCAAAATAAAAAGACTGGGGGTGAACGGAATGTCAAGGCCGACAATTTTTTCCAGATAACCATGGATGGCTAGCCAAAACTCCTGGGTTTTTGGACATCCCCAAAGCATATGCACTAGAGTACCATTCCTGTCACTACACCTCCAGCACTCCGAACTGTCGACCAGACCCACTCTATGTAGCCTGGATGGTGTCCAGTAGATTCTGTTAATTGGATCAGTCTCATTCGGAGTTCCCTTGACATTTTTTTTCCCATTCTTGAGAATTCTTCCCCATTCTGCCTCTGTAAATGATACATTTAAGTCTATTTCCCATGTTAGTTTAAGAGACCATATGTGACGCAACGTCATCAAACTGCGATGTGGGCTTCAAATTTGCGTTCAATGTTTTTTAGACCAAAAAACTGATTTCGTTTTTTTGTCACCAGACACAATTTAAGGTTTTGAACTACCCACTCGTTATTTTTTCGAGCAGTTTTACGATAGTTAAATACGTGTACTTAGTCAACAAAATAACCTTATTTTTCGCCTGAAATCTGCTGGGAAATCTTCCCTTTGTGGGAGGGGAGGAACTGGTTCCAGGTTGTTTCTCATTGGTCGATCGACTGGCGACGGGGGAGGATTCAGGAAGCAGCTGCTTTGTTTATACCAGAATGTGTTCGACCAGACTCTAAGGTAAGATCTTCTATGTATGTACATAGCGCCTTTGTTAGTTAAGTTAGTTGTTAGTTACTAGTTGAAACCAGTGTGTTCGTGTATTTAGACCAGGGTTTCCGTTAACCGGTAATTCCCGGACTTTGTCCGGTAAAAGTTGTTGAAGTCCGACAAATTGAAAACTCGTCGGACATAAATGTCCGGTGAAAATAATTCCCTCTAAGCACAATTTGAATACAATTCGCTAAAGTTCACATTCTGATTCCTTCTATTTTAAAAAAGACGAATATATAGGCTATGTATTTATTTTATTATGATATGATTTGACACCGGCATGATGATGACTCCTAATGTGTAGGCTGCCTATGCGAAACAGCGGTTGTTTCCGGTGTGCGCTATAACTCGTGCACAATCGAGTCGAGGCAGAGAGGAGGATAGCGATGTTTCTCTCTGTGATAGTGTGATTATGCAAGCCTTTTCTGAAAGGGATGATAACCCGATTGTTTCAGCTTCTCCCAGGGAGAAAGTGGTAGAGTTACCATCCTCCCCGAGTCCTACCATACCATCCGCTGACAGCCTATCTCTGCCTGTAACCGGCGAGCGATTGCGTGTCGCTCAAGTAGCTGATCAGTCATTAAACAAATGTTTTTTACATGCAGCTAGTGAGGAATCTGAAATAGGGGGCAACGTAGTTTATTTCCTTAACGATGGGATATTAATGCGTAAATGGTCTCCTCTTAATGCAAATGGTTGTGAGTGGAATACTGTAAAACAAGTGGTTGTGCCTGTGGGTTATAGACAACAGGTGTTATCTGTAGCACATGAGAGCCAGTGGTCAGGACATTTAGGTATAACTAAAACTTATCAGCTGATATTGAAACATTTCTTTTGGCCCCGACTGAAGGCGGATGTTGCCAAGCACTGCCGCTGTTGCCATACTTGTCAGATGGCGGGTAAGCCTAATCAATCCATTCCACCCGCACCATTGCATCCCATTCCTGCTATAGGGGAGCCATTTGAACGTGTAATAATTGATTGTGTTGGACCTTTGCCTAGGACTAAAAGTGGAAGTCAGTATTTGCTTACTATTATGTGCGCTGCTACTCGTTTTCCCGAAGCTGTTCCGTTGCGTAACATATCAGCCAGCTCAGTGGTGAAAGCTTTAACAACGTTTTTTTCCACATTCGGTCTTCCTCTTGTTATACAATCTGACCAGGGCACTAACTTTCAGTCTAAGCTTTTCAAACAAGCCCTAAGAACGTTAGGGGTACGATGTCACGCCAGAAGCCTACATGCTTGCACTGTTCAATAAAATGTTATACATCTAGACATTGTGGTATTTCTTTATATACGTATCCCAGCCTGAATATTGTTTCTCAATAAACAGTTATGTTCTCCTCATTGACATACTCCCGAGTCCGATTAAGTATGATTTGACAGGCAGCTAAACGAAATGCCTTCCCAACCAGCGAGACCTGGTTATAGAAATGACGTTGTTTTATTGATAAAAAAAAGGGTAAAACTGGAAAGAGAAAATAGAAAACTCACATTAATCCCAAACAATTTAACAAACTTCAGTTAACGTAATGTGGAGTCTGTTCATTGATCGATGCTGTCTGTTCAGTTCCCAGTGAGGCGCCCGTTCAGCGCTGGACATAATGGCATAGCGCGCATGCGAATCATGTTATATTATTATATATTATATAGCTCGCATCTAATCGTATCGGATGAGAAATAGACATTAAATGGCATATATAGGCCGCTACACAACAGTAATCACCGCGACAAACAGCTATATTAGTTTTTTTTTTTTTTTTTTTTTATATTTTAATATGATGACCGGAATATATCACGTTTGTCCGGTAAATCGAAATCTTCCCGGACACGATGTCCGGCGGCAATTTTTTCTAACGGAAACCCTGATTTAGACATTGCTTTATTATTACCCACTAGCAACTAACTGAAAGCACATTGTTCCTGGCTGGTTCCATTGTTGTTAGCATTCTAGCATTGTAGCTCGGAAATGTCTGTCTAAGTTGTAAGTACGGTTAGTATGTCTACGTTGTAAAAGTTGTGTGTAAGACTCATGTTTAGTGTGTAATACTGGAATACTGTAACATGTCAAGTGTAATAGATTACAGAAATGTTAAAAGTTTAAAAACATGTGTTCCTTTGTTTGTTATGAACGAGCTAGCCGCTAGCCGCTATCACTACTCTGAGCACTAGGTAATTATCATTGTCATATATTAGGCTAGCTATTTTATGAACATGGTATGGTAGTATTTTATGAACATGGAGTGCCAGTAACTGTAGGCAATATTTTAATGTACTATCTTCCTTTTGTTGCAGCTTTGATGCCCCCCACCCCACCAGACACAGCAGCTCAACAACTCAGAACCGAGTGCTCATTGAAGTACACCACACACTCTGGCAATATTTTGTTGAATAACAAGAACAGTTGGGCATAGATACAGCATTTTGAACTGTGTCATGATTTATTATCTATTGATAGTCAATTCACAGACCTTGCATGCTTACCTGTGTATAGTCTGTTGTATGTTCTCAGTTCCAACTATACTTGAAACTTGAAACTGAACTATAAGGCTGGACATTGACTACTGAGCACTACACTATTTCCAGCACAAGACATCAGCAAATTACTCTTAATGCCTCCATAATAATAAGCTGGCTAATTAGCTACAGTAATAACATTGCTAGGTGATAATGTTAGCAATATCTAGCTAAGTACTGTAAAGTTCTCTTTGAAAAGTCTATCTGACCCAGTGACTAACACTAATGTTTGCACACTGATTGTACTTTGCACAGCTTGTCGCACCATTGTTCTGCTGTAGTGCGACTACCATCACTTTATTACTTATTATTGTGACTATGTACCTTGTTGAAGAACCAAAGCGAAATATTTTTATTCTTGTGTACTGTAAAATAAATTCTGATTCTGATTGAAGACTTTTTTGTATCATTAAAAGACTAACAATAACAGTTACAACAACCATAAATAATAATAAGCTGGGTAATTAGCTTAGGTAATACCTTGCTAGGTAATAATGTTATAGCTGTATAACTATAGCTGTCTGACCCAGTGACCAGTATTGACAGCTGATAGCTGTCAATCTAGAGGGGGAGTGGTTGGGGGTGGGGTTGACCAGCTATTGTTACCGCCCATTACCTGCCTGTGTGAAGGTGTGAAAAAGTACGAAATCTTTGAAGGCCGTTTCCTCAGGATTTAGTTTTCAGGGTTAACAAGTTTCAAATACTCATGTTGTCTTACATTTTTTCCCCGATGTCTATGTATGACACATCATTTGAAAGCTTACAATCTGTAGTTTAAGCATATGTAAAAAACAGAAAAATGACTTTGCCCCCTCCTTGATCATTCCACCAGATCGCGTCACAAATGACTAACTTCGTCATCTTTTTTCGGATTTCAATGTATGACACGTCATTTGAAAGCTTATGATCTGTAGTTCCAATCCACAACACGTCACATTTGAAAGTGTTTATGTAATTTTTTTACATTTGGAAGTGTTTTTTGTTTATATATATTTATATTATACAATATACCAGTCATATTCTGGAATGTGTCTAAATGTTAAAGTTCCATAAGTATAAGCAAAATAAAGTAAAAAAAACAGTTTGTAAATAAATAGTAGCATTAAAAAAAAAAAGGAACGGTGAACCGTGACCCAAAAACCGAGGTTCATACCGAACCGTGGGCCAACTGAAATTAATATTCTTACTTCCCCTTTACATTGTGTGAGTCCATTTTTATTACAGCCAAGAGCCGGTTATGGTAATTTTGATATGTTATGATTATGATAATTTGTTGTCGTCATACGAAAACTGCACAATTGTCATTGTGCTACTGAAATTCTTGGTGTGCTACTAAATGTTTCAACATGGTAGCACAGTGCTACCTGGGGAAAAGGTAAGCGTCAAGCCCTGCACGATACAGAGCCCAATATGATCGATCCACCAGAATTCAAACACATTCATTCACTGCCCAACAACGTGCTAATGAATGTTCCCTTAAAGTTGCTTGCATTTTGCGTCAACATAAAACACATTTACTGACGGTTAGAGATGCTCCGATCTGATCGGCGCCGATCGATATCGGCCGATATGCCCTTGATCGGTTTTGATCGGAGTTCTCAAAACGGCCGATCAAACACGGCCGATCAGTTTACATAGAGAAATGGCGTCGCCAGTCTGGCAATATTACACAGTGTCGGAAAGAGACAACAAATATGCAGTTTGTAATGTCTGCTCAAAAGAAATTCCTCGCGGAGGAACGCACGCAAGGTCTTTCAATACCACGAATATCATACGGCATTTGCTGCGTTCGTCGATTCGCTCCGAGAGCGCCGAAGCGCACACTGGGCTCGACGTCATAAAGGGACCGAGTGCTTTGATTGGACGAGAGGCGTTCCACGAGTGCTGGTCAGAGTTCCAGCGTGACTTCACGAGCGTAGTGTAGGTAGTGTTCAGTGACGTCATGTGACCCCGCGAGCAGGAAGTCACTAAGCTAGGCTAAGGCCCATAGCAACAACTATTAGCGCGTGAGTTTTAGGTCTTCCTCTGTGCACCTTGCACAAGTGTAGATAGCGAGCGACTTTTCAGCATAGCAGGACATATTTTAGATGATAAGAGGAACAGGCTGAGTGCCAAAAACGCTGAGATGCTTGTATTTCTCAAGGCTAATCTGCCAGTGATGCTGCTTAATCAGAAGTAAGGTTTGAGTCTGAAATCACCTTAGGTGCAATGTTTTGTTTTTTTGTTTTATTGATTATTGCTGACTTGCTGTCTTAAGTTATCTCCTCCTAAATATGACTTGAAACTGACTGACTTGAAACAGTAATTTATATTTGGCTATAGCCTGTTTATGTTGCAGTTTAGTTTGGGTATGTTTATTGTTCCTCAGGAAAGCTACAGTATAAGCTCCAAGTTCTCTAAGAGCCCCTAGTTCCTCTCATTCGAGTGGAATGTTGTACATTTGATGTGACAGTGTACATTTTATTCATTATGATTTTTATTTTCACATTTTATTTGTTTTTCCTGAAGTAAGCTACAGGTGGTTGTGAATTCAATAAAACAGATGGTTGTCAATTCATGATACTTTCTCATCTCCTAATTTCATTTGAATACTTAATATACAATGTCAATGGTGTTAAGAATAATTAAAAACATAAATAATGCTACACAATAAATAGAATGCTTCAATTGCCATTTTCGACGCTCTGATCGGTGATCGGTGATATCGGATCGGCAGATCACTGATTTCGGTGATCGGCACCAAAAACCCTGATCGGAGCATCTCTACTGACGGTCAAGGAGTGCATGAGTGGTAGCTGAAACCTTCCTTGAGGGGAAACAAAAATAAGAGTTTTGTGAAAAGATCAAGCAGATAGCGATGTACCTATGTAGGTGTACAGATACCTACGTCAGCATCATCAGCCACAAGGGAAACCGAAATATTAACCCAGGACATGCTAGCAAAACAGAAGAGAGAGGGAAACTCAAGCTACACTTTATATTTCGTTTTTTAATTTATTTTTCAAAAATGTGCACTTTATTTTAAGATGCACATTTTTCAAAAGCTCTTATGTATCTTTACATTTAAATGCAGCCCTTATTTTACATGAGAAAATAACATTTATTAGTACTTATTATTGAGAAACTTATTGCAGGGGATTTTGTCCAAAAATGTTGGCCCGCTACCCACACGTTTAGCTGTGTTACTCATTCCACGAATGCATGATCCTTACAAGTTGTAGCTCGTTGTAAAGGTGACTAATAAGGCTTTCCAACGATATAGAATAAGAATCGACTGAAATAACGTTTCCAAACTTTTTTTGAGGAGTTTATATATAGGCACTGAATCATAACGCAATCTAGACATTATAATGTTCCAGACCTTTGCTTGAGGATATTTTCTCTAACTGGACCTTGTTGAATTTTTGCTGAATACCCCTGCTATAGTCGTTCGGTGAGAGGGCTATGTATGTCATCTGCATATTTGTGGTAGGCAATTTTGTTCTTTTTTATGATGTGTCCCAATGGAAGCATCTAGAGATTGAATAGGAGTGGGGAACCCCACATGTTATTTTAATTTGGTCGCACACAAAGTTGCCAATGGAGACTTAGGCCCCGTCCCAATTCACCCCTAGCCCTTCGTTTTCACCCCTATGGCTCGATTTGCGCGTTCACGTTTAGGGGTAGGGCTGTCCCAATTCATATTTCATCGAGCCATGGCTTCATTTCGAGGGCTAACTATGACTTCGTTTCGAGCGATTTCAGGACCAGACTAGCTTTGAAGCCGTAGGGGTACGCTACCCCTTGATTCCAGGATGCATTGCGAATCATCTACAGAAATCTTATGTCGCTCTATTCAATGCGGAAATGTCATTTTACTTTCTCTGTAATTACTTATTAATAAAGATTAGAAAAATTATGATAACCATCTTATTGTCTTAGTTTAATGTCATTACAATGCATTATAGACCTTTTATTTATAACAAGCATAACCCAAAAATCGCTTTTATGTCGGTGCTGTGTCTAACGTTACAGTAACGCAACGCTGCATGACAGTCGAGCATTTCAGAGATGTACAATCATAAATCAATTATTACCTGTGGCGTTTGACAGTGGATGATGGTACACATATGTAAAGTTATCTATCAAACGTTCGTCTGACTTGTACATGATGCGCATTTTGACCTATTTCCACCCGCAATCTAATCCGAGCAGTTGTTATTATGTAATATTATTAATGGGTTGTATCATTCATTTCAATGCATTATAGACCTTTTCTTTATAACAAGCACAACAACAACAAAACGTTATTATGCCGATGTGCTGTGTGTCTAACGTTACAAGCTGATTTGTGCATGACAGCCGCGCATTGACATATTTCCATGTCTGATGTCTAATGTCTGATGTACTAATGTCATTTCAATGCATTTTAGACCTTTTCTTTATAACAAGCACAACAACAACAAAACGTTATTATGCCGATGTGCTGTGTGCTGTGTGTCTAACGTTACAAGCTGATTTGTGCATGACAGCCGCGCATTGACATATTTCCATGTCTAATAATGGCATATGACACGCGAAATGTAACTACAGTTAAGGATACGCGTAAAGGATGATGATCTATCACCGTTCGACTCTACTGAGAAATGTTTCCGCTTATTTGTCATCTCTCCTTCACGGGCAAATGTGGCCGCGTCCCCAAGAGATCCTCTTTCTACGTTTTTGACCACCACTATGATGGATTGATTTTTGGATTCTAGACGCCGAATTGTTCTGAGAAAGGTGCTTGGTAACGTGATTTTTGGACAACGCTTTATGACTACTGATGGACTCGTGTGTATGTGGTGGCTGAGGATTGAGTCACGGGTATCTTTGGAGGAACATTGTGCGCTGACAGATCTGGTTAATACTCTGTGTTTTGGTTGGAGTCATTCATTGTCATTATTGCGATGTCCACAAAAAAGACATCGCTGACGGAAGAGACTAAAAAAGGAACGTCTAAACACTACAGTGTGTTGATAACAAACGAAAAAAGATCCTTATATTACACGCAACAGAAATAAACACAGCTGAAGAAGGCATTGCGAGATCGCGTCACCCGTACCGCGTCTATTTAAACCACTGTTGTTGACGTCATGAAGGGCTGTCCCAATTCATAGGGGTAGATTTCAACCCCTATTGCTTGTGGCTCTGTTCGAAGGCCTTGGCTTCGAATCGAGTCACACTCGAAAACGAGCCATAGGGGTAGAAAAGGGAATTGGGATTGGCCCATAATAGCTTCTGTCCTGTAGGTAGGATCTAAACCAGTCTAGTAGCACTTGCCCTGGCAACTGAAGGGCGCAGTTCAGCCAGCTTTGATGAAACGCCTCCTAGGATTACGGTGCTAGTTGTCCGTCTTCCATTCCGTTTCAAAGCCTTCTAAATCATCCGAATCAGTTATAACATTGTCATAATAATAATAATAGTACGGTAATAACTTTTATTTGTATAGCGCTTTTCCTGCAAACGTTGCATCATCAATATCACTCCCTTCAAACTTCTCCGCTGTTGCCAAGATATCGTAAAAAAAAATATAATCTGCACGTGCGTAGATACTCCCACGTGTATATGTTGATGCATTCCATTGGCCAAGAGACCAGAAGAATGTGGAAAAAATACACATACTACAAAATGACGTATCCGCTTTCCCGGCTTGAAAGGTAGAACAACGCAACAGCGCCCCCGGTTTAAATGAGTTAACCATTGTGTTACTCCCCCAATCCACTTGTTCATATAATTTGACCTTTTGACCCTTGTATTATGTTGGGACAAACTCACACGTATATGACGTACAGGCATGTTTATATTATTTTATTATATTACACCTTTTCTTTAACAATATATTTGAGAAACCAGAGAGACACCATCATGTTTTGCAGTATAAACTATAGTTATATATCTATTTATATCTATATATATATATCTTCTTTTTGACAACTTTGCTCAATGTTTTGCACAAAATGTGTTTGTAACCCTGTATATGTTCATATTCTTACAGATGAGCAGAGCTCCAACCCAGGTTCAGACAGCGAGCCCAGCTCCACCACATCAGGAAACCATAAACAACACAGACACTCAGGAGAGAAAACACACCACTGCTCCCAGTGTGGCAAGAGTTTCAAGCAGGCAGGACACCTGAAGACACATCAGAGAATACACACGGGAGAGAAACCTTACCAGTGCTCCCAGTGTGGGAAGAGTTTCAGTCAAGCAGGAGACCTGAAGAGGCACCAGAGATTACACACAGGAGAGAAACCATACCACTGCTCACATTGTGGGAAGAGTTTTAGTGGAAAAGGAAACCTGAAGAAGCATCAGAGAATACACACAGGAGAGAAACCATACCAGTGCTCCCAGTGTGGGAAAAGTTTTAGTCAAGCAGGAGCCCTGAAGATTCATCAGAGAATACACACAGGAGATAAACCATACCAGTGCTCCCAGTGTGGGCAGAGTTTCAATCGTGCAGGACACCTGAAGATTCATCAGAGAATACACACAGGAGAGAAACCATACCAGTGCTCTGAGTGTGGCAAGAGTTTCACTCAGGCAGGAGACCTAATTGTACACCAGAGAATACACACAGGAGAGAAACCATACCAGTGCTCCCAGTGTGGGAAGAGTTTCAATCGTGCAGGAACCCTAAGGAAGCATCAGAGAATACACTCAGGAGAGAAACCATACCAGTGCTCTGATTGTGGGAAGAGTTTCAATCAAGCAGTAAACCTAAAAGCACACCAGAGAATACACTCAGGAGAGAAACCATACCAGTGCTCTGAGTGTGGCAAGAGTTTCACTCAGGCAGGAGACCTAATTGTACACCAGAGAATACACACAGGAGAGAAACCATACCAGTGCTCCCAGTGTGGGAAGAGTTTCAATCAAGCAGTAAACCTAAAAGTACACCAGAGAATACACTCAGGAGAAAAACCATACCAGTGCACACAGTGTGGCAAGAGTTTCAGCCATGCAGGATCCCTAATTGTACACCAGAGAATACACACAGGAGAGAAACCATACCAGTGCACACAGTGTGGGAAGAGTTTCACTCAGGCAGGATCCCTAATTGAACACCAGAGAATACACTCAGGAGAGAAACCATACCAGTGCACACAGTGTGGCAAGAGTTTCAATCGGGAACAAAACCTAAAGAGCCACCTGAGAATTCACACAGGAGAGAAACCATACCAGTGCTCCGAGTGTGGGAAGAGTTTCAGTCATGCAGGAAGCCTGAAGAAGCATCAGAGAGGAAGAATCTGCAGGAGTGTGTGATGTTCACCACTCCTGCAGTGTGTGTGTGTGTGTGTGTGTTACCAGGGGGCTCAGTTCCAGGGCCGCAGGCGGGCTGAGGAGGAGGAGAGGACGAGGCTGACCCGGCTGGTTCAGGACCAGGCCCGCGGCGCTGAGGCAGGAGATCAACGTCCTGTCCCATAAGGGAGGTCACATCCTGCCCCCCGTACCCCCCTGGCTTCCCCCGGCCCAGCCCCGGCCCCCAGCCCCACCCCCACCCCCGGCTCCGGCCCCGGCCCAGCCAGGACAGGACAAGGAAGTGACGACACACACACACACACACATACACACACATACACCACATACACATACATACACCACAACGTGATTGACATATCTTACACACACACACACACACACACACACACACACACACAACACTATATAAACACTCCCTTCACACACACACACACACACACACACACACACGCATACATATCTTATGTGACATATCTTACACACATACACACACTATATAAACACTCCCCTCCCACACACACCTCATATGTTAGCACACAGGGAACACGCGTGTGGCACATCGACATATCTCTACCTGGACCCACTGGAGGCCACTGCAGAAAATAAACGTCATACCTTTGTTTGATCTCATGGTCTTTTACTTATGATGAATCATGTATCATCTCATCCGTATCTTATGATCTCCCTCAGGTAGTGTCAGCTGTGTGGTGTGTAGGGGGTGGTGGTGTGTAGGGGGTGGTGGTGTGTAAGGGGTGGTGGTGTGTAGGCAGGCCCGGATTAACCCCCTAGGGTGCCCTAGGGTGACCAGACTTTATGTGTGCCCCCCCCCAACACACACACCCTCCTACTTTGCAAGTGAAAGTGTGATATTTACTATGGTTACAAAACCCATAGATTTACAAGAGCATATAACTACAGTACAGGCTCATCACAGTTGGGCCTAATGCCGTGGTATAGCCTTTACACTGATGCTCAAATCTGAATGCAACTCACATCACAATGCAACACGACTTTCTAAATATAGGCTAATTATTTCCATCATAAATGGCCTGAGACTACATAAACCATAACAAAGGGGGAAAATGCACATACTGTATACTACAATAAAACAAGCTCAATACCAACCAAGTCCAATAACGACTGTTGCAGGCATATAAGAATAAGAACATATTTTCTGTCCGCATTAATGAAGCGTACTACAGGTATTATGGAAATAAACAGCGCCTCTCTCTTTGCCGCTCTGCTCACCTTTGTGATGCTGTATCAGACGTAGGCTATAGCCCTGTGCATCACACAGGCCCAAATCAGCCACAGCGTCATATTAGCCCCAAATAATCATAAGTAAGCCTTACCTTTAGCAGAACTTATTTTTTCTTGATTTTACGCAGGCAAAGTCGTTTACTAAATCCTCAAAGTCCATTTCTTTGACCAACTCGGATTCAATTGCCAGCAGGGAATCTTATTATTATCAGGCCTCTCTTATTGCACTATAGTTCTCTCTCAACGCTTTGGTAGAGTCAGTCCTACAACTCCATCTAGTACTGGACAGTGGTTTTAGAGTCCTGCTGATGTTCACATCCTTATTTTTAAATATCCGGCTCCATCGGTGAGGGGATGCTGCACAAAACGCATACAATGACTGAAGTAGGTCAAAGAAATCACTCGCATCCTTACAGCTATTAACACTAGAAGAGCCATGGGATCGCCATTCATTCCACCGCAATCAGGTGTTAAACAGCACCAGCAGATTTTAACATGGAGAAGAGTGTACTGACGGACAAGGATCGCTGGAGGGCGATGTCACACAAGGCCGTCTGCCAGGCTCCGACGCCTTTTTCCCAGAATGCATTTCGCACCGGCGAGCAGACGCGATTTGAATCCTCCATTTCTTTTCAAAAAAAAAAAAATGCTGTAATTTTGCCTTTACACGGGTTAACATGTCATTTTATGAAGTTTTAATATGTTTTCAGGTGAGAAAGTACCAATATATATTCCCAAAATGTGTCCAGTTTATCAAAATAACCCGTTTATATATTATAAGTTCGCTAGCATGCGTTCGTAAATTCGCCCTGGAAATCTGGTCAGCACCCATGGAATGCCTCTTGTCCAATTAAATTACCTGGTCCCTTTATGACGTTGAACCCGGTGTGCGCTCCGGCGCTCTCATAGCGAATTTACGAACGCACCCTGCGGTTTCACTTTCATTCATAAAATTCCCCCCCGTCTGTGTTGAAGCACTTAGTAGTAGCAGTTTCTCATTCCTTCAAACAAATTGCAAATGCTTTTGGACATGCATCAATTGCTGTCATACAATTCTCTTCTGTTTTATAACATTATCTTTGCTTATGTCATGTCAGTCAAAATGAACTATACTTTTGGATGCTGAATAGTCATTCCCTATACAACTAATAGTCCTAATTTCATTGCTTGAGTCATTACATCCAAAAATGTTGAACAAGTTGTCAAAATCTGTCAAGCAAATTGTATACATTTCTTTATCATTTTTCCTGAAAATTGAAACAATTGAAACAAATTGAACAATTTCTCTCAGGTGAACCTCAGCTTTCACTGATGAGGAGGAGTGTGTGAAGCATTCATTGTAACCAATGATAAGCCACTTCTCCACAGTCACTCAGAGCTGAATCCCATGAACCCTCAATTGGCAAGCATATATGAACCGAGCAGGACATAGTGTGTACCATTTCAACAATACTGTGACACAGAAATGGAAGGTCAGCATCGTGGAAGAGGGGCGAGGATGCGGGGAGGAAGGGTAAGAGGACAAAACAGGGGAAGAGGAAGAAGAGGCCAAGTACATAGGCAGATTTCAGATGAAATTAGGGCTACAATTGTGGACCATGTTGTCAATCACGGCCTCACAATGGCTGAGGCTGGTCGAAGGGTGCAGCCAAATGTTGGGAGAACCACTGTGAATTCAATTATTCAAACATTTCGTCGGGAGAACAGGTGTGTATATTGGACAGTAATTCAGCACTAAACTATCTGCACTGCACTACTGTCATTGTGTCATACATGAAGCTTACAGTGGGACAAGAACTTGTCGTCACTTTTTACATTTTACATTTAGATTTACAGATTTACTGTATTGTAGTGTAAAGTAGTGTTACAGTAAATATTTGCAATATTTACAGTATGGTACTGTACTGCAGCATTTTACAAGTGGGAAGCACTGTTATTGTACACTACAGTAATATGGGTTAAAGCAGTATATCTCATGTTTACTGTACATTACTCTAATTTTACTCTGCACCACATAGGATTGCAAGACAACCTCACAGAGGTGGAAGAGGGCCCATTTTTACTCCGCAACAAGAGGAAGCCATTTGTGCAATGGTGATTGCAAACAATGCCATAAGGTTGAGAGAGATCCAGAGCGCTGTTATAGAGGATGACAATATCTTTGGCAATATTGAATCCGTTTCAATCTCTACAATTGACAGAGTGCTCAGGAGAAATGAAATGCGCATGAAACAACTGTATAATGTGCCATTTGAACGGAACAGTGACAGAGTGAAGGAGATCCGTCACCAGTATGTACAGGTAAAACATTTATGTGTTCTATGCATACTCTAATGTTCAGTGCTGTAAACTGGTTACATGACAGTTCATACTGTACAATATGTTGTCCAAAATGCATTATGTTACACAGGAAAAGTTGTTATAGTTTCTCTCTCTCTCTCTATTCTGGGATAAAGCATGTACTGGAGCTGGACGCCAGGGAACCGCTGCACACATTCATATATCTTGATGAGGTGAGTTTCAATCTGGCAAAAGGTAGAAGGCGTGGCAGAAATCGCATTGGACAGAGAGCCACTGATGTCCAAGGCCAACGAGGAGGGAATATTACAATGTGTGCAGCCGTCTCAGAAAACGGCGTCCTCACCCATATACCCTGTCTTGGTCCATACAACACACAACATCTGCTGACTTTTTTAGACACTCTTTACAGGGACATAATCCCTGAGAATGAGAGGGATCTAAATGGAGACCATCTGAACAAGTTTGTTGTTGTATGGGATAATGTGAGTTTTCACCACTCAGATCTGGTCAGACAGTGGTTTGCAGCACATGAAAGGATGCTGGTGGAATATCTCCCTCCCTACTCCCCATTCCTGAATCCAATAGAGGAGTTTTTCTCTGCCTGGAGGTGGAAGGTATATGACCGGCATCCACATACCCAAATGGCCTTGCTAGCAGCCATGGATGCAGCATGTGATGACATCACAGCACAGTCCTGCAGAGGGTGGTTTCGCCACTCAAGGAGATACTTTCCTCGCTGCATTGCCAGGGATGATATTCGCTGTGATGTTGATGAAAATATGTGGCCAGACAGACAGGAACGTCTGGATGCGAATGAATAATTTACAGTACTGTGTATGTTGTATGTCCAATAAGTACTGCAATATTGTTTACAGTTGTGCACAGCACTACCCAAAGGGTGTTTCTTATGTTTGTTGTAAATAAGTTTGTATTTTTCTTTTGCACAATGCTGTGAACACATTTGAATTGCAAAGAGCATATGCAGTAAAAATGTGAAACATAACTATTCAGCGTCTTGGAAATAAACCAGAATAACTCGTTTCTAAAGTCAGTTCCATTCACTTGATGTAATGGTTGAAGCATGGGGGATGGTAATCTTATTCTCGATGATTGTCGCAGATCAGCCAAACAAAGGATTCCATCCCCCACACCTCCCAAGGGGAGCCAAGCGGGTTTCAAACACGGCTCTCAAGCTTACAGCAGTTTTAGGGGCTGACAGTCAATGACAATAAAGACCATTCATTCATTCATTCAAACAATGACAGTTACAGTCTCGCTCAAACTGTAGCGAGATTAGGAGACTACTAATTGTACCTGACAGCGCCCACACTGAGCGCTCCGGCGACCTCCTATTCACTTTCTACTTTTTTATATATATATTGGTGTTCATATTAAGAGCAAGAGTCATAATTAATATAAATATAAAGTGCAGAGATCAAGTGTTCAAGTGTTCATATCCAGACAGTCCAAAGCTCTCTGGGTGGGGGTGGAGGGAGGGTAGATAAATATATATAGCCTATAGCATTATTTGAAAATTGACAGCGCTGTACAGGCATAATCATCGCCGACATCATTTTATTTGATGTACACATTTCACGGCAAGAGACAGTTTATTCACCCAACAATTGTTTGTTCACTGCACAACATGAACACAGTGAGGATTCAAACAAACAAAATAATTAATACACTCTGCAATTGGCTACTACTACAATGTGGTCTACAGTGATATACAAAAAATACATTATATACAATATTATAAATATCCGTTTGTTATATAATATTCGTTGATGAACTACTTTGCTGCGGTACCTATGTAATACCAGACAGCTTGATAGGTACATACTGTGCAGTGTATCATTCATAACTGTACATAGGCTACACATGGCTCACGGGGGTTCGTTCGTTTTGTTTTGTTTGCATAATGTGGCTGTACACTTGTAGTGTAATGTAATGTTATTGGTTTATATATAAACAATATTATTATATACAATATTATTTAGTCATAATATTGTCAGCCAGCCCCTGCAACTGCTCACAGGGGTTCGTTCGTTTTGTTTTGATTGCATAATGTGGCTGTACACTTGTAGTGTAATGTAGTGTAATGTAGTGACAAATAAACTTGAGGCTTGAGTGATCTCACAGGAGCGTGTATAGCCTCTGACTAGCAGGTCTGACTATAGGAAGAAGATTTTGTGTGCAGGAAGAAGGTCTTTCTTGTGATTACATATTCATAGAACAGAATATTCTGGGAATTTTTGAAGATGAGTGGAAATTATCCAGGCATACTACGGACGAACACGGAGAGACAGATATTTCAAGGAACATTTTTATTTACTTGCAATGTTCACGTCAATTATTCCAAATAAAAAGGGGACACACACTGTGTAAATATAGGACAGTCTGCGTAAATATAGCATATATAACAGTCAGCACTTCCAGCACACCGTTGCTGGCTGTGTGCATGTACCACAGACAAATCTTCCACACGACTGGCAGATCTTGATCGCTTTGTTCCCATGACACCTGGCGCCTTGACACTTTTTTTTTCACCTGTGGGGGTGTAGGTGGCCTGTCGAGTTGCAGTCGCCTTCTCGCTGCTGGTGTAGAAGGAAGCCTTGTCATTACCAGTGGCTCACACAGCTCCCCTGCTAGCTTATGAATGAATTGCTTCCTGCTTATACTGATGCCCATGCACTGGCTGTACAGAATGTGTGCATTAATTGCAGCCATGTCCAAAATGTTGTAAAACACAGCTACAGGCCAACGGCGGGTCCCTCCTTTTACTGTATATTTCCTCGTCATCTGGTCCAGAACATCAACACCGCACTTATTGCTGTTGTAGTAGGCAACCGTTTCGGGCAGTTTCTTTGGGCCATCATCAGTATAAACGGTTTGATGCAGTGTGCTGAGGAGGCAAACATTTTTTTTAGGTTTCGCCTGATAAACTGTGAGTGTGGCTTCTCCAGCCCTCAGCACCTTGCTGGAAAATCTTTCAGTCTGTGCCCGTGTACATGGGGGAAACTCCCGTCTGATTTTATAAATTGTGCCAACAATTGTGGTTTGTTGGGCCAAAAGGGTGTTTGCCAGTGGCAAGGAGGTGAAGTAATTGTCTGTCGTGACATTTCTTCCTTTGCCCACGAACGGCTCCATCAGACGCAGCACAACATTGTCTGATAACCGCTGACCGGCCGACCTGCTTGCATCTTTCCCTAGGTAGGGATGTGCGTTCAACATGTATTTGCTGTCGACGTCCGCTGCAACCCAGAACTTTATGCCAAATTTGTCAGGTTTATTGGCCATGTATTGTGTGAAACGACATCTTGCTTTGGTCGGGAACAACTGTTCATCCACGGTGATGTTGTCACCAGGTGTGTATGATGCAATGCTGTTTTTCACAAATGTATCAAAAATTTCTGAAATCATGGCAAATCTATCCACCGGAACGCGGGCGGCTCGTGTGTTCTTGTCGTCAAAGCGTAGATAGCGCATGATATCTCGGAACTTCTGGCGACTCATTGTGTCCCTGTAGAAATCGACTCCAAGATGTGATGACCAGCAGTCATCCATCCTCACGGACTTGGCATAATAAACTCCTTTGAAGTAAAGGAGACCCACGAATGCCTTTAGTTCGTCCATTGTCAAATTGAACTTCTCAGCATTACTCCGGTCAGCTTCTGCCTGAGTGTACTTTAGAATCTGTTGCCACATTTCCGTGTCAATCAGACACAGTAGACTGCTCAACGGACTTGTAATGGTCGATTTGGCATAACGAGTCGGGCCTGGAGCTGTCTTTATGATATTGGCCTGTCGTTCTCTGCCTCTCCGAGCGCCTGGGTTGCGCTGTGTTCGGCCTGGTTGCTCAGTCCACACTGTGCCGTCTCGGCCCTTCTCTTTCGTGGCTTCACATGCGTCCTCAGTGTCACAGTCGCATTCGGAAGCATCTGCGTCTGATTCAATGACATGATCGCCTGCTGCCTGTAAGACACAAGAAACTATTAGTTGAACGAATGAATGGTCTTTATTGTCATTTATACAGTAACAAGTACCGTACAATCTACTATAGAAACACTTGCTGTACGCTATGCTATAAATAAGGAATAACTTTTCCTGTAAACATATAAATATCCTATCTTTTCCTATCATAAACCAGTTCACTATGCTGTAAATACCCTAACTTTTCCTAAACCTTATGTAAACATATAAATATCCTACTTCAAACGTCTGAAGGGATTGGGAGACATACTGTACAGTTTATAATTTTCATAACTGTCTGTACATATACATATCTTATGTATCCCTATTGCTTTATTTAGCCTATATATGTTTACAAATATCAGTCTTATCCACTGAAGCCCCTTGTGTGTGTCCCCTTGTGTGTGTGTGTGTCCTTGCTCCCTCTGCTGATATAAAAGAGAATTGCAGCCTTGGAGAAAAAGATGTCAGCTGAATTCCAATGCAAATACACAGGCACACACAGAAATACTGCAAAATCGCTTTATACTAACTCGATTTTGAAAATGTAAAGATGCTGGGTGGTAGAACGCACATATCTAGGAAAAGTCATGAAAGGAGGGTCCTGAAATTTGATCGAGTGCAAAGGTCGATTTTTTTTTGTACTCACTGGTGCTGTTTAACACCTCACGGCTTTCCTAGTGTTAATGCTGTTTACACCGACAACATTAAGGGAATGTCCAGCACAGGGCACGTAATGAATCAGGGGGTTTGCTTTTTTAAGATGCGCCTGGAGGCCGTTATATTTACCCGACATGTTACTGGCGTTGTCGTAACTTTGTCCCCGGCAATTCAACAAGTCTAACCCCAGGTCATGACATGAACCATTCTTACTACCAGAGGTGTCAAGTAACGAAGTACAAATACTTTGTTAACTTACTTAAGTAGACATTTTGGGTATCTATAATTTACTGGAGTAATTATTTTTCAGCCGAATTTTTACTTCTACTCCTTACATTTTCACGCAATTATCTGTACTTTCTACTCCTTACATTTTTAAAAATAGCCTCGTTACTCCTATTTCATTTCAGCTTGTTTTCATTACAGCTTTTCATCGTTAAAAAAAACACACACAAAAAAAACCTATCCAGATAAGTCGCGCCATCCGGATAGAGTGAATTTGATTGTGGTTGGATGAGAAGTATAAACATTATACCATTCCGACACCCTATTGGTTTGTACGAGATGCATTCCATCTGCTGCACATGACACAAATCACACTCCAGCAAGGAAAGCAGATGTATGTAGCCAAAGATGTCCGTGACCGTGCCAGAGACTCAAAATAACAGCGAAATGTCCCAACCAAGCACCAGCATCAACCAGGTTGATAGCCAGGAAGATCAGCCAACCCTTCTCCATCCCTGGCCGTACCTGGAAGAATTTTTTGAAATGGTTGGATGCAAAAACAACTCCTTTCGAATGCGCTGCAAGCTCTGCGCACCCAAGTACCACGAGCTAATGGCCTTCAAAAACTCACCGTCTAATTTGAAAAAGCATATTGAGGTAAGCTGAAAGTTTGTTATTATCAGTCGACATTTTGTAGTAACCTAGTAACGTACTAATGGTAAATTTGCAATGTTTGCTATGGCTAAGAACATGCCATGGTTTGCTTGCTAGCAGTAGGCTATGATTCAATGTTTCATTTGTAATCCTTCATGTGTTGAGGTCGGAGTTTTACCGTGTTTGTTGCTGTAAAGAGTTAATTATGTTCCCACGGGAGAAGAAATGTGCGCGGTGTGTGCCATTAACAATAATGTTACTTTTCAGTCATGCCAGCAGCTGCTTGTGGTCCTAAAACAGCTTTAAGTGGCAATATTCTGGTCTGCTCAACATAATTGCATAGACCAGTGAAACTGCTCCCTAACTTGTAGTCTGACCTCCATTCATGAACTTCCAGCGTGACATTTAATACAGCGGAAGTCCTAGATAGTCTCAGCTTGTGGTTTGAGAGAAATAATATGAATCTCAATCTGTGCCTGTGCATTCATTTTCTCCACAGAAGAAACACCCCACTCGTCTAGAGAGGTACACGCAACTTTCTTCAACAGCCCTCAAAAGGAAGTCATCCACTGAAGGTTCTTTGACCCCACCCTCCAAACAAACCAAGCTGTGGGAGGCTCGAAGAGTGTCCCAGGCAAGTGTGGATGAAGTAGTCCTCAAATTCATTGTCCAAGGCTTGCACCCACCACACATTGTTCAGCAACAGGGCTTCATTGAGCTTGTGCAACATCTTCAGCCAAATACAAATATCATGACGCGTAATACTGTTGTTAACAAAGTCACAAAGGCCTCTGTTGAAATGAAAAGAAAACTGAAAGCTGCCCTTAGTGAAATTGAGTTCATAGCAACAACAACAGACTGCTGGACGGCACACCGTCGCGGTTTCATTGGTGTCACTGCGCACTGGTTTAACCCCCAGACCATGCAGAGATCCTGTGCTGCCCTGGCATGCAAGCAACTTAAAGGGTCACATACCTTTTCTGCCCTGGCTGGTGCCCTAAATGATATTCACACAGAATTCAATGTCAGAGAGAAGATCGTTCGCACTACAACTGACAACGGATCAAACTTCCTGAAAGCCTTCAGAGTTTATGGGCAGACTGACGAGAACAACAATGCTGAACCTGTAGGAGAGGGTGATGGAGAAGAGGATGATGGGGGCCAAAATGATGATAACGATGAAGAAGAGGAAAGCCTTGAGGGTGTTGAATTTGTTGATGCCGGAGCCCTGTTGGAAGAAGATGACTACTTAGAATACCAGCTACCCAAGCACCATCGCTGCGCCTGCCACCTCCTCAATTTAGTGTCCACAGTTGATGCTTCAAAAGCAGAGGTCAACCCACTGTACAAGCGCGTGTCAAGGTCCACATTTGCCAAATGCTCTAGCCTGTGGAATAAAAGTTCAAGATCAACCACCGCATCTGAAGTAATTGAAGACCACTGCAAACTCCAACTCGTAAGGCCTGTTGCTACAAGGTGGAATTCACTCTTCTCAGCCGTAGAAAGAATAGTGAGAATAACACGAGAACAAGGCGAGGGAGCCCTTGCAGCTGTCTGCAGTGAACTAGATACACCCAAGTAAGTGCTTGTTTTTCTGCCTTACAGTTAATGAAGTGATTAACAATAGATTAAGTCACAGTTTTATACTTGGAATACTGTAGAACACGTATGCACTATGCCAATATGCAGTCCCCATATTTACTATGAATGTGATTTGTAGCAACACAACTTAATTTCTAAAAGTCTCAGATGACAATATTTTTCCTTTTTAATGATCAGTTCCTCCAGTTGAAGGTGCTACATCAAGTAGACTTAATGTTCCATGTTGTGTTTTTCTCTTCTTCTTTGTACAGGTTTACTCCAGTGGAACTTGCATTTCTTGCAGAATATGCGAAGACAATGAGCCCAGTTGCAAAGGCACTGGATGTTCTTCAGGGAGAAACCGGTGTGCAGATGGGATGGTTGGTCCCCACCATAACTCTGCTAAGGACCAAGCTACAGCACCTTCAAGTCGCCTCCAAGTTCTGTGAGCCTTTGATTGCTGCACTTCTTTCAGGCCTTGAGAAACGCTTTGGAGAGATGCTTGCAGATCCAGAACTGATAGCCGCAGCCATTCTAGTTCCCAAATTTAAGACCTGTTGGACAAGTGACGAAAATATCCTCAAACTTGGTAAGTGTCTCACTTCCGCTTAATATGTGTAATTTCTATGAAGACAGTGAAATTAGTTTGAAATTACATTTAATGACACACACACACACAACACTATCCAATACACAGTTACAATACTGCCATATAGTCTAAATTGTCATGATTTTTGTTTTTTATTCCACAGGCCTTCACTATATCAGAAGCCACTTGGACTGTCAGGCCGAGAAACACTTCAGTGAGGGCTCCCAATCGTCTGAGGAAGAGGACTTATTTTCCTCCTTGAAGAACACCGGCCCTCTTGAAACGTCCCAGCAGTTGGATGCGTACCTGGGGTGCCCAGGAGACACAGTAGAGGTACTGAAGACCTTCCCAGCTGTGTGCCAGCTATCACTCAAACTTAATACGGGACTCCCTGCCTCAGCAGCCTGTGAAAGACTGTTTAGTGTCGCAGGGCTGATCTTCAGGCCAAAAAGAGCATGCATTGGCTCAAAGAACTTTGAGAACCTGCTGCTTTTGCGGCTGAACAAAGCTTATTGGTAACTCTGATGCTGATGTAGATTGTGTGTATGTGTGTTTTTTTTCAGGAAATATTGAATCACTACTTTGTTATGGTTTGTATGGTTTTGCCCTCACAGTTCCAATAAAGGCTATTGACTTTTTACTTTTGACGTTTGACTTTTGACGTTTGACTTTTTGCACCATTACAATACTTAGGCAACTAGTCATCATATCTTCCGTGTTCACATGTTAATGCTCAGTAGTACACATATATGGTTCTTTAATGTATTTGCATTGTACTAAAATGTGTTCATTTTCAATGGGCATAAATGCGTCTGAAACAAGTGCATCCCAAATTTTTCAACATTAACATTTTAATAATAACATAATAGTCATTATGGCCTTTAGAAAAATGTTTTTTTTCGGGGGAGGTGGGGTAGTGCACTATAGGCCCCTGTGGCGTGGCCTAAGCTTTTGTCCTTAATGGCATTTTTTTCCCCTTACATTACTTTTACTTTTATACTTTAAGTAGTTTTGAAACCAGTACTTTTATACTTTTACTTGAGTAAAAAGCTTGAGTTGATACTTCAACTTCTACAGAAGTATTTTTAAACCATAGTATCTATACTTCTACTTGAGTAATGAATGTGAATACTTTTGACACCTCTGCTTACTACACATTCAGCAAGACTTGCTCCAGTGTGGCTGTGAATGGGCTCGCTCCCTCGCTCGCTCTGCTGCCCCCCCCCACTGTTAACTTCGGTGCTAATTTTAGGCCTAGGTGAAATAAAAAAATTATGTTGGGACATTTTTAAGAGTGGCCGTATGTCTGGAGTCTTTGCCTTGCTTAATTTTTCGCTTGGCAGAGCCACTCAGTTGTCGCCTGTACATTTTGATTTCTTCGTTGATAGTTGATAGTTTGGCGGCACTGCGTCATCGCGCACTTGTCTGTGACTGGGGGGGGGGCACTTACACCGAACTCGCAATTATTTATCTTTTTATACATGATAGCCTAAATATAACCGTTAGTTTTGTACCTGTGTGGATGTCTTCCAGTAAATATAGCCTATATTTTAAAAATGTGCCCAAAATATTTTAAAGGTCTATTCATTGTCCGAATAATTTGGTGCCCCCCCATTGGCTGGTGCCCCAGGGCGTTCACCCGATGCAATATATGGATAATCCGGGCTTGCCTCCGGAGCCATAGCCGCCACCTTTGTAGACTGAGATATTCGTTTCACATACATTATATACAATTTTAGATTTAAAAAAGGCCCAAGCGCTCTTAAAGGATAGATGACAATTTTGCGAAATGATGGCGCTCAGTTGTGGTTCATAAGGCTGCATGCTCCGTGCTCGTTCACCCGCTAATGATTAATCAGAACATCTGTTTATGTATGTACATTCTTGTTGTCCAATTTGTCCAATATGCCTGTTTCTCCTGAATAATAATAATAATAATAATAATACTACTATGAATATGGGGACAAACCTAGCCGTCTACTAGCGCATCAGTTGAGACGACAAGCAGCTGCTCGGCTTATCCCACAAGTTAAAGACAGCTCGGGCACTCTCCAATCTACTCCCTCTAGTATAAATGAAACGTTTGTCACTTTTTATTCCTCCCTATATAAATCAGAATTTCCAGCTGATACGTCTAATATGATAACCTTTCTATCAAATCTCGACATCCCTAATGTTAATCTGGCTGACGCAGAGAATATGGACAAATCTCTTGACATAGATGAGCTTACTAAATCAATTAAACTAATGCAAAATAACAAAACCCCTGGCCCTGATGGCTACCCTGCAGAATTTTATAAGACCTTCAATACCAAGCTTTCCCCTCTTCTACTCGACATGTATAATGAATCTCTAGCGAACGGCTCCCTTCCCCCCACTCTGACACAAGCTACTATTTCCCTTATTCTTAAAAAAGATAAAGACCCAACTGACTGTGGATCCTATAGACCTATATCCCTCCTAAATGTAGACAGTAAAATACTAACAAAGACCCTTTCCGCTAGACTAGAAAAAATCTTACCTAATATTATTTCAGAAGAACAAACCGGTTTTATTCAGAAACGCCACTCTTTCTCGAATGTTAGGAAGCTCTTAAACATAATACATTCTCCATCATCTTCGAGTCCTGCGGAGGCGGCTATTGCTCTTGATGCTGAAAAAGCTTTTGATAGAGTGGAATGGGGATATCTATTTGCGCTACTCAAAAGATTTGGTTTTGGCAATACATTTATCTCTTGGATTCAATTACTGTACACCTCCCCCAAAGCTAGCATTTGCACCAACAACTTTAGGTCCGCCTATTTCCCCTTAGCACGAGGAACAAGGCAAGGGTGCCCCCTGTCTCCACTCCTATTTGCGCTAGCAATTGAGCCACTCTCCATCTCCCTCAGGACCTCACAGCTCTTCCGAGGTGTGTTACGTGGGGATGCAGAATACAGGGTCTCTCTATATGCGGACGATTTACTTCTATACATATCTAACCCTGTCTCTGCTGTCCCCCATATACTCTCAATCCTTCAGAGCTTTGGCGGTTTTTCCGGGTACAAACTGAACTATAGAAAAAGTGAATTCTATCCTATCAACAATAGTGCTAAACAAATCACACAAGCCGAACTACCATTTAATATCTCAGCTCAAGGCTTTAAATATCTTGGTATACAGATAACAAACTCATTCCCCTCTCTCTTTTCTGCCAATTTCTCCCCCCTACTTGATCAGGTAAAATCAGATCTCCAAAGATGGGGCAGTCTGCCTCTGTCCATAGTAGGCAGGATACAGTCAATAAAGATGACGATACTCCCTAAATTCTCATACCTCTTCCAGTGCATCCCATTATTCCTGCCCAAATCATTCTTTAAATCTCTTGACAAAATCATCTCCACATTCATTTGTCAAGGCAAACAGCCCAGGATTAAAAAACACACATTGCAAAGAGGCCGTGACAATGGTGGCTTGGCTTTGCCTAATTTCATTTACTATTACTGGGCTGCCAATATTCAAAAGATAAACTACTGGCTTCACTCTCCTTTGACAGACTGGTGCTTGCTGGAAGCTGAATCTTGCTATATATCCTCCCCTCCTGCAATGATTTACTCTAAATTGCCTATATCCCTCTCCAAATTTACCTGCAACCCAGTGGTGTTAGCTACCCTTAAGATTTGGGCCCAGTTTCGTCTCCACTTTAAGTTTGCAGACAGCTCCATTAATGGTCCTATAAATAAAAATCATCTATTCCCTCCCTCCACTTTGGATTCCGCCTTCTTGCTCTGGAAGGACAGAGGCCTTACAAACTTTTCGAACCTCTTTGAGAAAAACATTTTTTGTCGTTTCGAGATGATATGCACTAAATATGACTTGCCCCGGAGTAATCTCTTTCGTTATTTCCAGATCAGAGACTTTGTGAAAACCCAATACCCCTCTTACCCCGAAATGCCACACAACCAACCCTGGGAAAATCTTATGGCGTTCACACCAGGTCAAGAAGGCCTTATCTCAAATATATACCACTCTCTCACTTGTCTCGACACACACTCTCTAACCAAAAATAGGAACAAATGGGAAACTGAACTCAATGTAAACTTCACTGACGAGTGGTGGGATGGAGCGATAGACCGCATTAACACCTCAACCTCTTGTGCCAGATTAGGCCTTATTCAATTCAAAGTCTTCCATAGGCTTCACTTTTGCAAATCTAAACTCGCAGCGATATATCCTGATGTAGAGGACAAGTGTGAACGATGTGCTTTATCCCCAGCCAATCTTACCCATATGTTTTGGTCATGCCCTAGGCTGGTAACCTTCTGGACTACTATCTTTAAGATACTGACAGAGGTTTTCTCTGTTAATCTCGAACCCTCACCCCAGATAGCCATATTTGGAGTTCCACAAGATTTCAGTCTCCTAACCACCAAAGACTCCAATATAGTAGCATTTACTACACTGCTGGCAAGGCGTAGAATTTTACTAGGATGGAAATCTCCAACTCCTCCTTCAATAGCCATGTGGCTTACAGACATAATGCACTTCCTAAAGTTAGAAAAGATTAAGTTCACGCTTAGAGGTTCAACAAAAAAATTCTACTTGCACTGGCAACCGTTCATCACATATTTTGAGAACCTGACAGCACTTCCTACAAACTGATGCTTTTGTAACCAAGCAGTTTGTTGTCTGCCTTGGCCTCTGAGACCATGACATTTCCAAATAAAACTGACACTAACTTACCTATGAATATATTGTAGCTCATGATCTGACGCCTGAATATGACTTATGTAAGCAGCAATCTCCTACTACATCATTTATACAACCTAGCAGAATTCCTTATGATATTATTTCCCCCCCCAAATTTTCTTCTACATTTTATTGTTATAATTTGTTCGTGTATATGTATGTATATATGTATATATGTATGTATGTATGTATGTATGTATATATGAATATATTTAAAAATATATATAATTTCTTATAATTTAGTTTTTTATCTATTTCTTTACTTAACTTTTTTTTTTGGTAACTTGTTTATATGTGTGTGTGACTGGATGGACAGATCTATATGTATATATGTATGCAGACATGTTTAAGAGGGAGGGGTGGGTGGAGGGCAGGGAGAAAAACAGAAAATATTCATGCCTTTTTCAATGTACATGACATCTATACTGGAATAAAAAAATATTATATAAAAAAAAAAAAATAATAATAATAATAATAACTTTTATTTTATGTATAGCACTTTTCCTGCAAACGAATCACTGTTGTAGCATTATGCGCACCAGGGGAGGCTGGATGCGGTTGAAATCAGAGGACCGACTTATTGTCATGCATGGAAGTGAATGGGGAATGGTATCAAACACTCGGTTTACAATGAGCCCGTCCTCCGATGTCAACGTCCTCCAGCCTCTCCTTAATTGCCGCTGCTATGCAAATATAGTCCTATAGTCGCAGATGGAATATGATTTGGTTGTGTAGTATGCACGAGGCGACCACCACCTATCAGGATAACATGTTAGGATATATATATTTTTCAAAGGTCCTATTGTCAATTCGTCTAGCACCAGCTGCTTAGCTATGATGTTACATATCTTATCAGTTTTCCTGTTTTAATATTCACATTATCAGTATTGTACCCTACCAGGTGTAGCAGGATACTCCTTTTTCAGTTCTCACGTCAAACACAACACTCAATTAATAGTTTTAGAACATTTTAATAGACCATTCAGCTCTTACATCATAGTGGCCAAAAGGGGAAGGACTCTGTGTTTTCTAAAAGTATATAATATATTGTAAACTGAAGAGGAAACACCTTTCCTCTCAGGGTTGGGTCCAGCTGCTGCAGCACTGCTTTGTAGGTGTAACTTTCAATACATATACCACTTGTGCAATAGAAAACATCTCTCCTCTTTCTTGGAGCAGTCAACAAAAGAACCGATTCTGATTCTTATTCCAACAAACAGTACAACCCCCCCCCCCCCTCTCAGACGAACACCGTTCGTGGCAAAAAATACCCGGTTTGTCAGCAATGTTCACCTCTCGCTGCTTAGGTTCATGTGTTACTACTGAGAGCGTAGAGCGGTAATAGCTGCTGGTCTCCGGCGCCTCACAGGGTACACGGCGCCGGATTTGGCTGAAACAGCGATGATCTGATATCGTTTGCACCTCACATACTCATTGTGACATGTATTCTAAGTTGTGAGAGTTATAGTGTTACGTCCTCCCCCAGGGACGTGCAAGTGGGCCACCATAGAACAAACAATATCAAAACACACCTCTTCCCTGATCCTAATCCAAAAGGATAGCGAACTAGCGAACTAACTATCCCTACCACGTAGGCTGTGCTGGTGATGTTGAAGAACATGTCTCCCTCCTCTACACAGTTTCACAGTTAACAATCATAATCAATTCAACTGCTCTTCCTTGGGCAATTGTCTGATGTGTTGTGGGCCAGTGTTTCCTCTTACATTGAATAGGTGGGGCACCCCCACCACCAAGCACCCCCTCCTCCCCTGTTGTTGTTATTGTGAGCTTGTGTATCACTCACCCATAGAAGAGCAGCAGGAGAGCCAGCACAGGCAGGTTAGTGGAAGACACGTAGGTGTCTTGTTGAAAGCAGACGATGATGACGATGACCGAGGTCGCAGGGACGATGTAGTTACACTGTGGGAACAGAACCCAACGCATTCCTCAGTATATCATACTGTACCGTTTATCTCACATCCCTCTGTATATCATACTGTACCGTTTATCTCACAGTCTTTAAAGGTAAATTGAGCTCACAACAAACTCACATCACTTTTCTTTTTTGATCTACATCAGCAAGCACCTGCAAAAAAAATAAGATCAGTAGCATGGACATTTCAACCAGCTACCTTCTGCACATAGGGCATGGTCCATGCCATTACACTACCAAGCTGCTCACAACAAATGCACAGAGTCATGACAGGAAGGACTACAGAGTCACTGCTGCCAGGATATTGGACTCACACCACACCCAACCTCACAGCACTAAACAACAGGGCCATCTCACGCATCGCCACCACAATAGAACAGGACATCACCCACCCACTCAATCTGTACTCACTCACTGCCATCCGGGCATAGGTACAGAACACTACGGTGCAAGAGGGCTCGCTTTGGCAAAAGCCTGATCCCCGCAGCCATTGTGGCCTTAAATAACAGACTGCGCTGAGTGTGTGTACTTGTGTATCTGTCATGTGTAGTACTGTCTGTTGTTGTCTGTGTTATACTGTGTTGTATGTATAGATGTATACTGTACAGTGGTGTGAAAATACATTTCCCCTGGGGGACAATCTAATCTAATCATGACAGGGAGGACTACAGAGTCATTGCCCATCTTCCACCGTAGGTTGAAGACCCATCTCTTCAGGCTACATATTGACATCTTGACTGTAATATTATTTTAATTTTTTTAAGTAATCCGTCCTTCTTCTATCATTGTGACTGCCGATGGCCCCTGATCCTACCATAGATTATTTCCTTATGATGGCTGATGTATATAGATGATTCACTTACTTTAGACAAATGTACTTGTTGTAAGTCGCTTTGGATAAAGGTGTATGCTAAATGGCATGTAAACATGTACATGTAAAGTTACATATCTTTTTTGTAGGAAATTAAACCCATCTGAATCTCATTGACTGTCTACAAGTCAAACATCTTACTGAAGAGCCACAGCTACTCCATGTACAAGCACACACACTCACACACTCACACACACACTCTCACACACACACACACACACACACACACACACACACACACACACACATATGCACACACACACACACACACACACACACATATGCACACACACACACACACACATATGCACACACACATATGCACACACACACACACACACACACACACACTTCATAGGACCATTAGAACTGCATGCTGGGCAAAGACACTCACTCAGCAACATAGGCTGTGTTCGGAATAGCGTACTAGCATACTACTCATACTAGATATGACATAGATTTTGAGTATGTAGTACGTTCACACTGTACAGTATGTGAGATTTGAGTATGCGAGAAACTTAGTAGGCGAGCAGTTACTTCTGTGAAAATTGAAGTCAGTTACGATGGACACTAGCTCGGGTCCTATTTCCCAAAATGCATTTCGCGTCCAGGGTTGCAGAGTTGCGTCCAGGGTTGCCAGATGGGGCGGGTTACTGCCGAATGGGCTACTTGATTTTGAGGTTATAGAAAGTTTAGGCTGTAAATTGTCAATCCCATCTGGCAACCCTGTGCGCTTTCAGCCTCGTCAAACTGCGTCATACAAACTTGTCATACAGCTTTTGTTTGTCCGATAGCCTGGGGACCGAAAGCTTGCAATAAACATCGTTTTTTGCACATATTTGAGAGTGCAGATGCTGCTTTTTTGCACTCTATTTGATACTGTTCAGCTGCAGCACCCCAGCTAAGTCTGATCACGGATGAGCGGTGGTATTTTCACTATACTGGGAATTAACATGTATTAACAATAATTAACATTAACATGGTGAAATGCATTCTTAGACATGACTACATTGTCATGATTACAAATATGCCACTTGAAATGCATGAAATCCAAGTTTATTTGTGTCTTACACACATGTTCACCTAGTATTTGACTGTTTGTAGCCCAATCACGAATGATCCCAGTATTGTAGCTTCAGACGGACAAGTTGGTTGTAGTGCTTGCCCACGATATGTTATTGCTCATATATACGTATATATACGTATATATATATATATATATATATATATGTGTGGTGGCCTGGGAAAACCCTTCACATGGTGGCATTTTGACATTTTCATTTTTTTATATTTCCATAAATTAGAAGTTCTCAGCTATTCATAACTGGTTGAATGACTGAGATAGCCCTTTATTTTAAAAAGTTATGAGCATTTTAATGTAGCATGTCAAAAAAAGTGAAAGGGGAGAAATCCTCCCCTTTCTCCTCCGGGTCGGGGGAGGAGCCTAGATGCAGATCGGCCGGTCTCGTTTGTCTGCTTGTGATGCGGTGGTAGTCTGCTCGCCTCGTCGGTATGCGAGGGACCGATCCATTTGTGTGTCTTCTAGTTAAGATTTTATTACTTTATGCTTATTGTGAGCATCAGTAAACTGGCAATAACACAGGTGGAAGTATCGTCTCTCCTTTCGCTCATGTGTGCGTGCGTTGCTTAACTGAGAATGAGACACGTTCAACGTGATGTTGTTTCGCTAGCAAACTACCCGCCACAAAAACATCAAAATAAGTACTTTCTCTTTTGTTTTCTTAAAATGTTTATTCACCATAATGTAGTATGGAGTTCAAAGTACTAGAATACCACATAATATCAAAATCGCCAAAATCGCGATTTCCATCTATATTTGCTCTTTGCCACGAACGAACGCCAGCGACATCCGACGGGTTTTCCCAGGCCACCACATTATATATATATATAAATTTATTTTTTTAATTCTGATTTTATCCCTTTTTCACCCAATTTAGTATCCAACCTAGTATCCAATTATCCCCTGCCTATTGCGTAGGATCCGCCGCACGACCCCGTGGCCGGCAGCCCAGAGGAGAAAGCCAGGCAGACTAGCTGTCTGGCTCCTCGAGCCCGACACCGTTATTCCGGCACCCCGGGGGCGGTGTTGCGCGACGGATCCTTGTCCGGAAATAGTCCTATACCCCCCTTGGGAGCGGCCGCTCAATATGGATTCGATCCCAGTCCCCAGTGGGCAGCTTTGCACCAGAGGCTGATGCTTAGACCGCTGCGCCACCGCGGGGCTCATATATATTTATTTTAATCATGTTATTTTACCAACTGTTAAGACAACAATATAGTAAGCTAGTTACTTGAGCTAGCTAAAGATGTTGGCCCCCCAAATCATTTTACAACGTGTTGTAATTATGTTACGATATTTCTGTCGAGTGAGTGAACTGAACCAACGTGGTGCCACCCCGAGAAGTGAACCGGGAGTAATCTCAATGAACAGGGAGTTCAACATGCGTCAAATGCTTAAATTCACTCCGAGCAGTGTCAACATCGATGGGGGTCTCCAATCGACTCCATTCAAAGTGATTTACGATCCCGCCCCTCTCCCCTGTCCGGACACATTTGAATTTTCACCGTAAGCCCCGGTAAAGCGACGTTATTAACCTGCAAAGAGTGTGCCCCGGGCACCGTATTTGTCCGTGAATAACACCGGCTAGGAAGGTGGTAAAAACACAATACTACTTTGCTAACTCCACCATCGCTATACGGTCATTTTGAGCCATCAACCAACCCACTGGCACCCCGGGAAGTTATTTTTCGAACCCCGAGAGCATGCATAAATGTCTATCCGGAAAGAGTGCACTCTCCTCGGCCGCTGCACGCGCCTCTCCTCGGTAACGCGGAGGAACGAAAAGCTTACAGTACCGCGTATTCCCAGGCGGTCTCCCATCCAGGTACTAACACGGCCCAACCCTGCTTAGCTTCCGAGGTCGGACGAGATCGGGCGTATTTTTTTTCTTCAAAAATACATTTCACAGATAATTGTGACTGCTCCTGGTGTTTCTGGACACCTCTCGGAAATGAGAAAGACGTCAAATTCGTCTTGAAAGTTTTTTTTTTTTTTTTTCAGATTTTCGTTTTTTTAGCTAACATTCAACTCGAAGATGTGAAGTACCCACTCGTTATTTTTCCGAACAGTTTTACGTTAATTAAATAAGTGTAATCTATAACACAATGACTTCGTTTCTTGTTGTTTGATGGGGATTCATTATCTTTGATGGGGATTTTCTGTGCTTAGTGATTTCAGGTGTAGCAACTTTCAAATACTCATGTCGTCTTCAATTTGTTTCCGATTTCAATGTATGATGCATCATTTGAAAGCTTACAATCTGTAGTTTAAGCACATGTAAAAAACAGAAAAATGACTTCGCCTACAGGTAGCCCTTTTCATTGGCCTGTGTCACAATTTGTTCAGTTGGTTATTTACATTATTCACAAAACACATACAGATACGATACGTAAATAACACAGTGAGACATGACAGACAGCACAACACAGAATGTGGGACAGACATAGAATAGACAAAAGACGACAACAAAAAAGACCAAGTAGCATACCAGGTCTTATCTATGCCTGGCAGCCCTTGGTCAACTCAGAAAAATCATAACGTCAACATAACAAATAAACCATATGCAAAATAATCCAAACAAAGACACAATAAAGAATGCTACAACAAATAAAGAAATGATAAAACAATAAAGAATGATAAAGCAAAGGATATGACACATATATATGACAGACAGCGCAAAAAGTGGGACAGACACAACCCTAACCCTAACCCTAAACCCTAAACCTAAAACAGAATAGACAAACCAACATGAGACCAAGTAGCATACCAGGTCTTATTTATGCCTGGCAGCCCTTGGTCAACTCAGAGAAAACATAAAACAAACATAAACACTGACTCAAAACCAAACACAGATACTAATCCTCTATATTAAAACCTAACATCCCTGATCCCGTAATAGTCACCAAAGTGCTATTATTGACAAAGTGTTTACAAAAATCTACTTTCCCCAGTGTGTGCACTAACCTAACATCCTTTTTAAATAGTGACACAAACAAATCCCACACCCTGGTAACTTTCCCCTCATAATGTGCTACATTCCTCCTACATACAATTGCATACCTTACGTGACTCAACAAAAAATTAACCAAATCTACGTTCACTTCTTTCTTTTTTCCCACCACCCCAAACAATAACAATTCCTTTCATTCAATCTCATTCATGACGGTAACCCCACAGTGTACACTTAACAACCCCTTTACTTTCACAAATAAGACAGACAAACTTGGACATTCAACAAAAAAGTGGTCAAAATGTTCATCCCTCCCTTTACATACATCACATACCCTACCTACATTCCTATCCATTTGGTGCAATACGACATTTGTGTAAACCCTATTGTGCCTAATCTTAAAATCATTGTGCTCACATTCTACGCTATTATATTTCACACCCAAATTTGCCCATACCTTTCCCACATCAAAACCTTCAAAAACCCTTTCCCACACTTTCTCTGACGCTGGCCTCACCAACCCATCACCCAGTAAATCCATGTATATCCCTTTTGTTTTCACATCCTCAAACTTGACCTCTAAACCTTTCCTTTCTACCCGTAATTCTACCATCCTTTTTTTCCTCACCTGCCTCTCCCTGTCCTAACATTAAAGTTTTCCATTCCCTACTTATACTGTCCCTAATTCTATTATACACTCCTGCAATCCCACCTATTCTTATATCCCTATTCACTGCCCTTATTCCCTGCACTATCTCCTGCTCTGTTTTGAAATTGTTCTCTGACACTAAATGTTTTACCTGTCTAAACCCTGCCTGTTCAAAGTGCTTACTAACTATCATCTTGCTATTGTACTTTATCTTGGGGTTAAAAAAGATGGGCTGATTTAAAACCTCATCTTTCCCTACACACTTGTACCTTACCTGCTCTAAATATTTCCCCCATGCCTCAAACACCTCTCTATAAAACAGTGACATTCCCTCATACCGTGGTTTATTAAAAAACATTAAAAGACTATTCACACCACACCCTCCATATCTGTGCAAATAATCCTCAAAGAAACCCATCCAACAATATTCATCCCTACCATACAAAAACTTTTTCACAATTTTGACCCTAAGTGCCCTTTTCTTCACCTCTATATCTATCAATTTTAACCCCCCATTCTTATAACTATTTATTAACACCCTGTGCCTAATTAGTGCCTGCTTGCTATCCCACAAAAAACTATTTATCACCCCATTCAATTCTTTCGTGACCCACAAAGGTAAATCTAGTGCACTCAACACATGGTTCACCTTGGATAGGATCAGGCAGTTTATTACCGTCACCTTCCCCCTTAGTTTCAGTTTTCTCCTTCTCCATGAATTCAGTGTATGTTTCACCCTGTTCAAAATCCCTGTCCATGTTACATCCCTTGCTTCTTTTTCATTCACACCCACATTCACTCCTAGCACTTTTATCATTCCATTTGCCACTTTCAAAGGTAAATCGCATTCACTCATGTCTACACTCCCTACACACAGTATTTCTGACTTCTCTACATTCATTTTAGCCCCTGATGCTTTCCCATATACTTCTAATAACTTGACTACTCTCTTCACACTGTCTACATCCCTAACTGTTATGTTTGTGTCGTCTGCATACTGATGTATTAAACTCCTCCCACCCCCTGGAATATGTATACCCTGAATGTGTTTGTCTGATTTTAACAACGTCGCCAGTGGCTCTGCTGTAATGCTATACAGCAGACTGGACAACGGACAACCCTGCCTAACTGATCTTTCTAAACTAAAACTATCTGTCAAAACTCCACTACACTTTACCCTACTCTTTGCACAACTATACAGTAACCTAATCCACTGAACTATCCTCTCCCCAAAACCAAACTTCTCTAACGTCCTAAACATAAACTCATGCTCTACTCTATCAAAAGCTTTATTGAAATCTACACTCAACACTATCCCTCCCTCTTCCTTCATGTGTTTCACTGTATCCCTGACTGACCCTATTGTATCCGCTATATCTCTCCCTGGTATGCTATACGCCTGAGTCGATGACACTATGGACCCTACTACTGACTTAATCCTATTGGCTAAAATCTTCGCTAACACTTTGTAATCTGTATTCAATAAACTAATCCCTCTGTAATTCCCTAACTGTAACTTACTACCCTTCTTGTATAATAAAGTAATTAACCCTGTTGCCATCGACTCACTAACCTTCTCTACCCTTTCCATTTCCTTATAAACCCTCAACAAAATCTTACTAAGCACTGCACTAAAACACTTGTAGAATTCACCTGGTAAGCCATCAGAGCCCGGGCTTTTGTCATTATTTGAGCTCTGAATGGCTAAGGTGACCTCCCCCTCTGATAAATCCCTATCACACCCTTCCCTGTCACTATCTGCTAACCTATGCTCAACTGTCCCTAAAACTTCTCCTACACTGTCTACACTACCTTTTTTGAATAAATTCTCATAATACTCCTGCACTGTCTCCAAAACCCCTACATAGTCCTTCACTATCTCCCCTTTCTCATTCTCTATCTCTTCTATGTATGTTTTCCCCTGCTTCTGCTTCTCTAACCCTAAAAAGAACGCTGTGCATTTCTCGCCTTCTACTGTATACTGTGCCCTACTCCTAACTATAGCCCCTCTACACTTCTCCTTTTCATACGCTTCTAATTCCCCCCTAATCTCCATGTATTTCCCTACGCTTCTATCTGGGTCCCTGTCTATTTCTTTTAGTTCCTCATCCATCCTCCCTCTCAATACACTTTCTTTTCTCTTTCTATCCTGACCTCGTTTTCTACAATAACTAATGCTTAATTGTTTTACCTGTCTCTTAACACACTCCCACCATTCACACACATTCTCTTCATACATTCCACACTTCATTCGCTCACTAATATGCTCATTCACCATATCCCTAATATACTCACTCTCCCCTAATACCCTCGTGTTCAAACACCACACACCTCCCCCTTTCCCTGTGTGCCTACCCCCTAAGTGAAAAGTGATTGCTGCGTGATCGCTGTACCCCGTGAATTTGTGTTGTATATCCCCTATTTCCTTTTCTATCCCCTGTGACACTAAACATAAATCTTTAGTCTTTATCTAATACATTAAAGTCACCCACCAAAATACAATTCCCTGTGCAGTGCAAGCCCAGTTCTACAAAAGAATAACTCTTTTCAACCTCTCTATTTGGTGCATACACATTAATTAATCTAAACATAACATTATTTATATTAAATTCTATCCCTGTTACCCTACCCTTCCCATCATTCAAAACCTCTCTTACATTCTCTACCCTATTCTCTTTAATTAATATCGCTACCCCACATGATTTATTTGTCCCATTATTTGTAAACAGCATTCCCCTCCATTTCCCCTTGATTTCTGTCATTTTTGTGTCTGTCCACTTTGTCTCCTGCAGTACCAGAACATCAGACGTGAAAGTCACCAGCACCTCCTCCAGCTTCTCCATATTGTTGAGCCCATTGATGTTTATGGAGGAAAGCGTGACCATTGAAAACAAGTGTAGGAGGATAAATATGTTTACTGCCATTTTTAATTTCATTTCTTCTTTCCCTCCGCGTTCTGCTGCTTTGATTTGCGCTTTAGTTTCCCCTCTAAAAGCGCCCTCTTCCTCCCTCCCACTATCGTCAACAGCTCAGACTCGTCTTGCTCCCCGCACCCATCGTCACTGTTTGTTAACATCTTTTCAGATGCTTTCGGGGGGGGGCTTACGGATACGGCCCCTCGTATCCGTAAGTTCATGGGGGTTCCCTCCTTTGGTTTGTTGCCTGCCTCTTGTGCTTCTTTCGGGCGCACGACTCTCGGGGGCAAAGGCTCTTGTTGGGAACCTCTCCCCCCGGTCGTCTGTGCGCTCCCTTGCAACTCCGATGCCCGATGCCCTTCGGATGGCTCATCGTGACTTCGTATTTATTTAATCCGATATAGCGACAGCCCACGACGAGCCCGCACACCTCCTTCGTCGCCCGGAGCAGCGCCATCATCGTCACCTTCTCCTCGCCGACCAGCTCCACCGCCACCGTCAACTCCTTACTGTAGGCCGGCTCCTCTCGCTCCTCTCTCCTCTCTCCCTCTCGCTCCTCTTTCTCCGCCTGCGCCCTCGCTTCCGCTGCCTGTTTCTCTCACTTCATCTCTCACTTTCTGTCTCTCCATCTCCTCTCTCTCTCTCTCTCCTTCTTTCGCCATGCCTGTGTCCGTGTTCTTTTTAGCCGTGTCGTCTGTCGTTCCGCGTTCCTTTACCATGTTGAGCCGTCCGTGTACAAACAAAACGAAAAAACAAAAATATCCCCCCTAACAGCAAGCTGCTGGGGGAATAAACTCTTACACACTGACTCTCCTTTCACTCACACAAACTACGCAAATATTCAAACACTAAACTCTCATGCACACAAACAAATTCCAAACGCTCTCGCTGCTAAACCGCACTTTTTACGACAGGTCGTATTCAGGGTGGTATGGCCGTGAGCAAGAGGACCATGACCCTAAGCATCCATATGCCTGTGCCTGGAGCACTCTTGTTCATGGAACTTTATTATATAAGCACTCTATTTGTGGGTAGACTATGCACCAAGGACGTGTCGTCCATATAAGCAGAGTAAGCAGTGCTTACCCAACGAAAAAAAAAAAAAAGGACCTTGAAAATATTACAATAAAAGTGCATGTAACCGTTTGTTTGTTTTCATTAAAAGAGTCGTATTTTAGGTCCCGGGGCAGCAGGAGTCATTCATTTTGACGTTGCATTTTTAGCGCCACCTGCAGGAGTAAGCACTTCCTACTCTCCCAGCTAGCAGGGAATGTTCCCACAACATTGGCTAACATTCCCTACAAGTTCTGCTAATGTTTTAAAGAAAACGTTTTCATCTAATGTTCAAAGAGCATTTTAAGGATGTTTACCATTTCAAATAATGTTCCTATAACGTTAAATGTTAACAAAGTAAGAACGTTTTAGGTGCAACATTCTGAGGATGTTTTGGGGACATTGTTTAGGTAACAGATTATAGAATGTTCTTTTATAAAATGTTCCCACAATGTTACATGATAACAAAGAATGGACATTTTCAAAGCAACTGTTAAGCCACGGTGGTGAGGGGGCTCAAGGACACGACAACGGAGGCAGAATACTGTGAAGCCCCGTAGGGTATTTATTTACGGTGGAAAAACTGAAAGGATGAGTCCGGGGGTTTCAACCTGGCGGGCTGGCGGTAGTGGTTGGCGTGGGCTGTGGAGGAACAGAAAAACAGGGTAAGTCTCCACGGTAGGCCAGTACATAAGATATAAACGAATCACAAAGTTAGGCACGAGAGCAAAGTTCACGACTAGTCACAGAGGATACTTGCCAGGTCATTCTTAGGGAAGAACTGACGATGAGTGAGTAGAAATCCAGGGTAGATGTAGACAGAGGGTTGATTGGGAGTGGAGACAGGTGTGCAGGTTTGGCTGAAGATCTAATTAGGGGGACAAGCCTCAGCTGCGGCGGAGAGCACGCTGTGCTCGAGTTGTGGGGGCGGGTGCTCGAGCTGTGGGGGCGGGGGAGGGCGTGTGTGAAGGCCCAGCCGTAACAGGAACATTCGGATAATGTTTTCAGGATGTTATTGATGCCTCAGATCACAAAACGTTTTTTCTAGAATGTTCCTGTAATGTGATATGTAAACAAAGGAAGAACGTTTTACCTGCAACATTCCAAGGATGTTTTGGGGACATTGTTTAGGTAACAGATTATAAAATGTTCTTTTATAAAATGTTCCCACAATGTTACATGATAACCAGAGGCGGATTTAGGATTGTAGGAGATCCGGGGCTTAGCCCAGAGGGAGAATATAATGTGCGCTCGGAGCGCGCCGGAAAAAATAGCTTCTTTTTTTTGCCGAAAACTCCATGTTTACTAGCTGTAACATTAACGTTACATCATTATTTTTCACTTGTTACTCAGTCAACCAGAGTGCAGATATCAAAGACTATCAGCCTGTTATTCACTTTATTTGTACAAGTATTATCCTTTGTTTGATTTCTTACCATGTACCGTAACAGTACCGTGCTATGTTTCATTTTCATTATAACATAACGTTATGTTATGATAGCCAGCTAGCATTAGCAAACCGGAAAAGTAGTGTCAGTGAGTCAGTCACCTTTCTAATAAGATTCACAAACCTGAAACATCATCTATGTCATCACTGCTGGTGATGTCATTGTTGTCAGCTGCTGAAACTGCTGCTGCAACAGTTCTTGGCGCTTCCATCCTTACAATTTTGCAAGTCAGGCACTGATTGAGATCACTTCTTCAGGGCAGGGCAGGC
This sequence comes from Nansenia antarctica, assembly GCF_963989245.1. Taxonomy (NCBI): domain Eukaryota; kingdom Metazoa; phylum Chordata; class Actinopteri; order Argentiniformes; family Microstomatidae; genus Nansenia; species Nansenia antarctica. Next base: position 52,473,933 of record NC_137675.1, read on the forward strand.
GACGCAGTACGCAGGCTAATGTCGCGCAGCTGCTGCCTCTCTGTTGGACTCCGGTACTGCACTATACTCACGAGAGTTTTTTTTTTTTTTTTGAAAAGTAAAACATTCGGGGCTTTTCAGAAAACATCCGGGGCTTGAGCCCAAGTAGCCACCCCCTAGCGCCGCCCCTGATGATAACAAAGGAAGGACATTTTCAAAGCAACATTCGATAATGTTTTCAGGATGTTATTGATGCCTCAGATCACAAAACGTTTTTTCTAGAATGTTCCTGTAATGTGATATGTAAACAAAGGAAGAACATTTTACCTGCAACATTCCAAGGATGTTTTGGGGACATTGTTTAGGTAACAGATTATAGAATGTTCTTTTATAAAATGTTCCCACAATGTTACACAATAACAAAGGAAGAACATTCCCAGCTAGCAAATTTTTTTTCTAAGAAATGTTCAAAGAATGTTACCTAGAATGTTATCGTAATGTTTTCAGCAGGAAGTTTTCTTTAAGTTCCCAGAATGTTCTAGGATAATGTTCTCTAAAAACATTTTTAAAATGTTGTGTGATAACCTTCTTAAAATGTTAAGTGACAACATTGCTAGAACATTATGCCCTAATGTTCTTGAAAATGTTTTCAGCGGGAAGTTTTCTTTAAGTTCCCAGAATGTTCTAGGATAATGTTCTCTAAAAACATTTTTTAAATGTTGTGTGATAACCTTCTTAAAATGTTAAGTGACAACATTGCTAGAACATTATGCCCTAATGTTCTTGAAAATGTTTTCAGCGGGAAGTTTTCTTTAAGTTCCCAGAATGTTTTAGGATAATGTTCTCAAAAAACATTCTACAAATGTTTGGTAATAACCTTCTTAAAATGTGAGTTGACAATATTGCTAGAACATTACACCTTATGTTCTCAAAACATTTTCAGCTTAAGTTTTTTGTTTGTTCCCAGAATGTTTTAGGATAACGTGCTCTAAAAAACATTCTAAAAACGTTTGCTTATAACCTTCTTAAAATGTTTACTGAAAACCCTGTTAAAACATTATGCCCAAACATTCTTAAAATGTTTTTGGGATGTTATTAAAAATTCAAGTTTCAGACTTGCACCAATAATCGAGGAGGCTGAGGACGTGGCAGACCAATCAAACGACTCTGATTAGATTTCACGCCTGACTGAGATGTTCAGTGGTCGGGCACAGGTAGACCGTTTTAGTTGAAGACAGCACAAGGGAACGGGACACTGTGGATTAAACGGTAAGGTTACAATAACTGTTTTTAATTGATTAACAGTACTTTGTATGGATACATTTACTTTCTTGACCACAAACTAACCGTTAATGTGAATAACGTCGAGCGTGTGTGTTGTCAGAAATTGCTAGGAAGCTGGGCGCAAAATTTACTTTTATCCACCGTCCAAATCGACAAATTGGTGAACGTTCAGATTTTACCTGGAATGTGTCCAGGTGCAGCAGCAGGACTTGAGGGGAGCAGAAGCCCCACACTGTTCGAGGACTAAATCAAGCAATCAACACTTTGGGAATGCCTGTTTGTCATGAGGATATGTACTGTCAGAGATATGTACTGTTGCAGTGATGATAGGTTCTGACTTCCATGTTTTCAGTATGTACAGTAAAATGTACAGTTAAAATGTTTTGCTTTTTAAAAAAAAAAAAAAAATCTCAAATGAAGCTGTGGCTGCCTCTCCCTGTCTCACCTCTGTTGTTAATGTTAATAAATAATGATACATTATGTTGAAAGACTTGAATATTGATGTTATCAAACTTTTACATGTGTTAATACGTTTAGCTAAAAACATTTTAAGAATGTTTGGGCATAATGTTTTAACAGGGTTTTCAGTAAACATTTTAAGAAGGTTATAAGCAAACGTTTTTAGAATGGTTTTTAGAGCACGTTTGTTACGAGGGGGGTCAGCGAGGACGACTCCCCGATGCCTCTGCTGGTTGAAGAGCAGCATCACTCCAGCCCTGGACTAATTACGTGATTATTGTCACCTGTGAGTGTTTGTATGTGTATTTAGGTGTGTCCCATTACCCTGTTCCCTTGTCAGTTGTTCGTACTTGTTAGCGTCTTGTGAACCCTCGTCTTTCCCTTAAGAATATTGTGCATGATACTTGTCCCTGTCCTTTCGGTCCTGGAGGACTTTACCTTACCTGTCGCTACTTCCAGGTATTATTGACTATATGTGTGTTTTGATTTGTTTGTGTTTAAGTGAAGTTTGCTTTTAGTAAACGGAGCCTTGTTTGCTCATCTTTTGTTTTCGCTACTCGCAAGTGTTTTGTTTTTGTTATTAGTTATCGACTGGCTACGCAGAGCCTTGTTTGCTCTCCTTTATTTTTCTGTGGTTCTGTATCACGGTCCTATAGATATTCAGTGTATTCATCTCAGTAAAGAGAACTTTATTTTATTCATGTCTCGACCTCAATTCCTCTGAGTCGCACCGCACATGGGTCCAACACCACTCTACATTTAGAACATTATTCCAAAACGTAACACACGTTATCCTAAAACATTCTGGGAACAAACAAAAAACTTAAGCTGAAAATGTTTTGAGAACATAAGGTGTAATGTTCTAGCAATATTGTCAACTCACATTTTAAGAAGGTTATTACCGAACATTATCCTAAAACATTCTGGGAACTTCCCACTGAAAACGTTTTCAAGAACATTAGGGCATAATGTTCTAGCAATGTTGTCACTTAACATTTTAAGAAGGTTATCACACAACATTTTAAAAATGTTTTTAGAGAACGTTATCCTAGAACATTCTGGGAACTTAAAGAAAACTTCCTGCTGAAAACATTACGAGAACGTTCTAGGTAACATTCTTTGAACATTTTTAGAACCAAAAATTGCTAGCTGGGCTGCTTGCATTGCATTACATTATAAGCACTTCTCTCTCTGCTTTCCCTCGCGTACATTCGAATGCGTGAAAATGTCTTTATTTTTTTTTTCCGATGCCTCAGCCCGCTGTTTAATGTGGCCAGGGTAAGCATGCTTACAGCCAATCAGTAGTTCTTTAATTCCGATAAGAGCTACTGATTGGCTATCACTTTCAAGTTCACTTAACATTTCACTTCTCGCCCGGCAGAATAGCTTATTATTAAACTAGCTAGCTAGCTCAAACGATCTAAATAATAATAATCAATAAGGATAACTTGCTTGATTTTGTGAATATGGACATTACTGTCAGCGACCTAAAGGGATTTCGTAGACTGGACTGGACTGGAAAAACAGAACTACTGGCTAAATGCCGCCCGAAGCCACCGCTCACCGATCTTCACACCCAGAAAGGGAGAGTCGCTAGGGGGTTCCAGCGAGCCTGGTATGAGCGGTTTATATGATTTATATGATTCGCGAGGCTGGTGGCGATCTGTGCTTGTTTATATGGTTTGAGTACTGCTGTGCTGCTGGTTATGGCTTCTTATTTAAGACTTCCTCTGCTTATACCTTTGAATGTAGGCCTGTGTCATTGTGTTTGGAGAGAGAGCTGCTTAATCAATCGCTGAGATAGGCTTAATGTCGCTGTCCGTGACATTGGTTCTGGACCAAAAGTGTTTGAGAGAGATAGAGAGGGAGGGTTTGTGATGTGATGTCAAGTGCCTGTGTGACAAAGTGTGAAAAGAAAGTGTGTTGTGAGTTTACTATGGAGGATGGAAACGGTGTGTGTCTGTGTTGTGCGTGTGTGCGTTTGCGATGTTGAAACTGGACTTGTAGATTTCAGCAGGCTGGCTACTTGAAAAGATCTTGGTTCAAAAAAGATTGAACAATGAGCACCCCTGATATAGTCGAAACTGGCAACTTTTTGTTTTGTTTTTGGTAATCTGATCACAAAGTGACACTACAGTTTATTAGCGGGTTCTAGGGCATCAAAATTGCATTTCCTTGAAACTGCGTTCACTGATAGCGTGTATGTGTAATTATGTGTATTTCTATATCTTATGCTTACCCAATCTAAAAGCTCACGGCACGTGCCTGCAATGCACAAGGTGTCCTGGATGAAGGGAGAAGTTAAAATCGCTCTGAGAGCGCCGGAGCGCACACTGGGTGCAACGTCATAAAGGGACCAGGTAATTTGATTGGACAAGAGGCATTCCATGAGTGCTGATCATATTTCCAGGGCGAATTTACGAACGCAGCTAGCAAACAGAAGACGCAAAAAATCGTCAGATCAGATATATAAACTGGTTATTTTGGTAAACTGGACACATTTTGGGAATATATGTGGTTACTTTCTCGCCTGAAAACATATTAAAACTTCATAAAATGACATGTTAACACTTGTAAAGTCAAAATTACATATTTTAGCTAATGGAGGTTTAAAATGGAGGTTTAAATTCGCCGCTCCAGGCGAAATGCATTCTGGGAGGCAGTATGCATAGTGTGTAAATGGTCAGCTGGTTTTCACATACTTATTATGAATTTAGTAGGCAGTATGCAGTATATACTCATTGAGTATGCTAGTATGCAGTATGCTAGTATACCATTCCGAACACAGCCATAGTCCAGAGGTTTCCAGGAAGTGCAAATCAATGTCTGACATGAACTTACTGTTCATGGGTGTGTCCAAGGTGACGCTATGAAACAGAGAGATGGGATCGGATGACGAGGGCTTCTGACCTGGGGTCAGCTGACAGCAGCCTCCTCCGGACCCTGCAGGAACCAGAACCTGGGTCTCCTCTCACACCCGGGGGCTTCTGGAGGACGTTAACATAACATATTATGGAACCACACCAACATGAAACTACTCTCAATAATTTAACTGCTTTTTACTGCAACTCATTTCAAAATAGTAGAAAATACCACTGTAGAGTATCAAAAAGAGTGGAAAAAAGCAGCATCCGCACACTCAAATCTGTGTAAAGATCATTATTTTATTGCAAGCTTTCTCTCATAGACCTTCTACAGGCGTGAATGCAGTTAGTACAAAGTACTAAGTGCAGTACAAAGAGTTCAAACAGCATCACTTGATCAGCCAATGCACAACACCTGTGTCAAATATTTCATATTGCTAGACATCATATGCTAGACATCAAGGAAATTGTAGTTCTAGATTTAGTGGACTACAAAAGCCACATACACAAGTGTTCACTGAGACAAGAAACACCAAAATACATCAAATATTTACTATATATATATATATATATATATATATATATATATATATATATATATACACACATAACAGAACAAAAAACAATAGACATTCTCTATTGTTTTTTGTACTGCAACTCATTTGACTGCATGTTCTCTGTGATTCTAAGCCTGAGATACAGTGAAGTAAAGCACAACAATCGTCTTTGACCCCTGGGTACAATCCCAATGAGATGCAGTGAAATCAAAAGACATATTCTGCAAGACTGTAATTCTCCCGATTTATGAGAGAACTGGCCAGTTCTGTAACAATGGCGCCCTCCTGTGGACTAAAAGCACAAGTACCTTCTTTGACACTTCACTCGGTACAGTCCCAATGATGAACTATTATGCTGTTGTATCATATAAAACCAGTAATTCCAGAAGCTTACCTTCAGTGTCTGGGGACAGGAACTCCTCCAGCTCCTTCTCAGCATTGGGGGTGAAGCGCACCTCCAGACTGGCCGCTGGGGGGGTCCCTGATCCAGCCAGCGATGGTGCTGTAGGCCTCCTCCCCATAGCAAGGAGCGGTAGTATCATCCGTAGGATCTGAGGGTTTCATCTTAGGCCCGTCTGAAGCCTGGGACTTTCCAAGGGAGCTTGCCTGGGTGAGGGGCAGGCTATCTCCCTGGCTGACATAGGCCTTGAGCTCCCCCAGGACTGTGTGGAGGTCTTTGGTCAGAGTGGAGGGGCCTGGGGGGCTCGGGGGCGGAGGAGCGGGAGGTGTCGTCTGTGCTGAGGATGTGGACCTTGGATTTGTCTTTTGGCAGGAGTGTCCTATGGTCTGGGTTATGACGCATGTCCCCTCTCTCAGCCTCACACTGGGCATCTCTGGAGGAGGAAAGACCACTGAGTTGGTACGCATGCTCACGGCACTGGTGACATGATCTGCTGACACGTTGGTGACTTCAGGTTGGGCCAGGTCTTCACATTCACCAGCGTCTGTGTCCATGTCCTGTCTGCTGTGTGGGGAGTCGTAGTCTGGGATGGAGGGTTTGATGTCGAGGACGGGGGGCGGTCATGTTGATCTCTGACAGGTGTCATCTAGAGAATGTAGAAACATAAGCAAACACTCATGAGTCATATACACACACACACACACACACCAGGGTTTCCGTTAACCGGTAATTACCGGTCTTTGTCCGGTAAAATTGGTTGAAGTCCGACAAATTGAAAACTCGTCGGACATAATGTCCGGTGAAAATAATTCCCTCTAAGCACAATTTGAATACAATTCGTAGCGATATACAGGCTAACTAAAGGGGGCGGGTCCTTCTCTCTCGGGCAGTGTTGTGTGTGTATGAGCGTGTGTGTGTGTGTTTGGTGCTCAGCTGAAAATGGTGGCCCGAAGCGGAGCGCCTTAACTTTATCGCACAATAACAAGGATAACAAACGAAACGGACAACATTTACACTAAGATGGAGACAAACTTCAGCGATATGATCTAACAGCCGGTCTTCAGGACGACATACAGACCCGTATGAGCTTACAGGGCTATCCCCTATCTATCTGAGAAAAGGCATAGGCCGGCTGTAACATCGAACGGAAATTAGCCTATACGCATTGCAAGTTAATTTAAAGCCTATTTATTTTCAAAGAGTTTTATTCTATTTTATTTTATCTGATAAAAGGCATATGAACGGAAATTAGGCTAGCCGTGTCACGCCAGAAGCCTACATGCTTGCACTGTTCAATAAAATGTTATACATCTAGACATTGTGGTATTTCTTTATATACGTATCCCAGCCTGCCTATCAATTGTTTCTCAATAAACAGTTATGTTCTCCTCATTGTCATACTCCCGAGTCCGATTAAGTATGATTTGACAGGCAGCTAAACGAAATGCCTTCCCAACCAGCGAGACCTGGGGGGTATTCCATCAACGTCGCTAAAGGAAAATCTAGGCTTATTTTGACAAGTCTCGCGAGATCTATCAAGATATGCCTGGATCTTTTTAAGAGTCTCGCGAGACTTAACGAAATAAGCCTAGATTTTCCTTTAGCGACGTTGATGGAACACCCCCCTGGTTATAGAAATGACGTTGTTTTATTGATAAAAAAAGGGTAAAACTGGAAAGAGAAAATAGAAAACTCACATTAATCCCAAACAATTTAACAAACTTCAGTTAACGTAATGTGGAGTCCGTTCATTGATCGATGCTGTCTGTTCAGTTCCCAGTGAGGCGCCCGTTCAGCGCTGGACATAATGGCATAGCGCGCATGCGAATCATGTTATATTATTATATATTATATAGCTCGCATCTAATCGTATCGGATGAGAAATAGACATTAAATGGCATATATAGGCCGCTACACAACAGTAATCACCGCGACAAACAGCTATATTATATTTTAATATGATGACCGGAATATATCACGTTTGTCCGGTAAATCGAAATCTTCCCGGACAAACGGAAACCCTGACACACACACACACACACCTTTAGACAAAAAAAACATCCCACCACTCAGGAGAGCAAAGCCCGTCGAGCCAGTTTAGGCTCCTGGTGTGTAGTATCTAGGTGTGTATGTAGATGTGTGTGTGTATGTAGCATATGGTACGTTACAGCAATCAAATCTGTTTCACTTTCCTAGGCCAACCTTACTACTTTCATAAATTCATTGTGTCCTGTCACATGAGACACATATTCAAGAGGATTTGTATTGGTTATCAGTTTATTAGAATATTTTAGTAAGCACTGAGGTGCTACTACCAAGTGACAGCTTGTCGCACAATGCAATGCCAAGGAGAACACATAATCAGTACATGTCTTGTAATCAGTACAGGTTTATAATGACCTTGTTCTAGTGAAATCTCTGCTCCTCTTTCTGTTTGTGACATCGGCTGACTCTTTTGAAATGCATCCTGGCCGACACTTGTCAGAGCAGACTGGAGAGACGCCATGTGACCGGCCTGGCACTCCCACATTAACACATTTTTTAAATAAATGACCTTTTCAGGCCTGGGTTGAAATCCACCAGAGGACACTACTGTCAAGAAAAAAAAAACAAGCTTTAAACAAGTTAAAAACGCACCTTGAGACAACACACCCCAATAATGCAAAGAAGCCACTGGCCTTCTTTAAAAGAAAACTTACAGAGTATAGAAAGCAAGAAACTCATATGACAAAAGCGGCATCCGTAAGTACCAAAGCGCAAATAGCGTCATTCAAGGTTGCATACAGAATTGCGAAGTGCAAGAAACCGCACACCATAGCTGAGGAGCTCATACTCCCAGCTGCACTGGATATGGTGTCAACTTTGATTGATGAGACAACCACTGCAAAATTGAAGACCATTCCCCTGTCCAACGACACCATTGCAAGACGCATAGGTGAGATGTCAGAGGACCTTGAGGAACAACTCGCAGAGAAACTACACAAACGTTTTGCATTGCAAGTTGATGAGGCTACTGACAGTAATAAGGACTGCTTGTTTATTTCTTATGTCCGCTATGTAGATTCGGAGTCAATGAATGAAGACTTGCTGTTTTGCAAGCATGTGACAGGGAGAGCGACAGCTAATGAGCTATTTGGGATTCTTGACACTTACCTGACAGAACACGGACTGAAATGGGAGAACTGTGTGGGGTTTTGCTCAGATGGTGTGCAGACAATGGCCGGGAAAAGGAAGGGACTGCAGGCGCTAATAAATCGCGTCGCACCAAACGCGCAATGGACACACTGTGTCATTCACAGAGAGGCGCTCGCATCCAGGCAGCTTAGCCCTGAGCTAAATGAGGTTTTGACCGAAGTGATCAGTGTTGTAAATTTCATCAAAACCCGCCCGCTGAAAGCACGTCTGTTCTCTGCACTGTGTGAGGAAATGGGAGCTGAACACTCTGCTTTGCTGTTTCACAGTGAAGCAAGGTGGCTCTCCCGAGGGAAAGTGTTGTCCCGAGTCTTTGAGCTCAGAGCATAGGTGAAAGTGGGCCGGAACGGTCCGGTGCTGCGTTCCGGCAAGACTTTCTGTGCCGGAACGCCGTTGGGGGAAGAGATGCAGCTGCCTGTCAATCAAAATCCGATTGCTGCAGAGTGCAGAAGCAATCACGATTCACGATCCATAATTTCCAACAAGGAAACACATGGCTGACGTTATGTTTCCTTGCGTCTATTTTAATACCTTTGAAAAGGACATGTTAACCCGCTTTACAGTAGACCCGACGAGGCGAGCGCTGATGGAAGAACCTGTGTTCACGCAAGCTGCATGTAACGTAGCAATTATGGAAGCATATAGTGGACTTTATTCAAATGTTAATACAATTTGAGATTGCATTTGCATGTTCCACTTTTGCATTTATTCTTTCAGACAATATTCAAATTCAAATGCAATTCTAATGATTTGCATTTTCATTTTCATGTACCTGATGTGCACATTCGCTGTCAATATTAAAATGATAATGCAAAGCAATTTGACATTTAATTTTCAAAGTCATGCGCTGCTTTGTAGCTGACAAAATTCAAAAGTTCATTCTAATGTGAAAATGACTATGCAATCCCAAAATAGCATATTCATTTGAGTCAATATTCAAATTGTAATGCAATAATGTGATACGCAATTGCATTTACATGTTCTAGTAAACACATCCGCTTTGTAGCTGACAAAATTCAAATTTTCATTCTAATGTGAAAATGACTATGCAATCCCAAAATAGCATATTCATTTGCCACTTTTGCCGTTATTTGAGTCAATATTCAAATTGTAATGCAATAATGTGATTAGCAATTGCATTTATATGTTCAAGAAAACACATCCGCTCATTAGAATTGCATTTGAATTTGAATATTGTCTGAAAGAATGCATGCAAAAGTGAAACATGCAAATGCAATCTCAAATTGCATTAACATTTGAATTAGGTCCACTATATGCTTCCATAAGCAAGCCGTGTTGCCAGATTGGGCTACTTTTGGTCACACTGGACGGGTTGATTCGACAGCTTTTAGACTGGTTGGGCTGTAAATTGTCAATTCCATCTGGCAACCCTGGTAGCAAAATATGTGCATACGTATCTGGTAGCCTACTGGTACTTTCAAATCGCATCGCATCGTATTATTATTATTATTAATAATAATAATAATTACAATTTACAATACAAATACAACAATTGGGGGTCCCTCAAAGAAAATTTGGGCGCACTGCGCGCGCACAACATCAACCTCCAAGGCTTGATTCTGACCCAGGAAAAACCCTGGTATGTACTGTATAACATGATAGCCATCTATGAGCAATGCACTGTATATAAGATGATGACCAAGGGTCTTTCTGCTGCTGACCAAGGGGTTGAGTTCACTTGATGAGGCCCAATTTAGTTTTAGACTCTGTAGGCTACTGTATTTGTTTATTAAGACTTAAGATATATTATCTGAATTTCTCTTGTTTTATCAAATGTTCCAATTATTTCATTTCTTGTGCTGGTTTAAAATTGCAGGAAACTAGCACAAATAATTGTGTGGGAGAGAGGGGTCGCCGCTACCAAAACGTGCACAGTTTTGGGTCGCTCCACCACCAAAAACTCTCACTCCAAACTTTTGGTGAAACTTGGCAGCCCTAAAGTGTTTCTAATTTCGACACGAACACCACGATGTGTGTGTTCAGGGATGCATGAAGCTGGGGGCAGGAGGAGAACAATATGAAACGATGGTTGGGGTAGCAGCCTATAGTTCCTGTAAGAAACTCAAACCACTTTCACCCCTGGCTCAGAGAGGAGATTCGGGTGTTTATGGAGGAGGTGGGAATGCACGAATCTGCAAGCAAGTTCAGTAATTTAGAATTCCTGATGAAACTGGCCTATCTCAGTGATGTGTTTGGAAAGCTCAACGAGCTGAATCTTCAGCTTCAAGGAAAAGACAAACACCTACCCCACCTGGCAGATAAGGTCAGCGCATTCACCAGAAAGCTGGAGGTGTGGGGCAGGCGCTCTGATGAAGGAAATACTGATCCTTTTCAGAACCTGACCACGTTTGTAGAAAGCAGTGATTGTGATGCCACCACAGTGATCCCCTGCCTGAAGCAACACATCTCTTCCCTGGGAGCATTGTTCCAGAAATACTTCCCACACAACACTGCTGAGTATGACTGGGTGGTGGATCCATTCAATGCAGCAGGTTGGTAGGCAATTTTGATGACTAAATATAACTGTGAATATTTTGTGCTGTAGGCCTATATTTTATTAATGTTGTATGTATGTTACTAACTAACTACCTGGAATGGATTGTTGTAAAATTGAATCGTGTTGTGTTTAATATGCAATTAATTACAAATAAGGTATCTCTATCCGTAGCACCTGCTGATTTCAGCTCTGCTGAAGAGGACCAACTCATCGAGCTGACCTCTGAGTCGACCCTGAGGCTGAGGTTCAATGGTCAGACACTGAGTGAATTCTGGCTTGGTGTGGAGGAGTATCCACTCATAGGGCAGAGGGCTGTCGGCATCCTACTTCCCTTCGCCACATCCTATCTCTGTGAGGCTGGCTTTTCAGCTGTTGCTTCACTGAAAACAAAGTACAGATCTAGGCTCAACATTGAGCAGGACTTGAGAGTGGCAGTGTCAGGCCTGCTACCCCGTTTTGAAAAGATCTGCAGTGCCAAACAGGCTCATTGCAGCCACCAATGCTGTAATGTTATGATGTTCTTGATTGTTAGTGTTCATTTTCTTGAGAATTGTAATTGAAAAATATTGTTATTGTGTTGATTTATTATATTGTGTTATTTGTATTTTTAGGTTTTTTGTTGGGAGACAGTGTTATGTGGTTCAGTTCAATACATGTAAAATTGCCCCATGTTGTGACAGTTTTTTGGGGGTGAGGTGGTGCTCACACATTTTTTGTCCTCCCAAGGGGGGCTTGACATAAAAAGTTTGAGAACCACTGCACTAACTCAAGGTTCTATGCACATGAATAGATCTGTCGGTGTAGGCTAGATAGAAATACCATGTAGCCTAATGCATAGAGATGAGTCCTGAAAAAAGAACATAAAATAAGCATACAATATAAAGAGACAGTGGGGGGGGGGGGGGGGGGGAATCCTGGGTGGGAAACAAAAAATCTGACCAACTCTTAAATAATAGAGCTGAAAAAGTATTTACACAAGATCGACACAGTGCAGCTGAAACATCAGACCTGAAAAAGGGCGTCGTAAGCTGGTGTGTCAGATAACATGAGATCCCAGTAGCATCGAAGTCCCTATAGATAGATAAAGTTACACGAAACATTTTAATTCAAATTCAACATTCTTGTGTAAATTCAACGTTATCTTGTGTAAATACTTTTCCAGCTCTATTAGTACCCCCTAAGCACTGCACATAACCCCCTACACACTAGACACGGGGGAGAGGGAACATCTGTACATCCAACATCTCAGGGAAAACACACCGCTGTCCAAGTGCATGTGTGTAGGCTTGATCTTAGTGGAAAATCACAACCTTTGAGTTTGAGTGTATGAAGCTTGATGTGAATGTAAAACTACACCATGACATCATGTGTGAGCCTTAGGTGTTCAGTGTGATCTCCCTTAGACTAGTTTACACAGGGTCACTGAGCCCCAAAACCCTGGGTAGAGGGGCTCAGTGAATGTGGAGTGGAATGTGTGCAGGAGGGTTAGTGTGTCAGAGGAGACCCTGTAGAAGGACAGAGTGCCGGCCAGCCAGTCCATATACACTCCTACTCTGTGGGAGTCAGAGGAGGGGGAAGGTATGACAGTTCTCTTATGGTTGTGCCAGGCACTGTAACGGTTAGAGGTGTCAGAGCATTCCAGACTCCAGGACTTGTCATTGTATCCCAACACACAGTCATTACCCCCTCCTCTCCTGCTGATTCCTTTATATGTCATTCCTATATTAGAATCTCCCCTCCACTCTACCTCCCAGTAACAGCACCAAGTCAGACCTTCTCTACACAGCACCTGTGGCCAGCCCTCAAATCTCTCTGGGTGATCAGGATACGGCTGCCTTCCTCCCTTTGTCACATTTCTGTTCTCCTCAGACAGAGAGAGGCTTCTGTTCGCTGTGTTTGGGTCCAGTGTGAGCTCACAGGCATCTGAATGAGAGGGCCAAAATAATCATCAAATCAATACAATTGGATAAATTACAATATTCACATTGTGATCTTGTTAAGCCCAGTTCACATCTATGCAACGCAACACGACGGGTCAGTTTTAGAACGTTTAGACCGTCGCAGAGAAAAAACTTGGCAACTACTTGCGAATGACGGGTGGTGAGACAGATGAGACAGATGGGTCGTGAGACAGATGGGTGGTGAGACAGATGAGACAGATGGGTGGTGAGACAGATGGGTGGTGATGATGAGACAGATAGGTGGTGAGACAGATGAGACAGATAGGTGGTGAGACAGGTGGGTGGTGAGACAGATGGGTGGCGAGACAGATGAGACAGATGGGTGGTGAGACAGATGGGTGATGAGACGCAACGAGACACAGACGACACAAACAACGGTTTCCATAACAACAAAATAAGTTGTGTTTATCCTGCAAGATGGCTGACAGCGACAGTGACTTCCCTGATTGGCTGAAGAGAAATATCAGACATTCCATAAAATCTGGACGTTCTACTGAGATTTGACATGTCAAATCGCTGGCGATTCCTTGTGACTGCGAGTTCTGTCGCATTGCGTCGCATAGATGTGAACTGGGCTTTATATGGTAACATCATGTTTTTCACTAAATATTACTTATTAATTTAAAATATTTTACAAGGGATAGAACTAATTCACATTTACTAATATTTTAGATTTACAAATGAATACAATACTGGTGCTCTGTTTGAACTCAGCTGTACCCTGATTATTGAGTAATATCACAGTCCTGTTCTCTACAGTGTTGGAGACTTACATTTGATCAGCCCAGGTTTGAACCAGCACCCTCTACCAGGGTCCACACTATATCAACCACAGAAGAACATACAGTGGTTGGATGACACACTCACAATCATGTGGGAAATAGATACTGCGCATTAATCTCATAGATGCGTCCAGCCACATATTCAGCCTTTACCTGAGTGTCTGTAGTTTACAGAGTGGATCTTTCTGTACAGCAAAGAGCAGCGCCAGTCCTGAGTCTCCAGGGTGATTGTAGCTGAGGTCCAGCTCTCTCAGGTGGGAGGGGTTAGACCTCAGAGCTGAAGCCAGAGAAGCACAGCTTTCCTCTGGGACTCCACAGAATGACAACCTGGGGAAATAGTGTGACTCCATCTGTTATCAAGAATCTGATTGTTCCTCTCTAATGTACATCTTTACAGCTGTAAATCCCCTGAATTCAGCAGTTGAAAGGCTAGACACATTGTATTTAAGTGAAGAACAACTAGTGCATCATAATGACCCCAAAAACTCATGCTTCTACACCCCAAAAGACCTCACCTCAATGTCTGTAGTTTACAGTGTGGACTCCCCAGTCCAGCAGAGAGCAGCTTTCCCCCCCCGTCACGTAGATAATTATTACTGAGGTCCAGCTCTCTCAGGTGGCAGGAGTCTGAGCTGAGAGCTGAGGCCAACGCTTCACAGCATCTCTCTGTGAGGTGAGATCCATTCAGCCTGAATGAGGAATACAAAGAAATATATTTAGCCAAACGATCACTGTGATGCAAGAATTCATTAGTGAGAGTTATAGTTGCTCTCAACAGGGAAGCAAGCAACCATGGATACATTTGAAGTCACTGGATTTCTACGTCTGGTATAATGTATTTGGTAGCTATTGGTTCAGTGCAGCATTGTGTAGCCCCATGTGCTGAGCTAAGGCCAGGTGGGTCAGGATTTGAGGAGGGCAAACATATTCAGAGTGCAGACAGAGCAGCCCCCCCATTCCACCATACTTAATGTCAGACAAAAAGTCTTCATTTGAGCTGTGGTGTGAGTATCCGGGGTACCGCGAGTGGAATGCGATAGTCATTACGTTAAAAATAAAGCAAATGTCAGGAATGGATTCCTCCAAATAAGTGTTTAGTACTCCAACTATAACTGTCTCTTTCTCGCTCATTATTGAGAGTTGAGACACAAAGAGACTGAAAATGATGGAGCAAGTCACATACTTGTGTGTCAATAAAACATTAAAGATAATATAACTCAATTTCTTCTGTTTAATCTGTAAATCATAATAAGTGATCATAAAGTCACTTGCTTATTGCATGAATTATGTATTGTTTGTTGTGTGTACTATGATATAAATTATACATTTGTGTGTCAATAAAGTATAAATGAAAAGGAGCCAATCAAGGAATGTGTTGTTTGACCAAGTACACAATAGTAATACGTTTTAGATAATCATTAAATTATTTTCAGTGATCAAAATCTCCAAAAGATCATTTTGTTTTTCACACCAAGTATTGTTTGTTAGGCTTTGTTATGAAGTTGTTGTTGTTTGTTGTATTTTTCATCAAGCGGCCTACTCACTAATTACTATTGTACAATGCATTTTCATAACCCTGAAATCGTCCTAATTCACTAATTAATAGAGTCATTCTGTCCATCTACTTACAGTGCTGTCTTAGAGGCTGTGAGCACTGGCAGTAGCCTCAGAAGACCCTCCTCTGATCTGGAGTATTTCTTCAGGTCAAACACATCCAGCTCCTCTTCTGAAGTCAGCAACACAAAGACCAGAGCTGACCAATGTGCAGGTGAGAGTGAGGCTTCTGAGAGACGTCCTGAGCTCAGGAAGCTTTGGATCTCCTCCACTAGAGAATGGTCATTCAGCTTATTCAGACAGTGGAACAGATTGATGCACCTCTCTGGAGAGGGATTCTCCCTGATCTTCTTCTTGATGTACTTGACTGTTTCCTCATTGGTCTGTGAGCTGCTTCCTGTCTGTGTCAGAAGGCCTCGTAGGAGATTCTGATTGGACTCCAGTGAGAGGCCCAGGATGAAGCGCAGGAACAGGTCCAGGTGTCCATTCTCACTCTGTAAGGCCTTGTTCACTGCGCTCTTGTGTAAGTCGACTAGAGGTTTGCGTCTGGGTGATGACCATAGATTAAACTGTGAGGATTTCTGTTTGACCAGTGAATTCTTATTGCTGTCGTTGAATGTGAGGAACACATATAAAGCAGCTAGAAACTCCTGGATGCTCAGATGCACAAAGCTGAACACGTTGTGCAGCCCACACTCCTCTCTGAAGATCTGAGTGCACACTCCAGAGTACACTGAGGCTTCTCTGACGTCAATGCCACACTCTCTCAGGTCTTCCTCATAGAAGATCAGATTGCCCTTTTCCAGCTGTTTGAAGGCCAGTTTTCCCAGTGACAGAATTAGCGCTTTATCCCAGTGTGGATCTCTGTCATTGTCTCCAAGGTACTTCACATTCCTCTGTTTGGTCTGAAACACCAGGAAGTGTGTGTACATCTGTGTCAGAGTCTTGGGCATCTCTCCTCTCTCTGCTCCACCCAACAGTCTCTCCAGAACATCAGCTGAGAGCCAACAGAACACTGGTATGTGGCACATGATGTGGAGGCTCCTTGATGACTTCATGTGTGTGTTGATTCTGCTGACCAGGTTCTCATCACTGATTCTCTTCCTGAAGTACTCCTCCTTCTGTGGGTCGTTGAACCCTCGTACCTCTGTCACCCGGTCAACACACTCAGGAGGGATCTGATTGGCTGCTGCAGGACGGGAGGTTATCCAGAGGAGAGCAGAGGGAAGCAGATTCCCCTTGATGAGGTTTGTCAGCAGCACGTCCACTGAGGTTGACTCTGTGGCATCACAACATGTCTCGTTGTTCTGGAAGTCTAGAGGAAGTCGACACTCATCCAGACCATCAAAGATGAACAGAACTTTATACTTGTCAAAGTTGAAGGTTCCTGATTCTTTTATTTCAATGAAGAAATGACCAAGAAGTTCATTCAAACTGCATTTCTTGTCTTTCATTAAATTCAGCTCCCGAAAAGGAAGTGGAAATATGAACTGGACATCCTGATTGGCGTCTCCTTCAGCCCAGCCCGTAATGACCTTCTGAGTAGAGACTGTTTTTCCAATACCAGCGACTCCCTTTGTCAGCACACTTCTGCTTGGTTTGTCTTGTCCAGGTAAAGGCTTGAAGATGTCGGTGCATTTGATTAGTGTCTCCTGCGTTGCTGGTCTCCTGGATGCTGTCTCAATCTGTCTGACCTCATGTTCGTTATTGACCTCTCCACTTCCTCCGTCTGTGATGTAGACCTCTGTGTAGACCTTATCGAGAAGTATTGGCTTGCCTTGCTCAGCTATTCCCTCAAACACACACTGAAACCTCTTCTTCAGGGTGGACTTCATGTGGAGTTCATGTTGGCACACCACAGCGAGCTCATCTGAATGACAAAACAATTAACAAAGTATTCGTGGCACACTTTACATTAAGTTGACCCAATACCTGCAGTAACTGTTATTACATTGTTTAAATACATTGGTTTAATCAACAAGTTGTTATATAGTAATTAATTACATAGTATGTCGTGTAGTTGAATGATATAGGAAACTCTCCAACCCTTTGCAATTATACGCAAACAACCAATAGTTCCTGCTATAATTACAGAGATACTAAGTTATAGAGGCAACACAATATAAAGATTGACCAAATAGGGATATACAGTACGTAGTAATTACAGTTAGTGGTGTTTATATTTCCAATAATATTTTAGCCCAGTAACACTTCTCTGTGAAAACATATGAGGTCTCTTACGTTTCTCCAGTGTGTCAGCGAGCTCCTTCTGGTTCATGTTCCTCAGGACGTGCAGAGTGATCTTCAGAGCCCCCTCTCTGGCACTGCTCTCCTGCTTCTCTTCTTCTACATCTTCCTCTTCCTCCCCGTGACTCTCAAGGCACTCTGGGTGGTCTTGAGAAATAAGCCTCTTGAACCTCTTCAGCTGATTTCTCACTAAAGTGATGACATTGTCTTCAAGCAACTGAAACATTTAGATAAAAAAGATGTGAGATAGTTAATAATAGGTAAACCTTTACACCCAGTAGAGAGACTGAATACAAACATCACATCACTTGACTTTGGTATGCAATTGAATCAAGAAATAAATCACTTTTGTATGGGGATTACTTAGCCATGTTCCATGTCATACTTTCTCTTTAGCTCACCCTGAATATGGAGGCCAGTTCACTTTGACTCTGGACAGACTGACCACTGGGAATCTCTGACTCTGGTCTCTCCACCTTGTCACTGGGGATTCTGGGTAAAAACAAAAAAATAAGCAGATGTATTTATCCAGAGAAGTGTGAATGAGGCCTAGTTTCCCAAATAGAAGTTAAGAGTGTATACCACTACTGAATGTTATTGGCAGCCTCATAGACCACTATGGTGATTAAACCTCGAACTTTGATCAGAAGGAGGAGGTCTTTCTCTGGAGGTTATTGGATGATCCATAGACCGGTCACTCTTCATGGACACACAGCTGGGTACAGGTGAGGCTGGTCTCTCCTGCTGAACCCTGTCAAACACAAAGACACCAACATTCCCACATGTTTAACAGAAGATAATGGAAGTCACATGTTAATATGAGTGTGTCTGTGTGTCGTCAGGATATTGAAAAAAGGTTATTAAATCAAATCAAATCAAATCAAATTTTATTTGTATAGCGCATTTCTTACAAGATGCAACTCAATGCGCTTCACACAATGAAAATGTTCAGTCAATCAGTCAATCAATCAATCAATACTGACAGAGCCGCGAGCAGGCAAAAGTAAAAAACCTGTATACTATGTAGCCAGGAAAAATTCCCTTGCAGCCCTCTACCAATAGAGCGACTACTAGCCAGTTTGCTTACCAGTACCCAGCGGTCCCCCAGTGGAGGCCAAGGACCACCGGCACAAAGCAAGCAAGCAAGGGCAAAAACCTGTACACCATGTATCCAGGAAAAATTCCTTGCATATTATCGGCGTACACACTGTCCATAAATTTAGTGTTGTATTTGCATCGTTCTGCATCCAGTATGGTCACAGGTCCTGCCAAAAGAGAAACTTAAGCACAGTTATGATGCAACAACACAATAGAGACAATAAAGATGACAGCAATACAACCTGATGGTGGTCCTGGTACACCCTTGTACCGGTTCCAGTACTGCTCTAGGTGCTATTTGGAGCTGACAGTGCCTCATCAGCACCCGGGTCCATTTTCCTGTCAACACAAATCTCAAAACACGAGTATGGTGTAATGGCCTAGTGATCCTAGTTCTATAATGCCCAATGTCTCCCTTAGTATCAAAAGGCGACATTGAATAAGTAGGTTTTGAGGTCACGCTTAAAAATGTCCTGAGTTTTAGACAACCTCAGGCCCTCAGGTAGGGTGTTCCACAATCTAGGAGCATATATGCTAAAAGCTGATCCTCCAAATCTCTTTGTCCTAGCCTCTGGCACTATTAAAAGTTCCGTGCCACTAGACCGTAGGGGTCTAGCTGGTGTGTATCTTATGAGCATGTCCACCATGTAATTGGGTGCATCACAGTGAAGTGATTTATAAACTAGTAAAAGGATCTTAAAGTCTATTCTATGACTGACAGGGAGCCAGTGTAGTGATCTCAAGACAGGTGTGATGTGCGCTCTCCGTTTGGTCCTAGTAAGGACACGAGCAGCAGCATTTTGAACCATTTGTAGTCTATTTATCATTTTTTTGGGGAGACCTGTCAGGAGAGCATTACAGTAATCTAGCCTACTAGTAACAAACGCATGCATTAATTTTTCAGTGTCTGCCTGGGAGAGAAATGATTGTACCTTAGTGATGTTTCTTAGATGGTAGAAGGATGTTTTAATAGTGTTATTAATATGAGTTTCAAAATTTAGATCTGGGTCAATTATGACACCAAGATTCCTGGCCTGACACTTAGTGTTAAGAGCTAGTGTTTTCAAGTGTGCAGATAATTTCTCTCTCCCAGTTTTCTCGCCAATGATCAATACCTCTGTTTTTTCTTGATTGAGTTGGAGAAAGTTTTGTGTCATCCAAATATTAATATCGGCAATACAGTCTATCAGGTGGTCGATCATCTTGTAGTCGTTGGGAGTTACTGAGATATAAAGCTGAGTGTCGTCAGCATAGCTGTGGTAGTTAACGCTATGCTTCTTGATAACAGAACTGAGGGGTAGCATGTATAGGCTAAAAAGCAACGGTCCTAAAATGGACCCCTGGGGAACTCCACAGGTTGTGCTATAATTTTTTGACTTATGGTCACCAAGGGCTACAAAGTAGTCTCGGTCAGCCAGGTAAGTGCTGAACCAGTTTAAGACCGGACCTGAGAGGCCAACCCAGTTTTCAAGTCTCTCAATAAGTATGGAGTGGTCTACCGTATCAAAGGCTGCACTTAAGTCTAAGAGTACAAGAATCAAGAGTTTTTTCGAGTCTGCATTTATCCTAAGGTCATTAGTTACCTTAAGCAAAGCGGTTTCTGTGCTGTGGTATGATCGGAAACCTGACTGAAGTGGGTCATACCTATTATTTAGGACTAAGAATTCATGAAGCTGTCTATACGCTGCCTTTTCTAAAATGTTGCTTAGAAAAGTGAGATTGGATATTGGTCTACAGTTTTTTGGATCAGAAGGATCTAGGTTACTTTTCTTCAGGGTGGGTCTAACCAGGACAGTTTTAAGCGCCGCTGGAAATATCCCTTTAAGTAGGGAGTGATTTACAATGCCTAGTATGTCATCAGACACAGATTCAAAAATGTCCTTAAAAAAGGTGGTAGGAATAGGGTCAAGAGGACACGTAGATGGTTTAAGCTGTGACACAATTTTACCTAATGTTTCCGTACTAATCATGGTGAACATGCTCATAGTCATGTTCTGTGGTGGCGGATCTGTGGTGCTACACAAACCTAGTCTTTCCTGAGTAATACACATTCTAATATTTGTTATCTTATCCCTGAAGTGGGCTGCAAATTCCTCGCATTTGGTGACAGAGGCTGCGCCGTCTAGAGTTCTAGGAGCAGGGTTTACAAGGCAATCAATTGTCGAAAACAAGACCCTGGGGTTATTCTTGTTTGTAGATATTATCTTTGAGAAGTGATTTTTTCTAGCATTTCGCATTGCCAAGTTAAAGGCAGATAGATGTTCTTTAAAAATATTCTGATCAATCTGTAATTTGCTCTTTCTCCATCTGCGCTCAGCTTTCCTACATGTTCTCTTTAGGAGATTTATTTCACTGTTTCGCCATGGTGCTCTCCTCTTGGCTCCAACCTTTTTTAGTTTGGTAGGTGCCAGGGAGTCTAGGGCCATTTTTACTTTATTGTTAAAGGTAATTACTAAGTCGTTTTCACATAACGTGGGAGTTGTGTGAATACTGTTCATTAAAGCTTTGAAATGTTCAGCCACTGCAGGGGTAAGATAACGTTTTTTAACAACACGTTCAGCATTGCTTTCAGCTTTACGTGTTACAATGGTAAAGAAAATACAGAAATGGTCAGAGAGGGCCAGGTCGCTGATACCTGATATTGAGACCTCAAGACCCTTTGTAATCACAAGATCAAGGGTATGGCCATGATTGTGAGTGGGTTCATTGACATGTTGGACAAAATCCATAGATTCCAAGAGGTCAATAAATTCCCTAGCCCTCAAGTCAGCCTCATTATCAACATGAAAGTTAAAATCACCAGTGATAATAATCCTATCATAGTTGGGATGGATAATGGATAGGAACTCAGAGAAGTCAGGTAGGAAGGTAGGGGCTGGTTTCGGCGGCCTGTATACAGTTACCGTAAGAATAGGTGGTTGGCATGCCATAACTGTGGCATGATATTCAAAGGAGGAGAATATATCAAAGGATATGCTCCTGCAGTTTAGGTTATTTGAAGCTATGGTAGCTGTTCCTCCCCCCTTTTTTCCATTTCTGATTGATTGGAAAAAACTGTAGTTGGGGGGAGATGCCTCAATAAGGGCTGCTGCTCCATTTGTATCTAGCCAGGTTTCTGTGAGTAGCATACAGTCGAGTTTTCTATCACAAATGAGCTCATTTATGATAAATGTTTTTTTGTTTGATAGGGACCTGATATTCAAAATTGCCATGGAGATGTCATTTTGACACTGGGACTGACTCGAGGGCATACTTAATGAAATGGGTAATACATTTCCCAAATTTGCGCCATGTATTGCCTTATTTGTGGTGGAGGGAGTCCGATGGGAGACAATAGTCTGGATGGCATGTTTGGTGTTAGAGGAATGGATCGGACTCATCCCACATCAGCGTTGACAGGGCACCGGCCAGGTCCAGGGCTGGACAGCGAGGTCCATGGACATCGACAGCAGGCGGGCACCATACCTGTTTGGGTGAAACCTATCTCTCGCAAACAGCTCATTACGGTTAAAGAACGTGGTGAAATTGTCTATAAATGGGATTTGCGTATGACAGCAGTATCCCTGTAGCCAAAGGTGAAGACTTCGAATTCTACTGTATTTGGTGTCGCCATACCTGGGACTCGGGAAGGGGCCCGAGATGATGCAGGTCTTACCTGTGCCCTTGACGGTGGCGATGAGGGCTCGGAAGTCGTCCTTCAGCTCCTCCGACCTCTCCCGTCCGATGTCGTTGGCACCCACGTGGACGATGACGGAGGTGACCTGGGGGGGAGCATCCTCCACCAGCATCGGGACTACCGCGGCGACGTCCCTCACCTTGGCACCTGGGATGCAGTGGGTTATGGCCTTCGGGACTGCAACATGGCGGACCATGGACGAGCCTATTACAAGCACAGAGGGGGGGGGGGGGGGGGGGGGGGGGGAGAAGAGCGGGTGCGGGGGGGGGGAGGAGATACGAACTGTAGTCTCCTCTGCTGGCGGCGTGATGGACCTGTAGGGGGCCCAGGGTGGGAGAGGGGGAGAGAGAGAGGGAGGGCGTGTGGTCTCTGGGGCGGGGGCGGGGCCAGGCGTGTGGTCTCTGGGGCGGGGGTGGGGCCAGGCGTGTGGTCTCTAGGGGCGGGGGCGGGGCCAGGCGTGTGGTCTCTAGGGGCGGGGGCGGGGCCAGGCGTGTGGTCTCTGGGGGTGGGGGTGCAGGCCCTGGCTCTCTTCGGCTTCGGTGTGGACTGGTGGCTCTGCAGCGCCTCGAAGCTGTTCCGCAGCAGGAGGGCCTCATGGGGGTTGGTGCCAGAGGAGTCGTTGGTACGACTCCTCTTCCTGACGGTGGTCCAAGTCCCTGGTGATGTAGGGACAGTGTGAGTTACACCTGGGATTGGGCTTACAGGTGGAGGCTTTGATGTTGATGTTGTGGTTTGTGTGCTTTCTATGTCTGTAATTATTGTTTTATGTAATGTGTCATAAAGTGAACTAAGATACGACTCCCCTTGTCTGATCTGGTGTAGATTCGAGATTCGTCCCTTCATCTCCTCAACCTGGTAGCTAAGCTCCAGGCAGCGCCGACAGGCCATGAAAGAGAAAAGTGGTGTTATTTGCAGAGAGAGAGAAAAACAATTTGATTATGATCAATCAGTATTTCAGAGATATGTGATATAAAAGTATATAAGGTTCTAGTAGGGGTAGTGGTGGTCTAGTAGGGGTAGTGGTGGTCTAGTAGGGGTAGTGTTGGTCTAGTGGGGGTAGTGGTGGTCTAGTAGGGGTAGTGGTGGTCTAGTAGGGGTAGTGTTGGTCTAGTAGGGGTAGTGGTGGTCTAGTAGGGGTAGTGTTGGTCTAGTGGGGGTAGTGGTGGTCTAGTAGGGGTAGTGGTGGTCTAGTAGGGGTAGTGGTGGTCTAGTAGAGGTAGTGGTGGTCTAGTAGGGGTAGTGGTGGTCTAGTAGGGGTAGTGTTGGTCTAGTAGGGGTAGTGGTGGTCTAGTAGGGGTAGTGTTGGTCTAGTAGAGGTAGTGGTGGTCTAGTAGGGGTAGTGGTGGTCTAGTAGAGGTAGTGGTGGTCTAGTAGGGGTAGTGGTGGTCTAGTAGGGGTAGTGGTGGTCTAGTAGGGGTAGTGGTGGTCTAGTAGAGGTAGTGGTGGTCTAGTGGGGGTAGTGGTGGTCTAGTGGGGGTAGTGGTGGTCTAGTAGAGGGGTAGTGGTGGTCTAGTAGGGGTAGTGGTGGTCTAGTAGGGGTAGTGGTGGTCTAGTAGGGGTAGTGGTGGTCTAGTAGAGGGGTAGTGGTGGTCTAGTAGGGGTAGTGGTGGTCTAGTAGAGGTAGTGGTGGTCTAGTAGGGGTAGTGGTGGTCTAGTAGAGGTAGTGGTGGTCTAGTAGGGGTAGTGGTGGTCTAGTAGGGGTAGTGTTGGTCTAGTAGGGGTAGTGATGGTCTAGTAGGGGTAGTGGTGGTCTAGTAGAGGTAGTGGTGGTCTAGTGGGGGTAGTGGTGGTCTAGTGGGGGTAGTGGTGGTCTAGTAGAGGGGTAGTGGTGGTCTAGTAGAGGTAGTGGTGGTCTAGTAGGGGTAGTGGTGGTCTAGTAGGGGTAGTGTTGGTCTAGTAGGGGTAGTGATGGTCTAGTAGGGGTAGTGGTGGTCTAGTAGAGGTAGTGGTGGTCTAGTGGGGGTAGTGGTGGTCTAGTGGGGGTAGTGGTGGTCTAGTAGAGGGGTAGTGGTGGTCTAGTAGGGGTAGTGGTGGTCTAGTAGGGGTAGTGGTGGTCTAGTAGGGGTAGTGGTGGTCTAGTAGAGGGGTAGTGGTGGTCTAGTATGGGTAGTGGTGGTCTAGTAGGGGTAGTGTTGGTCTAGTAGGGGTAGTGGTGGTCTAGTAGGGGTAGTGGTGGTCTAGTGGGGGTAGTGGTGGTCTAGTAGGGGTAGTGGTGGTCTAGTAGGGGTAGTGGTGGTCTAGTGGGGGTAGTGGTGGTCTAGTAGGGGTAGTGGTGGTCTAGTAGGGGTAGTGGTGGTCTAGTGGGGGTAGTGGTGGTCTAGTAGGGGTAGTGGTGGTCTAGTAGGGGTAGTGGTGGTCTAGTAGGGGTAGTGGTGGTCTAGTGGGGGTAGTTAGTAGTTCGGGGAGGTATCCCGATAGAAAAAAGCCCGTTTAAAAAGTGTAAAGGTGGCTAGCTGGTTAGCCGCGGTAGCTAACTAATAACGCTGGTAATCCCGACTCAGCCTCCCGGCGTCGGATTCGGCGGAGCGAGGTCCCGATGTTATATAGGATAGGAAAGCTATTTATTTACAAAAAATGCTTTCTCAATAGAGTTTGGTATAGATAGCAGTTTTTAAGATTCTAGCGCTGTCGAGCTGCAGCAGCAAAAACAAACACTCGTCGTAACCCGGAAACGGAATATTAAAGTTAAACATAGTTCTTGGGTCAGATTAATATTTCTTAAAAATAACATTGATGTAGCCATTCCAATTAATATATCTGTATTGTAGCTTTTAGGTGTTTAGTGGCCATCTCCCTCCAGGATCCACTCTCCTCCTCCGTGGACAAGCCTTCTAGGGAGAGTTGCAACACAGTCTGTTGCTACAGTACGCATTGAACTACAGTATATATACATTACTACGTCTAACATTTGAAATTCTGCCTTTAATGATAAATATTTGCTGAGCTCATAGAGCTGAAGATGGTGTGATTATAAGCTGTACAATAAATTATTGTTGCATTGTGTGCCTTACTCCCATAACCCCCTCATTGATAGTAGAACCTGAGTTCATTATAGTTAACTGAGGACCTCATGAAACAAACAGGTGGCCTAGTCTCAGTTAGTTCATCACATCCCCATGTTGCACTTACCCTTGTTTAGTAGCGACGGTTCCTTGTCTGAATTGTCTGGGCTCATTGTAATGCACGGAATGGAATCGGGTTCCATTGATACCACGTGTTTGAGCCCGTCCTCTGATTTCTGCCTCCACCAACCTTCCCTGGTTCACACTGATAAATAGACATGAAGTGAAACAGAGTAGGGGTTGGGGCGAGCTCTACCCCGACAGTACCTGCTGTGAGCCGTAGGTCCAGCCCTGCCTGATCCTGCCCCTGGACCACACGTTGTGGTCGTTCTCAGCCAGCAGGTCCACCACAGCCTCCTGGGTAGGGATCAGTGTGATGTGACCCACATCTACGGGGGCGGGCCTGTACCCGCTCGGCTGTTCGTACCTACGGATGGCGGAGGAGAGGGGAGGTCATGGTGTGTCTCTCGTCGTAGACGTATAGAGAGAGCCCGATCCAAACCACACTGGATTATCTACAGGGTCACTACAGTATCAGGAGAAGCTCGGGGAGCTAGACATCGGAGGATTGCTTTTTCCAGCAACTGCTCCTCGAAGACCACACAAAACACAAGACACAAAGCAATCCTACAATACGGACCAGAGGAGGCTGGTGGAGGTAGAAATCGGAGGACGGGCTCATTGTAACGCATGGAACGGAATGAGGAACGGTATCAAACACATGGCACGCCCACCATAGACGTGGGTTACGTCACACTGAGCCCTGCACAAAGTATCAAACGTGTGTGTTTACCATTCCTCATTCCGTTTCCTGCTTTACAGTGAGCTCCGATTTCGACCTCCACCAGCCTCCCCTGGTCTGTATGTACGATTGGAGTAGCTGTGGCTGGAGTACTGTGCCGGTGAAGAGGAGGCTGAATGAACCCATCAACACCTCCTAAGCTGTGAATGTCTGGGGAGCAACATACTTGGTGGAGAGCCTCATGTATCTCACTCCCTCATCAGCATGGTCGTCTGCCAGGCCAATATGGAAGCCAAGGGCTAGGATTGTCCTTCAGAGAGAGAGACATATAAAGTACACTAGAAACAGCTATCTATAAAGTATGATACAAAGGGTTCTATACGGGGGAGACTGGTGGAGGTAGAAATTGGAGGACAGGCTCGTTGTAATGCATAGGATGGAATGAGGAATGGTATCAAACATGCGTGTGTTCCATTCCACATATTACAACGAGCCCGTCCTCCGATTTCTACCTCTACCAGCCTCCACTGGTTCCGTAAGTCAAAATATCTTTGTGATTATGTAATCAGCAGCATCACGTGCTACCTTGTCCTCTCTCTCCCTCCTTGGACATGACATGACAAGGTCACTGAGAACAAGACAGTGATGAGAGTGGGAGGGGCTCACCGTAGAGTGTCCTGGGACATCTGGAGGTTGTGTTTCCTCTCGTGCTCCGTCAGCTTGGAGAACTCCACCAGACAGGGATCCTGCCTCTTACTCTCATCTCTCACCTGCATGACAACACTGGCCACTGTCAAGACAAGCTACTGAACTAACACTATGTGACCGCAGTCACTGACATTCACTAAACAACGATAAACACGGCTGTAACTGACACTCATTGTTTTGGACAACAGTGGAGGCAGGTTCCATGCATTACAATGAGCCCGTCCTCCAATTTCAACCTTCACCGGCCTCCCCTGCTGTAGAAATTGACTGCGTGGGCAGTCCTACTAACCGTGCCGTGCGTCCAGCCCAGATCAATCTCCTCCATCATCCTCAGCTGATGAAGGTTCTCCGCCAGTCTCTCGCGGATGTGCTCCAGCTGTGTGGGTAACACCAGCTAACCACCCACAGAGTGGGGTCAGAGGTCACACTCTGCATCTGTCTGGCCACTGTGCTGTGAGAACATGGGGGTCATGCTGCTCTATGTTACTGAAGCTTGTAGATGAACAGGAAAGGAATTCCAGATGTACTATACAGACACCCGCATCTACAAAGGACAGAACCTCTTTCTAGAAACCCAATGGCTTCTGTAGCAACAAGCTGCACCGTCCAGCAGGTGGTGCTACTGAGCTGGGTTTTCCAGGGGGGGGGGGGGGGTGTACCGTCCAGCAGGTGTATGCTACTGAGCTGGGTTTTCCAGGGGGGGGGGGGAGCTGTACCGTCCAGCAGGTGTATGCTACTGAGCTGGGTTTTCCAGGGGGGGGGGGGGGAGCTAGGTTGAGTGTTCAGTACCTGGCTGATGTCCACTGGCATGGGGGTGAAGGTTGGTGGGGTGAGGGGTACAGTTGGTCCCAAGAGCGCTTGTGTTCCAGTCCTCTGGACCCGAGTGAAACTCTGACAGGGCTCCACCCTCAGCATCACTCCAGGGAGGAGAGCCTCGGAACAGGGGGCGAACCCGGGGGGAGGCAGGAAGTGGAACTCTCCATGTTGCCCCCCCAAGAGGAAACGCACCCTGGGTTCACAGGTAGCACAAAGACATCCAGATCAGACAGGGTCCCACCAAGCAGTGAAGGCTAGTGGAGGTAGAAATCGGAGGACAGGCTCATTGTAATGCATGGAATGGAATGAGGAATGGTAACACATGTTTGATACCATTCCTCATCCTGTTCCATGCATTACAATGAGCCTGTCCTCCGATTTCTACCTCCACAGGGGCACAGACTAGATAAGTTCAAGAAATTCATGTTAGCCAGATAGAACCATATAGACCAGAGCCTCACTTGACACCAGCAGAGAAGCTGACCACTGGGTAGAGGAGTCCGTCTGGGTTGAAGTTCTCCAACATGCCCTGGACGGGCATGCCGTTGACCCGGAAGGAGATGCAGGAGGCACAGAGGTCGAGGCAGCAGCTGACCACGTCCTCCTCCCTCAGCAGGTGGTGGTAGGGAGAGCTCACTCTCCTCCCCACAGAGCCTGAGGTGAGGGGCAGCATCACACAAACACCACAGTGGATGTACACGTTCATATACCTGGGGAGGCTGGTGGAGGTATACATCGGAGGACGGGCTCATTGTAATGCATGGAATGGAATGAGGAGTGGTATCTGATACCAGTCGTATTTCCGTTCCATACATTACAATGAGCTCGTCCTCCGATGTCTACTTCCACCAGCCTCCCCTGATGTAAATACTGTAGATTGTATATGAGAGGTAAAGTTGCATTCCTTTAACTTTTATATAATTAAATTATTTGGATAGTAACTCTATGGATTACAAATATATTTGCCCAAGAAGCAAAAATAAACGAATAGTTTACAACTACTACTACAACGGCATGTGCACCACTTTTAACTGAAAACAAAAGTTACAGAATGTGCCTTTAAAAGTTGAGTTATGGTCCATAACAGTCAGTGCATAGTTCCCCTCCCACCCCCCCACTCCACCTGGTCACCCCTCACCTGACCACAGATGCAGCCCATCAAAGCCGTATGAGCAGAGGTCATCTCCCACCCCGGTGCCGCCCCAGCCCTCTCCGCCAGCGGGGCAGGGGTGGTAGCCCTCAGTGCCGGCCCAGCCCACACGCAGGTGTGTGGGTTCAGCTGTGATGAAGGGCTCCACCTGATCCACAGCCAGCTCATAGTACCACCTCCTGTACTGGGCCGAGTCCTCCCCAACGGCCAGGAAGATGTTGGGCCTAACACTACAGTGAAGAGAGGGGAATTGTGTCAAAGGAAACACCCTTTTCCTGGCAGGGTTGGGATGAATTTGAATTGTAATTCAATTGAAATTCCCTTTCATGAACTGAAAATACATTGCCTAATGGGCTCCATGAGGATTTGTCAATTTATGAACTGAACCTTCACTTCAAGTGAAACTAAGGCACTAAGGGAATTGAAATAGTATTTGACCCTCTTACCCTGGTCAATCCTACTATAGCAAGTGAACTAGTCCCCCATAGTGGGATGGCATTGACACACTGGATTGTTGTGTTGTTTCAATGGCTTGTGGTTTCCTTCAGGGTTTTTGCCAATGAGGGAATTGATGGAATGGTGCTGTTTGTTTTGGACTCAGGAAGGATGGAGAGGGAGTAATGGTAATTAAGGCCCTCTACAATAAACGTGTGGGAATCACTTTAAAGAAAAACAGCTACATGTTTTAAGTGCTTGAATTAAACGTCAAGAGGAAGCTGAGATGGACATTTGTATCAGAATGACATTTTGACAATGTCACGTGGGCTGTTGCTACAGTAGACATGTAGACAATGTGCCAGCATGCCACTGGGCTGGGTGATTTCAAATGAATAAAACAAATAAAAAAAAGATTCAATATTTTCTCACAATGTAAACTGAACTATATATCAGACATTTCTGTTAAGAACTCAACTCACAATTCTATACGATTCACAATACGATTTTTTTCAATAAAATGAGATTGCAGAGAAATTATGACATTTATTTATTTCTCAGAAAAAAACTACAAAATACTGTATTTGCTTAAAGAATCCCTTTTTATTTCTGAGGTAGGGTAAACTACGATAGGGTATAACTTCGAACAAGCGAAGTCAAAAGTAGACTACGCTCTCTGTATCGCTCTTATCACTCTGAGTATGTTACATCATTGTTATGGTATGTACCGTAACAATAAAAACAAGTAATACTATTAAAATGTCTAAAAGCAAATATAAACAGGAATTCTTTGATTATTATAAGTTAGAGGAGCTTGAAAATAACGTGAACTAGTATTTTTGTAATTATTTAGTTATCTTTTGCTATAGTGGATAGGTATATTATTTTTGATATTGATAGATAATTTATTGCATAATACTATGATATTGTAAGGAAGGGGCAGGACCAGATAAGCTTTGCTTCTTTCTGTCCCTTCTCGAACAAAACCATTGTTGACTTACTTCCATGTCTAGGAAGATATATTTTATTTTAATTTATATCTTATTTTATTTGTATTTTATTTTATTTGTATTTATTTATTTTTTTTTTTTTTTTGTTATTACAAATGTGTGTGTTTTTATGGTTGAAATGTTCTAGATAAATAAAGATAAAATCAGATCAAATGGTTTCTCTGCACAGTGATTCTAATTCTAATTCAGATTCTATGGTTTAACAACCTCAGTCAGTGGTTGTTTTGAGAGGTTTCAGAGGTTGTTTTGCTTTAAACCATAGAATCGGAATTAGAATTAGAATCAGTGTGCAGAGAAACCATTTGAAGACAGACAACCAAAGACCTGAAGGCAGTACTACCCAAGTTCTATCAGCATGTGAAATGTGCAACAAGAGGAGAAAAAACACTGGACAAGGTATACACCAACATCAAACGTGCTTACAAGGCTAGTCCGCTAGCTCATCTAGGCATGTCTGACCATGTGTCAATCCTCCTGATCCCTGCATACACTACCATGGGGAAAAGTGCTCCCATCACCACTAAGACTGTCAGAACCTGGCCAGAAGGGTCCGCTCCACTGCAGATCTGCCTAAATGACACCCCATGGCAGGAATATGAGCATGAGGACCTGGAACAGTACACGTCGTCGGTTCTGAACCACATAGTGAACTGCACCAACTCAGTCACCGTGGACAAACGGGTCCGGGTCTACCCCAACACGAAGCCATGGATGACTGGGAAGGTCCAAAAACTGATCAACGAGAGGGACAACGCCTTCTTCGCAGGGAAGAGCACACCGCTGTACAGCACCACCAGGGCTAACCTAAAGCGCGGAATCAAAGCGGCCAAGGCAGACCACAGAGAGAAGATTGAGGAATGCCTCCTGAGCAACGACTCCAGGCGGATGTGGCAGGGGGTTCAGCAGATGACAAACTTCAGAGCCAACAGGCTCACAGCCGCAGAGGACGACCCCCTGCTGGCGGGAAAGCTGAACACCTTCTACGCCCGGTTCGACGAGGGGCGAACGGAGGTAACCACAACACAAACACCACTCTCTCCAGCTCTCAGCAGCCTCACCCTCACAGAGCATGAAGTGAGACGCGTACTGAAGGCGGTGGACCCCAGGAAAGCCTCGGGGCCGGATGGCGTCCTGGGACGGGTGCTGAGGGACTGCGCCGACCAGCTGGCCGGGGTTTTCACCAACATCTTCAACCAGTCCCTGTCCCAGGCCACCATCCCACCCTGCCTGAAAACCTCAACTATCATCCCAGTCCCGAAGAAAAGCACGGTGAGCTGCCTAAACGACTACCGCCCGGTGGCACTCACACCAATCATCATGAAGTGCTTCGAGAAACTAGTCCGGGCCCACATACTCACACGCCTCCCGCCCAACCTGGATCCATACCAGTTCGCCTACAGAGCCCACAGGTCCACAGAGGACGCCATCGCGACGACTCTCCACGCCACTCTATCCCACCTGGAGAGGGGAAACAGCTACGCGAGACTGCTCTTTGTGGACTTCAGCTCCGCCTTCAACACCATCCTTCCAGACAGGCTAGTGACCAAACTACTAGACCTGGGTCTACCACACTCTATATGTGCGTGGATCAAGGACTTCCTGACCGACCGCCCCCAGAGGGTGCGGGTGGGCCCCCACACCTCCACAGCCCTCAGACTCAGCACTGGGTCCCCCCAGGGCTGCGTGCTAAGCCCCATCCTCTACAACCTCTACACCTACGACTTCACCCCCGTCCACCCCAGCAACTCCATCGTCAAGTTTGCAGACGACACCACCGTGGTGGGATGCATCTCGGGGGGGGGGGACGAGGCGGCGTACAGGGATGAGGTAGAGCAACTGAGCAAGCTGTGCAAGGTTAACAACCTGCTGCTGAACAAGTCAAAGACCCAGGAAATCATCGTAGACTTCAGGAGGAAAAAGTCCGAGATCCAGCCCCTGCTCATCGACGGAGAGAGCGTGGAGAGAGTCTCGACCCTCCGATTCCTGGGTATGCACATGCGGGATGACCTGACCTGGAAGGACAACACAAAAGACACCATCAAGAGGGCACAACAGCGGCTATACACCCTGAGAGTCCTCAGGAAGGAACACAGCAAGCAGGAGATACTGGTGACCTTCTACCGCGGCGCAGTGGAGAGCATCCTCACCTAC
Source organism: Nansenia antarctica (assembly GCF_963989245.1). Classification (NCBI taxonomy): domain Eukaryota; kingdom Metazoa; phylum Chordata; class Actinopteri; order Argentiniformes; family Microstomatidae; genus Nansenia; species Nansenia antarctica. The sequence continues at coordinate 52,506,578 of NC_137675.1, forward strand.
GGCATCTGCAACTGGTTCTCCAGCTGCACAACAGCGGAGAGAAATGCGCTACAGAGAGTCGTGAGAACAGCACAGAAGATCACCGGCGCCCCCCTCCCCTCTCTGGAAGAGCTGTACAACACACGCTGTCTCAGGAAGGCCTCCAAGATCTCCAGGGACCCGACCCACCCTGGGTACGAACACTTTACCAGGCTGCCCTCGAAAAGGCGGTTCAGGACCCTGGCCGCAAGGACAAACAGACTGAAGAACAGCTTCTACCACAGGGCCGTCCAGGCCCTGAACACAGCAAAGACCTAAGTTCTGGGCCCTGGACAGTCTGGACGGATTGATGGCAGCTGCTGGACTGAAAAAAAAAAAAAAAAAAATCAGGTGTAGTGCTGAGGCACAAACATGTACATTTCAAGCCTGCAAACTGCGACACTTTAAATAAATGTGGAATAATACTATTGTGCAATATGACAACCCTAGTCGTCTGTCTGTACAGTATAGTACAGTGGATAGTGTACATAGCCTTTATTTATGTAAACCAGCTCCTTCCCTTCTTGTGATTTTTTTTTCTAAAAGTTTTTTTTTTTTTTCCTTTCCTAACACCAGGGGAGCCACCCCTCCTAAATTTCGTTGTTTGGTACCTGTACTGTAGCAATGACAATAAAGTCCATTCATTCATTCACAAGCATCTTGGTCAGCCTGTTAATATTGAGCAGCAAAGCAACAATACAGTAAGTATTATATATTACCATATATAATTAGAGAGAGAAAGATATAAAGACATGATAGCTATAGGGAAATATAATATGTAATCAATATAAACAAGACATAACTGGTAATTATTGTGACTACTAAAAATAATATTTTAACACTGTGAAATGATGAAACCAGTAATGAAAACAAAAGCCTATTTCTGAGGTTGTGAACCTTATCTCTGTCTGAAATATTCCTAAAGCTTAAAATATAAATGATCAAATTAACATTAGAAATAAATTGTACAATGTAATTGACTGATTCATAACAAAATACATTTTGTAGGGATATGTTGTCATGGTTAAAAAAACAGAATCTTTGTCATGATGTTGTGGCTATGGCAATCACGGAGTGATTGGAGTCACAATGGCAACAGCATTAGAATTGTATTAGAATTCTAATTCTACAGCAGATACAAAACATCTGCAGTAGTACTGTAATAGTCTGAGAAGCTAGAGAGAGACAAGGCAGATTCAATAACAAACAGAGAATATCAGGCAGAAAGACAGTGAATGTTGATAGTATAATAACTTCATCGTATAACCTATGTTGCTGTTTTCTTAAGCTTATCCTTGCTTTATGTCAATTAGATTGTGTTGAATTAGGGCTTTAAGACCTATTTAGTGTAGATAGATGAATAATGATGATGTTTGTCAATTTAGGATCGATGTGGGAGCCGAACAAGAGGCAGGAGGAGTGCCGGGAGTATGTGGATGAGACGATCAAGAGGAAACTGCTGGAAGAGAGGATCTGGCTGACTAAGAGGCTCAAACAAGAGCGTCAGTTCACCACCCGAGACATTGAGTTCAGGCAGCAGTGGACAGTCCAGGAGGGGAAGAGAAGGGAGGAAGAGAACATGGAGAGAAGGAGAGAGGTGGAGAGTGCAAGCAAGAAGAAGTGCCTGACAGCCTTGAAGCTGGTAATAGAGGCCACCTTGGAGAGGTTAGAGAAAGAGAATGAGAGTATCTCGCGGCAGAGAAAGATGGAGGAGTTGAGAAGACAGTTGGCGCAGCGGGAAGAAAGAGTGAGAGAACGAGAAAGGGAGGTGAAGGAACAGGAAGACAGAATGAAAGGAAGAGAGAAAAGAGGAGAGGAAGAGTGTAGGCTACTGATGGTGCGAAAAAGAAAAATGCACGAAACGAAGATTCAACTGGACGAGGACAGGAAGGAGTTAGAGAAAGAGAGGAGATGGATCGAGGAACAAGGGAGGCTAGCGACGGGGGAGAATGAGCAGACAGAGATGGGAAGAGAGATCAAAAGGGGGAACAAGATTGAGAAAGAGGTGGACAGGAGGACATATGAGCTCAGAAAGCTGATGGAGAGCATGCAATCTGAAAAAGAAGAAGAAAAGAGGAGGATGGGGACGAAGATAGATTAAGATGGCAAAAGAGATAACAGAGAAGGAGAGGCTTAGGATGGACATGGAGGTAAGGCTGGGCGAGGTCGTGAGACAAAGGATGAAAAAGAATGGCCGGACCAGACAAAGAGAGAGAAGGAGGGAGATGAGGGTGAAGGAGAGGACCGGGGCCAAGGCCAAGAAACAGCCCGTCTACTTCAAGTGGTTCTCCAATAACAAATAAGAAAAGATGTATTCCCCTTTCACCAGCTGCCGTCACACATATTTGTTTAATTAAAGGTCATTTACTGTCTCAAAAATAACACTGTCAAGTTTGCTTCATTCAAAATAATAATGTGGTTGATGTGTGTGTACCTGGTGACCTGGTTCACGAGGCGTGTCTGCAGGAGCAGGTCCCGTTCTGGGAGCAGGTTGTCACAGATGAGGTTTTGGTTGGAGCGCACCGCCATGTCATGGCACACACACAGAGAACAGAGGACGTCTAGCACCTGGGAGAGAACATACACAGGTTAACTGTACACAGGTTAAAGGTTAATTGAATACACTGACACACACAAACACACACACACACACAAACACAGACACACACACACACACCTGTACAGTATGCATACACACACATACATGCACGCACAAACTATCAAATAACGTTGAGGGGATACCTTGTGATTACATCCATGCTTATCCAGAAGAGAGATGATGGATTTAATGTGTCCTTCTTTGATGAAGTTGAGAGCCTCTGGACTCTCTACAAGGACACAGTGTAGTACCTCTAGGACCCCTACACACAACAGGAGGTAAACCAATGTACCCATATTCTTATCCAAACCGGAGGTTTAGGAAATTACGTTTTCTGCACTCCAGACGTACAGTATAGATGCTTGATTGATTATTGGCACTTTTTAATAAACAAATGACTGTTGGGATGAACGTATAACAGCTGATATTTGTCAGTACTGTATATGCTACAACACATACGTTTATTTTGGTACACCTTCCTAGAGTTGTACCCCAACATGATGAACCTACCAGTGGAGGCCTCCAGTCTCTCCAGCCTGCTCACTAGCCAGTCCAGAGAGCCTGAGAACTGGGCGCAGTTCCTACGATTCCCCCTGATCAGAGCAGCTGGAGAGAAATGAATGAATGAATGAATGAATGGTCTTTATTGTCATTAATACAGTACAGGTACCATACAACGAAATTTAGGAGGGGGGGCTCCCCTGGTGCTTGGAAAAAAGACTAAAAACAAGAGAGCCAAGGGTAAAACAAAAAAGAGAAAAGAGCTGGTTCAGTGTTTCCTCTATATGCATTTATTCGTGGCGGGCCGCCACGAATGAATTTCCTCCGCCACTAATTGATTCAGACAGTCCACTTTGATTCAGGCTGCGCAGAAAGGCAGCGAGTTATTATGACCAGAGAACAGAAAAAAAGCAGATTGAAGCTAGATTTAGGCCGCTTCCAGACCAACATTTCGTTACGATTTAGGGCGTAGTTAGTTACAATATGTTACAATGTTGCAATTAACCTCGTCGTTTGTGTTCGCACTGCAATCGAGACTGAATCGCTCTAAACAGGCACGCAGCGCGAGGCGACGCGCTTTCAAAACAGTTTTGTGATTGGTCCGAATTTAGCGGGACACACGCCGGTGCCTTTAATCCCGTATCCTAATCGAAAATGCAACATCATCAGCGACGACTGTGGGTTATTGCATTTACCGTACTGCTTATTATGTTTGTGTTATGCTAATAAATGTAGATCCACACAGGTATACAAACTGAGCTCCGTTTACTGTCAAGTGCCATTCATTCTGACAACACACACACACAGGTCGTAAAGCTCTAACGGACGAACAGAACGTGACGTCGTAAAGTGCAACAAAGTGCTGCAATGACATACTGTCGTACATAACACTGCTGTTCTCTGGTTCATGTTCTTATACCAGTGCTCAGTATAGAGTATTTTAAATGAACATTCGTAATGTATGTCTCTGATGTTCATGGTCAATTAAATCAGCCTATTTTGTGAAACAAATAATGTTCCCGCTAATGGGTTAACCGAGCATTCTCGCACCTAACGTGCAAGCACCTAGCTTCGAACTATTCATAGCAATAAGCGCAGGGCAAAAATAATCTATTGCCTCTAAAATCACCACGAACAGAACGGCGGAGGTACGGGTAAGCAGGGCTCATGTTGGTGTCCTCAAAGGTAAGAGTTGGTTTTCTTTAACTCAACTGATAGCATTACCTTGCTGTTGTTGTTTACCGAATGCTCCATCTGACTGTCACACTGTGATTTTACTTGTGTAAACAGTTAATGAGTAACGTTAGCCGTTTTTGTGCGTGTACTGTCATGTCGGCCTACTTCGTATTGATCTTTCTGTGTGTGTGTGTGTAATGCGCGTTCCCCATGTTCTGCTGCAGCTGTAGGATATATTGGTATTTGATCACCTTCTATATAAAATCACCTGCTCGGCTTTAATGACTAATAGTTTAACTACATTGAAAGATAATCTTGATATTGCTGTGTCGTGAAAGTAATTTGTTTGGGAAAACAAAAGTTGTGTGAAGACCGTGGTTTTTCACAAGGAAGAACCGTGGTGTAAAGCCACTCCCTTCTCCCCTTCTGTGTGTCTCATTTCAGAGAAGAAGAAAAAAAAAAAAGGCACACAAGTGAAGCTGAATTTCATTGATTACATTACTCATCCCTTACAGATAAAGATAAATTCATTCACATAGATTATTATTTTTTTTTTTTTTAATTCTCTTTGGTTTCTTAGCTGCAGTATGTGGGGTTTGTGTTTTTGTTTTGTTTTATGTGGTCGTTTAGTTTGGGGGGAATATGTAGTATATGTGTACTTAAAACACACATGGTGTGGGCCTGTGCTACTGAAGATGGGGGTTGTATGACGATCATATGCTCAGGACACTGACTGTCCTTCTATGGTCAGCTGAGGAATGACTTCCTGGAATGATTTTAGGCCATAGTGACATCACAGGTGACTGCCCCCTTTTCACATCTTGACCATCTCTACAGTGAAGGTGATAGGCCATGATCTGTGACTGTATTTGCATATTGTGTATAAATAAGGGTGTGGGGCCCAAGGGGGGTGCTCTTAACCACCCCAGCCCAGCAGAGGAGACCAGAGCAGAATCCAGCTGTGGTATCTGTATACTTTTGTACTTTAAATAAATCGTCTTAAACTCAGAATTGATTCTTTGATCCATAACCAATAAGGTAATATACAACAACTTAACCGCTATTTAAGAAATTATAATTGTTGCCACCCTCTAGTTTTTGGTGAAACTACGTCTTTGTTTTGAGCGCCAGTGCGCGTTTTATGCGCGTGCACGCGATTTTAAGATATTAAGTGTGTTCCAAATGCCATTCACAATACAGCTATTATGTGTTTAATTGGAATATGCAGCCTTAAAAGTGTCATATGTACTGTAATGCCTACCCAGTAGTTCATAGAAGGAGTTGAGGATGGTCTCCCACTCCTCTCCTGCATCCTTCCCAGCAGCCTCAGCGAAATGTGAGGCACTGTTGTACAAGTGTAAACGGTCGATGCAGTCAAGGACCAGGCTAATGACACCCTAGGAGAGAGTGGGGGGGAAGAGAGGAACAGAGAGAGAGAGAGAGAGAGAGAGAGAGAGAGAGAGAGAGAGACAGAGATCATGGTAACTAAGTTCACAAGTGACAGCGAATTCATTTTGAGCTAAAAATGAACAATACGTTTTTACATTTACGTATTGTTCTTTTTTTTAATGTCAATTTGAAAATGTGTTCACATTAAACATGCATACATTTTTGGTGCATACATTTTTGGTGGATACATTTTTGGTATTTTGCAAGGTACTTGGTCTACACTTGAGACACGCTGTGATAGCTGTGTTACCATTACCTCCTCCTGAAATAGGTTCTGTCTGTTCTTCAGTGCCTTCACGCTGTTCTGCTTGGCCTCGTGGCCAAGCCCCTCCCCTGGAAGCTGGAAGTAGCCAATCAGATCGTGCAGACTGAGGCCGACTGTCTCCAGCGGAAGGTTGAAGGAGGGGAGGTTCCCTTGCTGGCTGAGACCGTCAAGTCTCCTAGAAACAGGAGAGAACATTGACAACAACAATTAGAAGCCTTAGGTAGGAATTGGAGAACGGGTTCATTGTAATGTATGGAATGGAATCATGAATAGTACCATTCCTTAATCCATTCCCTGCATCATAAAGATCCTGTCTTCTGATTTCTACCTCAACTAGTCTCCCTTGGGTGAAACGACAGAAGCAGAAGCAGTGGATTTGCTAACCTTAGAGGGGCGGATGCAGAAGGAGGTGGATTTGACGTCAGCCCTCTCTCTGTCCACCAGCTGAAGACCTCTCTCCTCACTCAGACTCAGGTACCTCCCTGTAGTTACGTGCCGGAGGCGGAATGGCTGCACCCACCGTGTGTGGCTACAACTCCACCTGTGGGAAATTGTATTGCAGTGTATGATTCCTCTGTGTCTCTTATTCTATTCTGAGTGGGGCAGTCCCACTCATATTTTTCATTTTATTGGATAGACATAGTGAAGACAGACAGGAAAGTAAGGAGAAGAGGGCATGTCAGCAGGGCATGGGCTGGGTTCGAACCCAGGCCGACATGGGGCATATGTGTGCACTGTAGACCGCGGTGCTAGACCACTGGACCACCCCAGGCCACTCCTCTGTGTCTCTGTCTCCTTACTGAAATCCTTGCACCGGACCACAAGTGCAAGTGAGTGTCATATTAGGCCTCAGTGGAGGCTAGTGGAGGTAGAAATCCGAGGGCTCATTATAATTCATGGAATGGAATGAGAAATGGTATCAAACACGTGTAACTCGCTCTGCAGCACACGTGGTTGATACCATTCCTCATTCCATTCCATGCACTGGACCAATGAGCCTGTCCTCGATTTATACCTCCACTGATATACCTGTAGGCCGACACATAGGTCATGAGGTCATGAGGTCATGAGGTCATGAGGAATGTGCCCCTTGTTTATGTGTGAAAGACGTACACCACACGCAGAATCTCCAGCCTCCAGAGTGAGCGGGCGTGACTGGACACTGCTCCACCTTCATAGTGCATCGCCCTGGACAGTAGAGAGAGAGAGAGAGAGAGAGAGGAAAAGAGAAATTGGTAGGCAGATGTGAATGGAAAGAATGAGTCCCAAATATCTGATGTTATTTTTCACACTCACACACATTTCTACGGTCATTAAAGCTGTGTCTCATTAGTCACTGACCTCCGTAGCTCCTCCCCCTGCTCTGTCGATGGGACGGTCAGACACTCGTCTGTGTGACCATGTAGCAGCCGCAATGTGTCCCCGCCCTTCAGGTACCCTGTGGTTAGATCAGGAGGTTACCACAGAACTACAGAGAGGCAGCACACATGTTCAAGAGGAGAGCTGCACCATCTTGTCGACTTGGCTCCACCAGTAAACATTTCAGAGCAAATTAAACTGATATTTAGTAATCTATCTTTGATCGCCAATTACATTGTTGTTAAAAGTGTTATTATTTTCCTCAGTGTTTAGCTGTATTTGTTTTCATTTTCAAATGAATAAATGGTGGGTTTTGATAATCAAGCGCCACCTTGTGGTCACCAATCAAAAATGATGATTCTGTGGAGAACGTAGCCACACAGATGCTAAGTTCTAAGTTATATATGGAATTCATAACACACATATAATGGTAAATATATGAGTGAAACTACAAAGAAATACACATACAATTCCACCAATGCAACAGTGTTACAACAACAATTAAAATCCATAAAACCTGGTCAAACTAGTTCCATGCCACCCAAAATGGCTGCATGATGATTCAGCAATTTAGCAATGATCAATAGTTTATTTCCCCACGAAGAAACACATGAGAGGTAGTCTCGTTCCCAGACACTTCCACCAAAATGCTCGAAAGGTCTGGTGGACCAACGTGTCAAACTTGGCCTTCATTAAGCCAATAGAAAGACCGTCAAAAACTGACGGCACATAGCCATTGGCTTTACTTTGCATCAATCAGCACCCACAGCACTTCCTCACTCAGTGCTTGCACACCACACGTTTCTGTTGGAGCTACACCACGTAGTCATGTGATTCTCTGAAATCCAATAATACCAAATACCTTTACTCAGTGAATTCACTCCCACTAAGGCCAGGTTTGAGTCATTGCTATGGCTATGTTAGGTTATATAAGACAACCTGCCTTGAGCCACTCCACTTCCTGAACAGATGGGGGCGACGCTCCAGAGGGTCTGCTGGAAGGCTGCGTCCACGACGAGATTCCCACAGTCACTCTTATTGTCTAGGACACTCCCATAGGACAAGTGCTGAGGAAATATAATCAATACAATAATCAATGCCATGATCAATACAAAAATCAATACCTTGATAGTGATGATGAAGTAAGAGGCAAAGCAAATGGGGATTTCACACAATGGCAGTTTCAGAATAAACCACTCATACTAAGGGTGTTCTTTGTGTGGGCTCTATATTACAAACAAAAACTAAGTATCTACATGGAGGTACATGTATTCTGTACATAACTATTTGGCATATCGTCATTTCTCCTGTCATTGAAGGGTAAAACTTGGAGTCTGCCAGGAATGGAACTGAAAATGACGAGTCGGCCTACAGGGAGGAGGTTCAGCACCTGGCGGGGTGGTGTGCCTCCAACAACCTAGCCCTCAACACTAAGAAGACCAAGGAACTCATTGTGGATTACAGGAAAACCAAACGCTGTGATCACACCCCAATCTACATCAATCGAATGGAGGTGGAGCATTTTTCCAGCTTCAAATTCCTGGGTGTCCACATCTCAGAGGACCTCTCCTGGACCCTCAACTCCTCCATTCTGGTCAAAAAGGCGCAATAGCGCCTTAATTTCCTGAGGAGACTGAAAAAAGCCCAGCTGTCTCCCAGGATTTTGGTCAATTTCTACCGGTGCACCATCGAGAGCATCCTGACCAACTGCTTAACAGTGTCGTATGGCAGCTGCTCTGTCTCTGACCGGAAGGCCCTGCAACGGGTGGTGAAAACTGCCCAGTACATCACCAGTGCCCAGCTCCCTGCCACTGACAACTAGATTGAATCTGAATCTGAATCTGAATTCCATGCTCACCGTGCCACCTGACTCACCAGGTATCTCTCAGATGACACGCTGACCAGGATGAGGTCATCCCCGACGCGGACCTTCTCACCTTCTGACCTCTGCTTGGAGGCGGGATGGATGGTCCACCAGCAAGCCTCACCTGGACACATAGGGAATTCAATGTTAGAACCAAACACTCATACCGTCTTTCATTGTCTTACTCAAGGGCATACAACAGGGGAGGCTGGTTGAGGGAGAAATCGTAGAACGGGTGTGTGATATCATTCCCCATTCCATTCCATGCATTACAATGAGCCTGTCCACCAATGTATACATCTACCAGAAGATACTGTACACATACATTATAATACATGAACCTTTTGTTTTGAGTAGACCTACCCCTGATTACACATTGAGAAGTCAAACAATTCACAGGCCTCCTGAAGAGAGATCTAGATCTAATAACAAATTTGCATTTCCCTGTGATGTCCATTTTACCAACTGTGATATATTGTACATACCTGTTTTATCCTCTTGCAGACCTACATCAAATGCCAGCTTATCAGTTGAAGATGTGGACAAGCAGCAAAGATACTGGAGGAGAAAAACATAGGTAACACTAACCAAACAACTCTTATAACTCTTATAACATAACAAGTTGTATCAACGGCTTCACAAACCACTCAATGGGCCAAGTGCCCAATAGGATCGATGCAGCAAGTCTTTGCTCTCTAGAGAGAGCCAGTGATTGGTTGAGAGTGCTCACCATCCCGCTGTAGGAGTGTCGTAGAAGCACTGCTCATTGAATTCAGGGACAAAATCATCAATCAATTTATCTTTTTTTTCATCATTGTTTGTTTTTACTGGAACATGTGTTTCTGGTTATAGAGGGTAGAATGTGGGGAAAGCGGGGGTGGGGGGCTTGCTGGGTCAGGGGGAGGTTGGGTGGGGAGGGGGGATGACATGTAAGGTGTGTGGGAATTATGTCATTATGTCATGTGTTTAATTGTTTAATTATTAATAAAGGGTAGAAGGTGTTTGGCAACTGTCAAGACAACAGCGGGAGGCTGGCTAAGTTAGAAATCGGAGGATGGGCTCATTGTAAGGCAAGGGAATGGAATAAGGAATGGTACCATAGATTGCTTATACCATTCTGTGCACTACAATGACCCCATCCACCAGCCTCCCCTGCAACACAGAGAGCTCCATTCAGCTTTCCGTCACCAGACGGGTCAGTGAGACAGGTCAGTGAGACAGGTCAGTGAGACAGGTCAGTGAGACAGGGATCCTTACCTTGCAGTCGGAGGTGGACTCCAGACAGCAGAGTCTACTGCCAAAGCCCTCTGCAGCCAGACACAGCTTCAGGTGAGCCTGCTGCGACGTGAAGGTGCTCTGTAGAACCACCTCATCATCCTGACCAGAGGCGGAGAGCACATCACACACACACACACACACACACACACCAGACACACACCACACACACCACACACACACACACACACACACACACACACACAACAGACACACACCAGACACACACCCACACACACATCAGACACAGACACACACACACACACACACACACACACACACACCACCCACACACACATCAGACACACACACACACACACACACACCAGACACACACACACACACACACACACCAGACACACACCACCCACACACACATCAGACACACACACACACACACACACACACCAGACACACCAGACACACACACACACACACACACACACACCAGACACACACACACACACACCCACACACACCCACACACACACACACACACACACACACACACACACACACACACACACACACACACACACACACACACACACACACACACACAGAATCAGGTCACATTATGGCAGCCATATAAGGAGAATGAGGAGATAGCCCAGACACCTCTGTGTACTGGTGTGCACCACTGCCATGTCCCCCTTTCATATTATAATTTTGCAGCAAGTTCAAAGATAGTGTTTACTGTATATTACTGTATATTATAAAAATGCCTGCCATGTAGGCTGTGTGTACTGTAGATGGAAATTATTTAGTTAGTGTTGTAGCTGAGATTCTTCCCGTTCCATTGTTGTATGGGATGTATTGATTTATTTTTTATTTTTATTTTTTATTGCCCATTCATTTCCTATGGCGGTCAATTCTGACCGGAAACATCATAGGTGTGACACGGTTCAATAAATCCCCCAAAATGCAATGCAATTCAATGCAATCAAGTGTATATGCTCAGGGGCCTAGGGTGGAGGATAACATAAGGTCTTGAGGCAATGGGATGAAAAACACAATATTTATGATTACAAACAAAGTCATTCGGTCAGATTTGACCGTCAACAGAAGAGGAAGGTTCAAAAAATAAACAAAACAAAAAAACTGTATACTATAAACAACGAAAAACAAACAGTATACTATAAACAACGAAAAGGACTACAGGAAGTAATAATTATAAAGACGAATAATAATAAACAAGAATTCAGTCAAGTCAACTTAACGATGTGACTGTCTATCCGGCTGGATAAACGGAGGACCAAAAGCAGCGTCAGAGCATCAGGCAGCACTCCTCAGTGACATGACCTTATCTGAGGGCAGAGATACCAAGCCGTGAGAGACGACGACTTACAACCACAAAGGACGATAGGAACCCCCATTCCATCACTGCAGATAAGACGGTTTAAAATAGAAACAATACCAGTGCTCAATGTTTCTCTCACTGACACACTAAAACAAAATGAGCAAAGCTATAGCAGTTTTTATTGCATTCAATGGTTAGAGTTTCAGCCAAAATTGCATGGTTACACTTTTATTGTGTATTGGAATGATTGGATGGGAATTCAACTAGGAGCATTTAAGAAATTGAATCAATCTAACTCAATTCAATCTAACTAATTAAATACAAAAATAAAGCAGCATATTTGAAACATTAATGACGTTTACACTATACCTGCTCTCAAATGAATGGTTACATAATTGAGATGGGACAAAGAGACGAAACAAACTCACAATATAAAATGAAAAACAATTCAATTTAAACTTCAGAGAACTAGTGATATTATTTAAATATATTATAGATAGGCCTAAAAATTAATCTTGACTACCATGTTTAACCTACAACAGGTGTTTCCCCAGCTAGCAATTTTTGGTTCTAAAAATGTTCAAAGAATGTTACCTAGAACATTCTCATTATGTTTTCAGCGGGAAGTTTTCTTTAAGTTCTCAGAATGTTCTAGGATAACATTCTCTAAAAACATTTTTAAAATGTTGTGTGATAACCTTCTTAAAATGTTAAGTGACAACATTGCTAGAACATTATGCCCTAATGTTCTTGAAAACGTTTTCAGCGGGAAGTTTTCTTTAAGTTCCCAGAATGTTCTAGGATAACATTCTCTAAAAACATTTTTAAAATGTTGTGTGATAACCTTCTTAAAATGTTAAGTGACAACATTGCTAGAACATTATGCCCTAATGTTCTTGAAAACGTTTTCAGCGGGAAGTTTTCTTTAAGTTCCCAGAATGTTCTAGGATAATGTTCTCTAAAAACATTTTTAAAATGTTGTGTGATAACCTTCTTAAAATGTTAAGTGACAACATTGCTAGAACATTATGCCCTAATGTTCTTGAAAACGTTTTCAGTGGGAAGTTCCCAGAATGTTTTAGGATAATGTTCGGTAATAACCATCTTAAAATGTGAGTTGACAATATTGCTAGAACATTACACCTTATGTTCCCAGAATGTTTTAGGATAACGTGCTCTAAAAACCATTCTAAAAACATTTGCTAATAACCTTCTTAAAATGTTTACTGAAAACCCTGTTAAAACATTATGCCCAAACATTCTTAAAATGTTTTTAGCTAAACGTATTAACACATGTAAAAGTTTGATAACATCAATATTCAAGTCTTTCAACATAATGTATCATTATTTATTAACATAAACAACAGAGGTGAGACAGCCACAGCTTCATTTGAGAACATATTTTAAAAAAAAAAGCAAAACATAATGTACTGTACATACTGAAAACAGAACCTATCATCACTCTGACAGTACATATCCTCATGACAGTCCTCGAACAGTGTGGGGCTTCTGCTCCCCTCAAGTGCTGCTGCTGCACCTGGACACATTCTTAAACATCATCCCTACTCTGAACTCTGTCCTCAGTCACAGATGGTCCACCTGCATCACTGTCCTCAGTCACAGATGGTCCACCTGCATCACTGTCCTCAGTCATGGATGGTCCACCTGTATTATCCACCTGCATTATAACAAAAATTGTATTTAAAATCAGAATCGTTTCTGATTCATCAGAAGTCTTCTTGGTAGCCCTTTAAATTACAGGCTGTTAATTAAGCAGTAATTACTGGAAATAACCAAGTAATATCCATGTAAAATAGACATGTAGAATGCTAGTAATTGCATTACAATGACTAGTAATTACGTATCTGCTCACAGCTTATCACACATTGCATGTTTGTTTTTCCCCCCCAAAGGAAAATGGGGGTGACATGGCTTTTTATTTCACATTTGCTTTTGAACAAATGCTTAGCACTGACCTGAGTTCCTCTGTGGGGAGCATATCTCAGCGTATCTGATATGCAGGTTTCCAATATCTTCTGCAGGGTCTTGGGGTGGTTCTTCTGGCAGGCCTCTAAAGATAAAGAGAGAAACAGAGAAAAAAAGATCTAGAAAAGCAGATAGTTTAAGTGTTTTAAGCAGTACTTTATGTAGCATAAGCAAGCTGGACTTAAGTTCTTGAGGCAGTAGTTGAATTAGCTGAAGCAGTATCTGAAATGCTTGAAGCTGTAGTGGAATACCTCAGGCAATACAGTGGAAGTCATCTTTAATTGCCTCTCCCAGCCGAAAGCCATTCAGCTGCTAGCCGGGTGAACTGAACTTTGTTACACCATAAGGGTCATTGCTTTAGAAAAACTAAGGACATCTATAATGTTTATTAAGAAGTTGAATTGGTTCAAGTTATGATAAGTCGAGTTAAGTACATTAAGTTAAGTTTCTGTTATCTTTGTTTAACATGCCAAGGATCTATCAAGGACCAGTCAGGGAAAAGCAGCATCTGTAGCTGATAGAACAGTACTTGAAGTACCCGAGTCAGTAACTCATGCCTTATGGCTCTGGCCATTCGTTTTAGCCTTTCGTTTGTAAACAAGTCTCTTACTGCAATCTATTGGAATTTACTGGTAAAATAAAACCATAAATTGCAGCTTTAAAATGTCTTTGTTGGGTCTCAAAGGATTGCAGTGAGGTGAGTAGAATTAAAAAAAATAAAAAATAAAAACTTACGGACTATATGACCGGATATATAGCCAGGTCCTGGACATTTTTTAATTTAGAAAATTAATTTATGGAAGCATTTTAGGCTAAGTGATAAGCTTTTGTTCAATGATTAAAAGGCCAATCATTTGGAAAAAAACTGATGGGAAATAAAACAATTTATAGAGGAATGCCCCCTTTTGATATTTATATTCAATGCTTTACTCGTGCCACAATAATGTCATGTTTTCGAGTTGAAATAACTTCATTTGGGGGCTTACACAGTTATGAGACCGACATACGGACGGACACCTCATGAAAGCCATGTATAGTTGCACCGCTTAAAATTGTGATACTTACGTTTTTTTTATCCCACTCCTAGTAATTTCACATTTTTGTTTTGAACAAAATAAAACAAGTAGAACACTTGGAATTCTAATGGAGCTTGCGTTTTGAGTTTTTTCCCCCACTAAGATCACTTGAGTTTGAGGAGAGTGAACAAAGTTTGCTCTCCTCAAAGTCACTGCTATAATTTAGGTGGAAGCATGAGGGCTTTTTTAAAAAGGTGTTGTTGGCTTAGTTCTGAAGATTAAACAGTACAATACAATACCTAACCTGTGATTTTTTAAATCTTGACTTTATTTTTGCTCCAACGTGCTTGGTCCGGGATTTCTCTCCTCTTAACTTTGGGTGTCACATTCTTGTCAGGTTTTGGCCAGTAGCTGTACACAGTCTGCAGAAAATATAACAAGAAGGTACAGTACGCTAGCTGCTACTGGCTGCAGTTCACATTATATCTTGCATAAATAAGTTAGGATTAGGAAATACCTTGTTAGTCTTCTCAAGCCAGTTTGTTGGCACGATATCCACTGTGTTTGTTTCGAGGAAGAGCACAACAGCAAACAGGTGTGTGTCCTGGAAGAAAAAGGAAATGTTGTCACATTCTACCCTCCGTGGACACCCCCAATTTATATTCATATATACTTTCATATCATTACCGCTTGGATGCGTGTGCTGTTTGATTTATTTCCACACATTGTAAAAGAGAAAAAAAGAGAAAAAAAATGGGGTGGGCAACTGGTAGTGTGGTTTCAGGGACACCTTTGGCTGTGTGGCTTACAATTGCCAATCAATATAAGAAGGCCATTGCTCAGGAAAAAAAATAGGTGAATGATACATAAAGAACTACTGTATGTACTACTATTTACAGTTAGATGAAGTCTGTGCACTCAGAATGAATGGAGTATGGTAACTACAATCCTCAAACCATTGTCTGCCTCAGTCATAAATGCCTGCCTGCCCAAATGCCTTTCAGAGAGTCTTTTTATCCTAGTGTGACTGTCTTTGGCTGTGTAGACACCAATCAACCTTGAGTCACAAGGCTGTATGAAGTATGGCTCAAGTCGATCATAGACACGACAGAGCAACATCTTCTCCCCATGCTCTGTCTCACCAGAGACTGCAACAACTTCACAGCACTCTACGTCACTAAGAGTGAATACATTGTTGGGTTGTTTAATTCCTACAGACTTTTTTGGTTCATGATGGATCTTTCTCACTTTGTCTGCTTCCCCAAGCCGCCTCACAATCTGTGAAAGAGGATTTCGTCCAGAACGAACTAATCTTTTCAGCTGATGCAAGTAATTCTCAAAAGAGAAAGCACTGCACTCATCAAGACTGCCATAAAGGTTTGCAACAGATGCCAGATGTACCAAACTGTGAACATTGTAGACAAGGAACTCATCCCCATACAATTGCCTTCCCTGGGCAATGAAGTACACCAACAACTCCTCTGCATTGTGATTGTACTGTTTTGCCAGTGTTGGACAAACAAGGATAGACAATGCGACACTAAAAAACAGGAAGTGCTCATAGAGCTCCTTTGAAATAATGCCCTTAAGCACAATTTTTCCTGTATAGAGGGCAAACTGTCTCAGTTCTGTGGCCTTCCATCTGTCAATGTCTTCCAAGCCTCTTGGTTTCCTTGCAAACACATTAGGAATGCACGTTCTGAGCTCCAGAAGCTTTAAACTGACCTGCTTAACATGCCCAGATGACAATCTGACTGCCCGTGGTCCCCTCAGCCACAAAAGGATCCGTTTGCGCATGACCCCAAGACAACACTGGTGCATATAATCTGCAGGGAAGTGCTCAACCATGTTTATTGGGAGCTGGCAAAATGGTGACACCACTGAATGCGGGTGATGCTCCTCCTGAGACTGATCTCGGAATGATTTATCAGTTCTCAATGTTAGATTGGTGATTTCAGGATAGATCACCCGATGGCCATCCCACAATCCTTTTTGTGTACATTTGTCACATCCATATTAACCTGAATACAGCTTCATGGACTTCACCAGAGCCTTGGCTGGGGCATCACATGTAACACACCGCAGCTTCACCCTAATCAAACCACTGTCTGTCTCTAGTCCATTTTCCATAATACTGCGAAGGTCACCAACAACATCATCAAGAAAGTCAAGGTTAGTTGGCTTTGACAAACCAAAACAGAGAGCCAGTGGGAAAACTGTGGGAGGAGATAAATTCAGTTGGCGCAATACTGGCCACAGTGTCTCCTTGCTGCTTTTGAAAAGCGGCAAGCCATCGATATTGAGGGAGATGTCAATGAAATCTAATCTAGAAATGTCCTGTTGCGGATACATTTTCAAATGTTTCAGGAGCTGGTCTTTGCAGCCATGGTAGATATACTGCATTCCAGATTTCAACTCAAACTCTACACTTTCGCAGGTGTCAAGCAGTGTTTTTGCTGTGTTTGGCAGCTCTGAGTGTCCATATCCTTTCAAAATCTTTAACAAACCATCAACTGCATTGTGTTTCACTTGATATTCGATTGCCCACACTGCAATGGAATGTCTGAGGGGGGGGTTAGTTTCAGTATTGCTGCCATTACTGCTCTGAGACAGTAAATCTTCTAAATCTTTCTCATCTGCACAATTCTGTTCCACAGCAGCCCCCTCTCCTGTATGTTCCCCCTCTCCTGTATGTTCCCCCTCTCCTGTATGTTCCCCCTCTCCTGTATGTTCCTGGTG
This sequence comes from Nansenia antarctica, assembly GCF_963989245.1. NCBI lineage: Eukaryota > Metazoa > Chordata > Actinopteri > Argentiniformes > Microstomatidae > Nansenia > Nansenia antarctica. Next base: position 52,524,125 of record NC_137675.1, read on the forward strand.
TTGATAAAGCAGTGGTAAAAACTCTGATGTAGCCATTTGGTCGCATGCACATTTTTCTTCTAATCTTTTAGCCCTTTTCCAGCGGGCTGAGTATGTTCTATCTGACATCCTAAACCCTGAACACACCCCAGAAAAAAAGGGAAAAAAGAAAGGAAAAAGGTTATAAAAAAGCTTCTACCAGGTCTGTATCCATGCTGTTTACACTGTAAAGAGAGAACACAAAAAATGTCAGTATGAGTACAACATTCATGTGAAGTGAAATACCAGTACTGTTACCCAAACAGTTGACCACAATAATGGGCAAAACTATATGACAACACATCCCTGAAAATGCATTTTATAGCTGTCATAAGAAGATGCAGAGTATTATCTACGAAAAAGACTGATTCGGACTGCCACCTTACACCAAACAATTGAGATGACGGGAGCGCGAAAACTCTCATTATTTTATTCTTACACTGGAAATGTGTCTGCAACAATGACATCGGGTGAGAAGTCGTTTAGTGTAAGGCCAGCATTAGTCTGCACTCACAATAAATCACGATAAAATACAAAATATCAGATAGCTGTCTGACTCAAATCATTTTTTCAATCAGTGACTTCATGCCATTTACAGTCTATGCTTCCAACTCAATCTAACACGACATTACATGCCGGAAATGCGTGCAATAGTGCAAGCATGCAAGATTTTGTCGAATTTTGCATGCATATGACACAAGATATGATAACACACATGGAGGCGCGAGTGCAGCGAAGCACTGAGCCATGTGCGTCCACGATTGTGCTAGCTAGATTACTATAGCTTGCTAGCTAGCTCCCAAACTTTTGGGCTGGTAGATTTGCTTCACTCATCACCAGCCAACGTTATTCGCATTAACGGTTAGTTTGTGGTCAAGAAAGTACATTTATCCATACAAAGTAACGTTAATCAATTAAAAACAATTATTGTAACCTTACCGTTTAATCCAAAGTGTCCCGTTCCCTTGTGCTGTCTTCTCTTCAACTAAACCCGTCTACCTGTGCCCGACCACGGAGGTGAACTGAACATCTCAGTCAGGCGTGAAATCTAATCAGTCACTCACTCACACACCTCTGCTCTGGCTTTCCCACGCCAAGAAGCCGTCTGCTCTCGCACTTACTTTGAACTGCTCTCGCACTTACCCTTTGAAGTGCAACATTGTAAACATTTGTACATTTTCTTGCACTGTACAGAACGTATGCAACAACTGCAAAAAGTACATTTGAGGTACACACACTGTCACATTCTGTGCTTCATGTGTTGTGTAGACAGGCATACCCATGCACACACAATTGTAGCAAGTGTTATTTCAGAATTATTTGGGATTTTTCAGACATAATACTGTATTTCGACAGTGACAGTGAAAACAGTGTACATTCCGTTCGTGTTTTGTGATTCACTATTTGCAGACATTTTTGAGCCATAGTGGTGGTCTAGTGGATAGTGAGTTGGACTTGTGATCGGAAGGTTTTGAGTTCAAATCCCGCCTGAAACACCACCACTACTAGTGTGTCCTTGAGTAAGGCACTTAGCCCTCAGTTACTCCAGGGGGAATGTCCCTGTAATTCGTAATTGTAAATCCCTTTGGATTAAAAGCGTCTGCTAAATGGCAACATTTAAATTATTAATTATTTTTGAGAGATGTATTTCATAGCTATTGGCAAAAACAATCTTAGTTTGTTTCTTTCATTTCTATTCCTGTTCATCACCTGTATTTTCTTTACAGCTTTGATTATAATTAGATGCATGTGAAAGTCAATTGAGAATATAAATTCAAAATAATAAACAGCAATGAAAACATTGTTTCATTAACATTTTTCCTAGATAAGTATGATTTATGACACCAAGGTCTTTATTATAGTGGATTTTGCATTTTCAAAGTTAGGAGCATCATGTGCGTAAAAACGCTTCTACTCATCATTAGGGCATAATGTTCTAGCAATGTTGTCACTTAACATTTTAAGAAGGTTATCACACAACATTTTAAAAATGTTTTTAGAGAACGTTATCCTAGAACATTCTGGGAACTTGAAGAAAACTTCCCGGTGAAAACGTTTTCAAGAACATTAGGGCATAATGTTCTAGCAATGTTGTCACTTAACATTTTAAGAAGGTTATCACACAACATTTTAAAAATGTTTTTAGAGAACGTTATCCTAGAACATTCTGGGAACTTGAAGAAAACTTCCCGCTGAAAACGTTTTCAAGAACATTAGGGCATAATGTTCTAGCAATGTTGTCACTTAACATTTTAAGAAGGTTATCACACAACATTTTTAAAATGTTTTTAGAGAACGTTATCCTAGAACATTCTGGGAACTTAAAGAAAAATTCCCGCTGGAAACATTACGAGAACTTTCTAGGTAACATTCTTTGAACATTTTTAGAACCAAAAATTGCTAGATAAAAACGCTACTACTCATCATGCTGTTGTTCGCCCCCACCTATTCCCAGGGGTCTGACACTTTGTTACTAAGCATCCTCTGCTCCAGCCTCTCCAAAGGGCAGCCCCCCTAGATCCACCAGAACAAAAGATATGCACTTTTGAATGTGTACACAGTACCAATTGTGCATTATTGGGTACAGTACCTGTTTGTGCCCACAGGAGGCGCCCTTTAATATTATGGGCTATTTTGGGGCTTGCAAAGGGTGTCTTGCACCCTGAGTATACCCCCTTGTACGGGTCACCCTTGCGACTAGGAGCACCGTGTCAGGGCAAGTGCTTTTAAAACCCCAATGATGTCCCGGGTCAACTGGACCCGAACAGTACGAAAGGGTCCAAAAAGTGAACATCACACAAGGGTTAAGGAAACCTATTTCAATATGCTATCTATGCGTTTCTTATTACATAATAAATTATATGCTCATTTGTATAGAGCGCAACAGTGTGGATCCGGAAGTACATTTTGCGTTATCGTGTAACATTGTGAGAACATTTTGTAAAAGAACTTTCTATAATCTGTTACCTAAACAATGTCCCCAAAACATCCATGGAATGTTGCAGGTAAAACGTTCTTCCTTTGTTTACATATCACATTACAGGAACATTCTAGAAAAAACGTTTTGTGATCTGAGGCATCAATAACATCCTGAAAACATTATCCAAATGTTGCTTTGAAAATGTCCTTCCTTTGTTATCGTGTAACATTGTGGGAACATTTTATAAAAGAACATTCTATAATCTGTTACCTAAACAATGTCCCCAAAACATCCTCAGAATGTTGCACCTAAAACGTTCTTACTTTGTTAATATTTAACGTTATAGGAACATTATTTGAAATGGTAAACATCCTTAAAATGCTCTTTGAACATTAGATGAAAACGTTTTCTTTAAAACATTAGCAGAACTTGTAGGGAATGTTAGCCAATGTTGTGGGAACATTCCCTCCTAGCTGGGAATCTGTTACCTAAACAATGTCCCCAAAACATCCTTGGAATGTTGCAGGTAAAACGTTCTTCCTTTGTTTACATATCACATTACAGGAACATTCTAGAAAAAACGTTTTGTGATCTGAGGCATCAATAACATCCTGAAAACATTATCCAAATGTTGCTTTGAAAATGTCCTTCCTTTGTTATCGTGTAACATTGTGGGAACATTTTATAAAAGAACATTCTATAATCTGTTACCTAAACAATGTCCACAAAACATCCTCAGAATGTTGCACCTAAAACGTTCTTACTTTGTTAACATTTAACGTTATAGGAACATTATTTGAAATGGTAAACATCCTTAAAATGCTCTTTGAACATTAGATGAAAACGTTTTCTTTAAAACATTAGCAGAACTTGTAGGGAATGTTAGCCAATGTTAGGGCAACATTCCCCGCTAGCTGGGTGAATGACTTGTTCACTTTGATACTAGAAATGTTTTTCTAAAGAATTGTATGGGGTGGAATTCTTCCTCTGTGGCTCCTCGGGGGAGGGTGTCTATGAATCATGCTGCTGCAGCCATGATCGTCATATCTGATGATGAGGATGATGAACCAGAGGAGATCATAAGTCATGGAGGTAGAGCCCATGTTGAGGTGGAGCGGGCACCAGATGGCTGTCCAAGAATGACTCTCAAGGAACTCCTCTGGATGACCAGGAACCGTGTCCGCGACCCAAGCGGACGGCAACTTTTGACGATAGGAGACTTTCAAAGGTCGCTAGTTCTCCTACCTGTGGACTACCAACTGGCCACCAACTGGGTGCTTGCACCTCAGGCACAGACTAAGGTGTCCAGGAAGAGAGCAAGGGAGGTGGCTGATGGTGGCTCCCATTCAGAGGAGGGAACCTCTCTGAAGAGACATAGAAGGGATAGAGACACAGACACCAAAAACAGAGTCCTTGCCGGTCAGGCACAGAGGGTGTCCAAGAAAAGAAAAAGGGAGGTGGGCACTGATCAACACCCTGGCGGCTACCAGTCAGAGGAGGGAACCTCTCAAAAGAGGCAAAAAATACTTGGAAAGTCTTTCTGTGTGATTCTGTGAGCTCCCCTCTCTCTCTCCCTCCCTCCCTCCCATGCCTGTACCCTCCCTACCCCTCCCTCCCTCTCTCCCATGTTTCTCTAGCAACATTGCAACCTCACACCCCTCCCTGTGAGCTATAACAAAACCAAAGGAAAAATAAATAATTGAATAAAGAAACAAAAAAAGGATTTGATCTAATTCTTTGTATAGTCAACACCTGAGACTGGATATGAATACTCACGAATACACACTGTGTGGTGTGATGTATGTATGCGATACAAACACACCATTCAAAGGTAGGTGTGGTTCAGTGTCAATATCCGAGAGTTGGTGGAACACAGCCACAAAGTCCGAAACTAGCCTTGGAATGGAACTAGAATGGACCTATCGCTAAGCCACGCCCCAAAAACTGTCCAATCATAACACAGCAAAAGTCACTACAGGCAGAAAACTCGGACAAACAACTTGCTAATATCTGATGGTGAAAAGCTTCTAGACTAAATATTCTTGTCATCTTTAAAAGGAGGATAGGCTATATATGAGCTGAGCGGTGAGACCGCGGAGGGATACACAGACAGCAAGTGAATGAATGAATGAATGAATGGTCTTTATTGTCATTGATATAGTACAGGTACCATACAACGAAATTTGGGAGGGGGGGCTCCCCTGGTGCTAGGAAAAAAAAACTAAAAACAAGAAGGGAAAAGAGCTGGTTTACATAAATAAAGGCTATGTACACTATCCACTATACTATACTATACAAATAAAACACTGTGCTGTACTCTATGCTATGCTATACCTATTCTAACATTTCCTATCTCTGAACCTTATGTACACAGAGTAGATGAGATTTTAGATTAGATTCAGACAACGAAATGCAGTAAAAAGTGTGTCAGAATAGGGATTCGAACCACCGTCTAAAAATGACGAATAAATCCTATGGCAGCGGTCGATACCACTAGCCAGGGGTCGGCAACCTATGGCACGCGTGCCAGCAGTGGCACGCGACAGCTTAAACAGTGGCACGCGACAGCTAATCAATATGTGCGAGAATGGGAGAATGTTTTTTTATTTTTTTATGTTGGCCGCGTTCGTAAATTCGCGCACACTGGGTTCAATGTCACAATGGGACCAAGTAATTTGATTGGACTAGAGGCAGTCTCAGGGACGCTCAGGCACTCTCAGGGCGAATTTACGAATGCAGCCCTAGTCTCTCATCCACTCCACGAGAGCCGTATTCTGGCGCCAATTTTCAAAGTAAAATTCTGAATTCGATTCGATACTTGTATCAATATAACTCAAGTCGTTCAAGGATGAAGCAGAGAAGGCTGAATCAATAAGACGTGCTGTGTCAAGGTATGGGAAGCAGGCCAGCACCTTTAAAGCATTTGCCACTGCTAAAAATCACGCAACTGAAGCAAGCTTTCGCATTGCTCATTGCATTGCGAAACGTGGAAAGCCATTCACTGATGGAGAATATATTAAGGAGGCTTTCCTCTGTACCTCAGATGTTTTGTTTGAAGGCTTATCAAACAAAGACACAATAAAATCAAGAATAAAAGACATCCCAGTGTCAGCCAGAAGTGTGGAACGAAGAATAGGAGAAATGGCAGAAAACGTGAAAGCGCAGCAGACCGCTGGTTTGAAAGATGCGACGGTGTTTAGCCTCGCACTTGATGAGAGCGTAGATGTGAATGACATGCCACGTCTGGCTGTCATAGCAAGATACTGTGATTCTGCTGTAAGGGAGGAGCTCTGCTGCCTAAAACCAATGCCAGAAACAACAAAAGGTGAGGACATCGCTTAAGTTCTTATCGAGCATTTTGTGGAGCGAGGGATTGATATTAGCAGGATTTTTGCAGTGACAACAGATGGTGCCCCTGCCATGGTCGGGAAACAGAGGGGAGCAGTTGCATTAATTGTGTGCAACTTAAAGTGACCAAGTACCACCCCCAGATAATGGAGTTGAGCAAAGGAAAACAAGGCCAGGGATCACAACATTGATTGTTAGGACTGTTTACATGGCTTTGCATACATAGCTCTTTGCAACCAAAAAAATATATATGTTTGTTGTGGTTGGAATAAAAGAATAAAATGTAAGTAACAACCAAATCATTATATAAATATAAATTATAATTCATACAAGTAAGACCCTTGTATAATCACCCTCCAGTTAGGCCTACTTATTAAAATGATAACCATAGGGAGCGCAGTTAGCAACTTTGGTAGAAATTGAGCGCTCCAATTTGTTTAAAGTTGTGCTACGCATCACAACGTTTAGTTGTCTTAGATGTTATGTTGGTAATTTTGTTCAAGTTTCAGTTAGTTACATTTTTAGGTTTATTTAGCATACATGGCTTTGCATACATAGCTCTTTGCTGAAAATTGTTGTTCATGTTGTGGAATAAAATTGCAGATCTGTTGGTCTGTTTGGTTTGGTTTGATGTCGAGTCATAATTAATGTTGATATTGTGGTTGGCACACTGACTAACAAGAACATTTAAAAATGGCACTTCATATCAAAAAGGTTGCCTACCCCTGGTACAGACTATAGAGGAAATACAGGGGGGCCGCCTCCCCCCAAGAAAGGTCAGTGTGGGTAACAAGGGGGGCGACGCAAAGCTGGTCCTCTGAAAAGGGCTACGGGTTGTGGAGAGCGCATGACGGAAGAATAGTGGCCCATGCAGGTCTAATGAATGTTATTGGTGCTGAGGCACATGGTCCCACTCATGGGCCGGTGCGAGACACTTGGGCACTGATAATGAGAGATTTGGTGGATGGGGGTGAGGATGTTAATTTAATAATTTAATTTAATAATTTTGCCATTTAGCAGACGCTTTTAATCCAAAGCGACTTACAATTACGAATTACAGGGACATTCCCCCTGGAGTAACTGAGGGCTAAGTGCCTTACTCAAGGGCACACTAGTAGTGGTGTGGTTTCAGGCGGGATTTGAACTCACAACCTTCCGATCACAAGTCCACTAGAGTAGACCACCACTACCCCTAGAATGTTATAAGAGGTGTATGCAAACTCTGGAGTTAGCAATGTTATTGGTGACTGTGTCGACTCTGTTTTTGTTAAATGGAAAAATCTGTCTATGTCTATGCTCACTGCCCTCATCATCTCTGCCACAGTGTTGATCCTGTTTGGCTGCTGTATTATCCCTTTCATTAGAGGCCTGGCCCAGCGACTGATTACTACAGCCCTAACCAAGGTTGATGCTGGGACACAGATACAATTACAAATGCTTATTGCTGAACAGCAGCAGTCGCTGTTAGAGGGGGAGGATATCATGGATCGTGACGTAGGGGTTGAAGAGATGTTGTGATTATGGAGGTTTGTGATGGAATGGTGTAAATAAAGGCATTTGCGGTCTGTCTTAGACCCATCTCACCAAGTCCGGCTACAAATTCTCTGTGATGGTCATAATTTTGTTTATGACCAAGGGGGGATTTGTTAGGGATTTGTATTAAAATAACTAGAAGTGATAAATCAAGTACTGTGTGTTCATTTAAATAATATGTGACTGAGGTCAGTTGAAGTCTCACAGAACCATAAAAGAGAGGTTCTGCTTTTGAGCGACATGGGGGGAAGGGGCTCCTGACTGGGAGAAAGTGTTGTGGTTCAAACCGCCTGTAGATTGCTTATTTTTACCTATGTACTAACAACCATTTTGTACCTGCTGTTATTGTCACAACTCCGCCCCTGGCTCATCAGACGTCGATCAGTGAACGATTAAGAGCGCCCCTGGCTCATCAGACGTTGATCAGTGAACGATTAAGAGCGCCCCTGGATCATCAGACGTCGATCAGTGAACAATTAAGAGCGCCCCTGGATCATCAGACGTCGATCAGTGGACGATTAAGAGCGCCCCTGGCTCATCAGCCATCAATCAGTGGTGCCAGGTGTGGACGAATAAGACCGCGACTGGCTCCTACTTAAGCTCTGCTCCTGCTTCCAGTCATCGCCAGATCGTAACCACTTAATGGTTGGTTCATATGCTCGTTCCTGCTACTCTTGACGTTATCCGTTACCCTAGCCTAACCCTATTCTCCCTGTTCCCCGTTAAAGGATTCCCTGCCTGCCGACCTCCTGCCTGTCTGACTACCCGCCTACCTGCCTGATCCCCTGCCTGTCTGAGTACCTGCCTACCTGCCTGACCCCCTGCCTGTCGGAGTACCTGCCTGCCTGCCTGATCCCCTGCCTGTCTGAGTACCTGCCTACCTGCCAGAACCCCTACCTGCACTACCTTCCCCCAGCCGGATTCCCCTAACCCCAAACCTTATAATAAAACACTGTTATTATCTTACTACCTGTTCTCCGTTGTCTGCTTCTGGGTTCCGCCTTCTGGTCGTGACAGTTATGATATTCTATTTTCCTATACTCATTTTATACTATCATAACTAATGATTAATGATAAGTCTATTCTTCTATACTGTATTTTAACTTGTTAATCGAATCCCAAGTCATGGGAGTCTGTGGGCCTGGCAACAGTGATGTTTACACAAGCGATCCTGATAAGGACATAGGACCTACAGACCTGGTCAGGAGGGAATGTGTTTGAAGATTAAATAACTGGCCAAGTAGTGCTTTAGAACGCACGTAGAATACACCCAAAATAACTATCAAAATATCTGTGCATCCTAAAAACATAACTGTGTGCATATGCTTACTGGTTCCTTAAAAAAACATTAGAATGTGTGTGTATCTAACGTCGCGCAAGACTAGGCTGCTCAGGATACCGTTGCCGACAGTGTCCGAACACTCTCACCATGACAAACGACCGGGGGGTCAGAAGAAGAAGACAACACACTCGCACGGACACCGAAAGAAGTCGAAAGCCACATACCGATATAAAACAGACGCTTACCATAAAACCTACCCGAGGGACAGCCCATCCCTAAATGTTAAGGAAAATGTATAAAGACTATGCACCAAGGCGAAACGGGGCTCTTGTCCGGTGAAGCTTCTGCAGTTAACCAGCTATACTGACCTGCGGAGGTGAAGCTAGATAAGACCCCTTTCCATGGAATGAAATGCTATTGCTTGCTGATGCTATTGTTTGCTGATGTGCTCGAATACATATTCTCTTAAAGAACAGTTCAGTAGTGGTGCCAAATATATGATTGGATCATTTTATCTTAGTGATATCAAGGACGTCTCGTTGAGATTAAACGAACTCGCTTGTAAGTGACGACTCAATTAAATCAATTCTGGAGAAGTTGATCGCTTTACACTTTCCATGCAAAGCTGGTGTTACTGTTGGTTTTGTTTGGTATTGTGCGACAGATAGATAGATAGATATAGATAACAACAAAAGAAAGTCACAATATAAGGAAAAAAAGACACAAAACACAAAAGACATGAAACATATGCAGCATAACCACTAATCTCTTGCTAAAGGAATGACTTTGCTCTGCCACAGTGTCATGTAGGTTAATAGCTTAATTAGTTAATTAATTAATTGACATGGGCCTATGCTATATAAGCAGAGCCTGCTCATATACCTATAGGCTAGACAACTATGGCATGTCCATTTCTCATCAACCCTGTGCATTTAGAGGCGCAGATCATCAGAAGAGAATTCTTTCCACCAGCTCCAAGACTCTTCAGGGACAGAACCAATCCACTGGCCTTTCCTGATGAGTACCTGTGGGAGAGGTATAGGTTCAGCAGGTCAACCATAGTTTATTTATGTAGTTTGCTGGAGCCACAAATTAGGAGGCACACACACCGCAGCCATGCATTGACCACAGTTCAGTCTGTCTGCATAGGCTTGCGTTTTTTCGCATGTGGGGCATTTTTGTACACAGTTGGAGACGCAGAAGGTCTCGCTAAGGCAACGGTATGCCGGGAAGTACGAAGGGTGTACCTTGCCCTAAAGCATTGCCTCGCGGACTTCATCCTTTTCCCTGGTCACCTGGAAACACGAAGAATCCAGCAGGAGTTTTATTCTATTGCAGGTATGTGATGTGTGTTAAAATAGATGTAAAGTAGCCTACAGGACAAGCGTCTGTATTAACTTGATCCTCTCCTCCAGGCTTCCCCAATGTTCTAGGCGCAATAGACTGCACCCATGTGCGCATCAAGGCCCCATCTGGACCTGTGGAGGCAGACTATGTCAATCGGAAATCTTTCCATAGTCTAAATATACAGGTATGTCCATACACTGTCAGGCAGAATAGTAATAACTGCTTTTGGATCAAATGTGCACATCTGTGCTAATAGATGAAATTAGTTTTGATGTGAACACTCAGTTATGCATAACAATGTATCTGCCAAGCAAAGTGTGCCACATCATTGAAGGTCTCCCTCTATGCCATCAGATGATCTGCGAGGCAAATTGCCTGATTTCTAACATTGAAGCCAAATGGCCTGGCTCTGTCCATGATTCCAGAATCTTTCGAGCATCATCACTAGCACACAGGTTTACACAAGGCAAGAGAATTACTTTCCAAGTTTCATTTAATGTATTTGAAGCTGAAGAATGTCATGCATATGTAACCAATACTTCTATTCTATAGGGCAGTTTAATGGAGTTCTGCTTGGAGACAGGCTATCCCTGTATGCCACACTTGCTGACTCCCTACCCAGAACCAGCAACCCAAGCAGAGAGGGCCTTCAACCATGCCCACAACAAAACAAGGGCAAGAATTGAGATGTGTTTTGGGCAACTGAAGTCTAGATTTCAGTGCCTGAAAAGCCTCAGGGTCACCCCTGCCATCCAACATATTTATAGAATTCAGTATTCTGTGAACCAATGAATGATAGGAGAATTGTATGACGTGCGCAGTGATACTCAGGGTGAGAAGCCCTACAAATAACCTGACACAGTTCGTCTCGCAGACAGTTGAGAGTTGAAAGAAGTCAAGTTCTATGTAAGTACATCTAAGGCGTTCTGTGAGAAAATAGAGCTAGCTACACGATGTTTATGACCGTACATGCTGCCAGATAGTCACTGTCAAAGTAATTAAAGAATATAAGCTTTTAATTGAGAAACCACACGAGATGGTTTCAAGTCCAGTTGCCAGTTGTGATTTTAGCGAGCTAGTTTAGACAGGCCGCCTGTTCTAACGCGATGTTCAAATGTTCAATAATATTAGCCAGTTAGTAATTAATACATCTAAAGCAATGCATTTTAACTGTAGACTACAGAAGCAACGATGACTCCATTAGCTAATGTATGAAGTACAAAGTGGTTGTTAGTTAGCTAGCTACGTCTGGTCTCTTGCCTCGTGCAGCAGCACTTTGCGCCAGTATGTGGTCACGACTGTGGTCACGACATGTGCTCGTGACTGTCTTTAACTGTGTTCCAAATGTATGTCATGTCAAACTTTGCTATGTTAACATTGTAGAATGAGAAGTTTAATTTGTATGTTTCTTCCAGTTCCATTCCAGTGTTAACCCAAACCCTAAAATGACGGGTCGAGCCAGAGCAAGATTTCCTGGAATCGGTAGAGAGCATTAGGATGAGTGGCAGCCTTGGACCTGTGTGTGTGTGTGTGTATGTGTGTGTGTGTGTGTGTGTGTATTTGTTTAATTGTTGCATTGTTGAGGAGCTAGCTTGCCCTAAGCATTGCCCTAAGCATGTGCGTGTGCAAGTGTATGTGTGGTTATGTGTGTGTGTGCGCGCACGTGCATGTGTGTGTGTATGTACATGTGTAGGCGTGCGCGTCACAGACTGCTAGTGCCTCACTGCTGTGAGGTGGTTCAGCTGAGGCCAGCCGGATCGCAAGCCTCTTCTCCCCTCTGCCAGATCACATCAATATTACCTACAGGAACCAGCAGCACAACCAGCTGTGCAACCAGCAGGCAGAGGACGACCGCAGTGTGTTTCTCTCCCAGAACGTAGTACCAGGATGATGACTGTGAGGGAGGTGGTTACATCATCCCTGCTGTGTTACAGAGAGGGTTTTAATTAACACAAAGGTTATGTTTTCAACACACCACGCGCTCGTCTCCCCCGTACACCAGAGGGGGCACTCCAGGAGGACAGCAGGATGTGTACCATTTTGACAATACTGTGACACAGAAATAGAAGGTCAGCATCGTGGAAGAGGGGCGAGGATGTGGGGAGGGGACAAAACAGGGGAAGAGGAAGAAGAGGCCAGGTACATAGGCAGATTCCTGGGCTACAATTGTGGACCATGTTGTCAATCACGGCCTCACAATGGCTGAGGCAGGTCGAAGGGTGCAGCCAAATGTTGGGAGAACCACTGTAAATTCAATTATTCAAACATTTTGTCGGGAAAACAGGTGTGTATATTGGACAGTAATTCAGCACTAAACAATCTGCACTGCACTACTGTCATTGTGTCATACATGAAGCTTACAGTGGGACAAGAACTTGTCACTTTTTACATTTTACATTTAGACTTACAGCTTTAATGCAGCACAGATTTACTGTATTGTAGTGTAAAGTAGTGTTACAGTAAAGATTTGCCATATTTACAGTATGGTACTGTACTGCAGCATTTTACAAGTGGGAAGCACTGTTATTGTACACTACAGTAATATGGGTTAAAGCAGTATATCTCATGTTTACTGTACATTACTGTAATTTTACTCTGCAACACATAAACAAGACAAGGCAAGACAACCTCGCAGAGGTGGAAAAGGGCCCCTTTTTACTCCACAACAAGAGGAATCCATTTGTGCAATGGTGATTGCAAACAATGCCATAAGGTTGAGAGAGATACAAAGCGATGTTATAGAGGATGACAATATCTTTGGGAATATTGAATCCGTTTCAATCGCTACAATTGACAGAGTGCTCAGGAGAAATGAAATGCGCATGAAACAATTGTACAATTTGAACGGAACAGCGACAGAGTGAAGGAGATCCGTCACCAGTATGTACAGGTAAAACATTTATGTGTTCTATGCATACTCTAATGTCCAGTGCTGTAAACTGGTTACTTTGTGTAGTGCCATGCAGTGCACTTACCTGACAGTACAATATGTTGTCCAATATGCATTATGTTACACAGGAAACGTTTTTATAGTTTTTTTCTCTCTCTCTATTCTGGGATAAAGCGTGTACTGGAGCTGGAGGCCAGGGAACCGCTGCACACATTCATATACGTTGATGAGGCGGGTTTCAATCTGGCAAAAGATAGAAGGCGTGGAAGAAATCGCATTGGACAGAGAGCAACCATTGATGTCCGAGGCCAACGAGGAGGGAATATTACAATGTGTGCAGCCATCTCAGAAAACGGCATCCTCACCCTGTCTTGGTCCATATAACACACAACATCTGCTGACTTTTTTGGACATTCTTTACAGCGACATAATCCCTGAGAATGAGAGGGGTCTAAATGGAGACCATCTGAACAAGTATGTTGTTGTATGGGATAATGTGCGTTTTCACCACTCAGATCTGTTTGCAGCACATGAAAGGATGCTGGTGGAATATCTCCCTCCCTACTCACCCCATTCCTGAATCCAATAGAGGAGTTTTTCTCTGCCTGGAGGTGGAAGGTATATGACCGGCAACCACATACCCAAATGGCCTTGCTAGCGGCCATGGATGCAGCATGTGATGATATCACAGCACAGTCCTGCAGAGGGTGGATTCGCCACTCAAGGAGGTACTTTCCTCGCTGCATTGCCAGGGATGATATTCGCTGTGATGTCGATGAAAATATGTGGCCAGACAGACAGGAACGTCTGGATGTGAATGAATGATTTACAGTACTGTCTATGTTGTATGTTCCAATTCAGTTCCAATACAGCAATATTGTTTACAATTGTGCACAGCTCTACCCAAAGGGTGTTTCTTATGTTTGTTGTAAATAAGTTTGTATTTTTCTTTTGCACAATGCTGTGAACAAATTAGAATTGCAAAGAGCATATGCAGTAAAAATGTGAAACATACGTATTCAGTGTCTTGTACTCATTTACCTCACTAAATACAGTAATGTGTAACCCACTGTAGATTTCAAATGGCTGTGCAAATAGTGTATAGTACTGTCTTGAGCATTTTCAGGTAGTGTCACCAAGATTTGACTTTTTTGCATTGGAAAACACTTACAGAGTGAACTGTCATAATGAAAACATGACAAAGCCATTTGACTATCTTGTTCATAAACAATGGTGTCAGGACTTTTCATTTTGATGACACTGACACTTTCATTGACATGAATACTTGCTTTTGAGGAATGAACAGTGGCGTAGGAGACGGGCCCGCAAGCGACGCACCACGGGGGGGGGGCCCTAACATTGGATACTGTGGTGGGTTGACATAATTCACCCACGGTGGGTTGGGAGTATTGTTCCGCACGGACAGTTAAGTGCGTGGTACCCGAGTTGTTTATTCAGTTACTGCTTGAGTGTGTTGTTGACAATAGTTCATGTTCTTCATTAAACGTTTAGCTTTGTCATTTGATACGCCGCCTCCGACTCCAGTCTCTCGGCACTACAATACAAACTTTTTTATTAGATTAGAATTTTTTTTAGGCAGCGAGACAGAAGACCCTGCAGAAAAATTAGCAAGCGAAAGTACCTCAGTGGTGCGCAAAAACGGCAAGAGCAATATAAAATGTAACAAAATGCAGTGAAACTTCCCAAAATGTAATATTTTCTCACAAACCGACTCAATGCAGCTTCTGCGACTAACGTGGGCAGGGATGGTATTAGCACTGGGTCAGGGACGAATGTCGTGGATGCACCTGTTGCACCGCTGTGGAGGACAGTGTTACTGCAGCTGGCATGCAGGCTGACCCGGCCGAGAGATCGTTTTCAAAACTAAAAATTATCAAAAGCTATCTGGGAAGCACCATGTCCCAGGACACACCCTCCAGACTAGCGATTCTCAGCATTGAAAGCCTGCGCGCACGTCAAATGGATTTAACAAACTATACTATGTTACATAGTGAAGGACTTCGCACAAACTAATGTCAGGAGGAGGACATTTTGGTCTTTGTTAAAGGTAAGAACCTTGGTAACAGTGAAGGGAGGAGAGGAGGCAGAGGTACAGGAAGTCCAGGATAACACAGAGAAGAACAACAAGAAGAAGAGAAGAGATGTAAAGTGTGTTATACTATAATATTATAATTATAATCCACTTTTAGTCTGTTATAATCCATGTGTGAATTGATTTCATCAACAAAATAAATCTGTATAAAATAATAAATCTGTAGCACTTTTACATTTGAGTTGGGGTTCTGAAGTGAACGTCTCTTGTGTGAATGTTTTGAGAACATTTCAAGGACTCCTTCATTCTCCACACAGTCTACATTATAATCTCAATACACATTACAGCTGCAGTCCAGTGTCAGGGTCTATGGAGTCATCTCTAAGTAAAGAATTGTCTATTATTTGATAGTATTAGAGATATGTATTAATCTATGAATCAAATTAACTCGGGGTGGTGTGTAGCCTGTCGGTCTGTTCTTGTTGCCGTTTGTGTATGGATATGTCCGCACAGTCACACACACAGTGTCATTCTGAACAAACGGGCAGCGCGCTGTAGCTGATAGCTGTCCAGGCCAACCATAGGGTCTATCTATGCTGTAGTAGGGTTAGGGTTAACTAACGGTCTATGCTGTAGTAGGCTATATGCAGCCTTAAAATAAATGTACCGCAACATCCGTTTGAGTTAACCTCCGTTGCGAAAGGGCCCCCGCCGCCACCTTGCGGGTGGGCCTCGGGATTTTGCGGTACGCCACTGATCTCGCCATCACTACTCAATCCTCAATCAAGGGTGGAGGGAGGATAAAAGCCTGGGAGAGACACTCAGTTGGTGCCAGTGGGCCAGACAACAACTTTATAGTTGTTTTGTGTTGGTTTCTTTTGTTAGTTACAGCTGTAGTTTTGTATCGTAGTTTTGTACTTTGTGTTTATTAATCTTAGGTTCATAGTCGTTTAGTCTTAGTTGTATTTGATTGGTTACTTAGATTAGATTGCCACAAGGCCTGTTAATTTACTTTATTCTTTATTATTAATAGTGTAGATTCATTCACTCTCCTTTTTTATAGAGTAGTTTTCAGTTAAGAGTTTCACGGAAACCTGTTTGTGTTACCTTTGTACAATAAATCTTGTTTATTTTATTTCCCTTCTCCTCTGATTCTTGTCCCCCCGGTTTTATTTAATTGTTACACCCCGTATCCACTAGAACACATATGGGGTCGTAACACTGGTTAATAGTGTGGCACTAATACTAGCCACTCACTCACACTCACTCACTCACAGTTCACGCCAAGAGAACATCACCAACAGTCCATTCACATCAACACACATAATCCTTTTCCTCTCTCTCCTCTCACTCTCTCACCTAAACCCAGTTTTTTTTAAAAGGGTACAACAGCCAATCCCATGACTAGTTCGCTCATCAGCTAACCCACTTCAGCTGTGTCTAATCAACATGCCTGCGAACTTCCCATCCTATTATTAGGTCCCGTTTCATCTCGTGACATTTATATCAAAAGTTAGATCAGGTTTAAATATTTGTACTACAAACTGACCCAGATATTCTTGTTTCGAGTGAATCATGGCTCAAAAGAATCAGTATATCTGACACTGATATTGCCTTATCAGGCTATCTTGTTTGTTCTCCATCTGCTGGAAAGGATTCTGTTGAAGCACTTGGGGATCTACTTGCCCAATATACAGGCGATGAGCTTATTATAACTGGTGATTTTAACTTAAATTAGTTTAATTCAATCTCAGATGTTCGTGGGAACCTAAACCGAACCTCTATTGTTAGTTGAGACCCACTAGGCCTGATTTCAAGGACAGCTCAAAGTGTTGATTGATTGATCTGATTTTCAGCAATAAAGTTGACAAAATGGTAGCCAGTGGAGTATTTGAATTAGGTTTATTTCGTATTTTGAATTAGGTGGGTATCAGAAGCATTCGCTTAGAAAATAACAAATCTCATGTGGCCTTGAGAAGAAATCTCAAACATTTTAATGAGCCATCTTTCTTGGCAGGTTTTACTCAGAAGTAGAATTGATGTCATGTTACTATAAGTTCAATGATGCTCAACTGGCATTGGACTTCTTCACTGAATCAACTCAGTTGTTGTAGGAGTCTCTAGGCACAGAGGAACGGCTGTAAATATGTTTTTAATTGGCGTACAGCACGGCTCAGCAACGTCACTGACGTGCTGAGCGAGTCTTTTCTAAATAATAAAGAATAAAGAACAAGTACAGCTCTCTCGTTCTCTCTGTCTCTCTCCTACGGTGGCCGACAAGGGCAAACGCGCTGCAAATACCGGAAACGCGTTGCATATAGAGAAACGCGCTGCAAATAGAGAAACGCGCTGCATATAGCTCACAACACAACGGAAGTGTAGAAAAACGCTGCATATAGAGAAACGCGCTGCATATAGCTCACAACACAATGGAAGTGTAGAAAAACGCTGCAATTCAGTTCACAACACAACGGAACTGTTCTCACAACGGAAGTGTTCTGGGGGGGAACGATAAGTGGAACGGACCGGAGACGTGTTTTTGAAGAAGTTCCGAAAAGCAGTTCTGAAGAGGTTGTGGAGTGAAGAGGCGACTTAAAAGGTACATATTATATTTCTTATTTATGTCTGCAGATAACATGTGCTGTATTTCAAACCGAAGGGCTCATTCTATGCCCTACACCCTACGAAGGGTTCGTAGAAGCTTGTGCAGTGCAGGGATTCTTTATTGGGAATTAGCCGTTGGATCGTATTCAGACATAACGTAGGCTGACAGTGAGCTAGTTAACAACAACAACCTGCTGTATGTGAGCTAGTCAACAACAACCTGCTGTATGTGAGCTAGTTAACAACAACAACCTGCTGTATGTGAGCTAGTTAACAACAACCTGCTGTATGTGAGCTAGTTAACAACAACCTGCTGTATGTGAGCTAGTTAACAACAACAACCTGCTGTATGTGAGCTAGTTAACAACAACCTGCTGTATGTGAGCTAGTTAACAACAACAACCTGCTGTATGTGAGCTAGTTAACAACAACAACCTGCTGTATGTGAGCTAGTTAACAACAACCTGCTGTATGTGAGCTAGTTAACAACGATAGTTATGGAGATAGACTCCAGTTCTATGAGTGGAGCGGAGCCCCATAGGGGAGCTCTGCTCCTATTGGTTTACCCGCTACCTAAAGTAGCCAATGACTGAATTTTTCAATGCCTGCGCCCGCCTGGGGTGCTATATAAAGGGGTGTACTTCGCTACCTCATTCTCCCAAACATACAAAAACAGCCGGGTTTGAACGAGTCGAAGTGGGCCAGCAGCCCTATGGGGCTCCGCTCCACTCATAGAACTGGAGTCTATCTCCATAACTATCGTTCTATATCGTGGAGCTCCGCCCCATAGGGGAGCTCTGCTCCTATTGGTTTAGGCGGAGCGAACGAGGCCAAATGTACCCCCACTGAGACTATTAATCCGTAAAACAATCTCAGCGGCACCCGGAGCTGACCACTGATGTTGGTTCAAGACAACCTTAAAAAGTTGGCCCAACCCACACGAGTCTGCTCCACTGATCTAGCCCTTACGTGAGCACGCAGGGTTGTAGATCTAACGGAACATGTCCTGGAGGAGGGTCCCCTCCCCAGGCACATCCGTAATCATCCTGACAGCACTTGAATAGCATCCCCAACCAGGGTAATCCAAGTGCCATCCCCACTACCTCAGTCCTCAGCAAACTGAGGACAGAGTGAGAAAAGGATGAGGAAGAAATATCACTTACCTAACCCTTACGTTGGGTTGTTGATCTAACAGACATGTCCTGGAGGAGGGTCCCCTCCCCAGGCACATCCGTATTCATCCTGACAGCACTTGAATAGAATCCCCATGACCAGGGTAATCCAAGTGCCCTTCCCACAACATCAGTCATCAGCAAAACTGAGGACAGAATGAGAAAGGATTGAGGAAGAATATCACTGACCTAACCCTTACGTGAGCACGTAGGGTTGTAGATCTAACGGAACATGTCCTGGAGGAGGGTCCCCTCCCCAGGCACATCCGTAATCATCCTGACAGCACTTGAATAGAATCCCCAACCAGGGTGATCCAAGTGCTTTCCCCACTACATCAGTCATCAGCAAAATTGAGGACAGAATGAGAAAAGGATGCGGAAGAAATATCACTGATCTAACCCTTACGTGAGCACGTAGGGTTGTTGATCTAACGGAACATGTCCTGGAGGAGGGTCCCCTCCCCAGGCACATCCGTATTCATCCTGACAACACTTGAATAGAATCCCCATGACCAGGGTAATCCAAGTGCCTTCCCACTACATCAGTCATCAGCAAAACTGAGGACAGAATGAGAAAAGGATGAGGAAGAATATCTTTCAAGTAATACCGTACAAAAAGTGATGGCGACGACCAAGACGCCGCCTCACATATCTCCTCCACTCCCACTCCCCTGAGAATGGCCACTGATGTGGCCATGCCCCTGGTGGAATGAGCCCGAATGCCAGTCGGCACGGGCTGCCCCTTCGATTCGTATGCGAGGCTAATAGCCTCGCAAATCCAATGGGACAGCCTCTGCTTCGAGAGTGGTGCCCCGGCTTTCTGTCCGCCGTAGCAGATCAGAAGCTGGGGAGAAGATCTCAGTCCTGCCGTGCGCTTCACATATTGTGCCAACGCGCGCACCGGACATAGACAATGTAAACGCCTCTCCCTCTCTCCGTCGTGAGGAGGAGGAAAAAAGGCGCTCAGAGCACAGCTCTGAACCCTAAACCCACGATTAACCTTAGGGATAAAAGCCGGGTTAGGGCGTAACACAGCTTTTGTTTTGTCATCAGATATGATCAAACAATCTGCCCGTGTCGTGAGAGCACATAAATCACTCACTCGCTTAGCCGTAGTCAAGGCGAGGAGCTGACTCGTCTTGAGAGACAATAAACGCAACGACACAGTGTCAATGGGTTCGAATGGGGCACGCACAGCGCCTCTAGCACAATCGACAGGTCCCATTTTTGCATTAGAGTCCTATGAGGGCGTCTAAGCCTACACACTCCAGTCAAAAAACGCTTAACCAGCGAATGACTGAACAGTGTCGTTGTCGCAAAACCCTCATGACAAGCTGAGATGGCAGCCGCGTAAACTTTAATAGTTCTCGCCGCCAATCCCTTGTCAAACAGCGACTGTAAGAAGCACAAGAACGTTTCGACCCGACAGCAGACTGGGTCAACGTCCTGTCCCTCACACTGTGTAAACACTCGCCAGTGCGCCGCATATCCCTTTGCAGTGGATTGCGCGCGCGCACTCTGAATGGTCTGAATGACCGCGTCTGTCAGACCCCTGCGTTCTAACAAATCCCTCTCAGTAACCAGGCCATGAGGGGGCCCCCCATCATAGGCGGCCCCCTCACCAAGCCTCTGGCTTGAGAGAGTGCATCTTGTCGATGAGGTATGGGCCATGGGCCCTCTACCAACATCTCCATCAGTTCCGGAAACCACGGGGCTCCGGGACGGTCCGGGGCTACAAGAATTAACTCTAGCCTCTCTGACCTCACTCGTGCCAACAGTGGGAGGATAGATGTCAGGGGTGGGAACGCGTATAACAGGACCCTCGGCCATGGGTGGTGTGCGAATGTATCGACTCCCAATGGCGGGTTGTCCTGTTCGCGCAGGAAGAACCAAAGGCGACACTGCGCATTCGTCCGTGACGCAAGCAGAACCACTTCTGCTTGCCCGAACCGTGCCCAAATCAGCGACACAATGGAGGGTGCTAACCTCCAGTCGTCGTCCCTCGGGCCTCCCCGTGATAACAGATCTGCTCCTTCGTTGAGCAGACCTGGAATGTGGAGAGCTTTCAGCGAACTCAGGCGACTCCGCGCGCGATGACGCGCGGGTCTCTCCAGTAGCTCAGGTCGGTTTTGACCGATCTCTGTATTACAATCAACTTGCGACGGCGTTCTCACTGGAACCCGTCGCAGTCGTGCGAACCGCCTCTGCAGTCTGCGCATGTGTAACAGGCCTAAGGGGACCACTACATGGGCTGCAGACCTCAGTCCTAGTAAGGACATCCTTGACAGAGCGGTGATTGTATTTGTCACTCGACACACCCAGGGAGCTGACGTCAGTGTCGCTCTCCGTGGTGCCGATAAACTGGCCCTCATCTCGGCAGTATCCAACTGAATGCCTAGATAGGAAAACTGTTGAGCCGGCCACGGAGCACTCTCTGTCCAGTTTACAGCTAACCCCAGCTGAGTGAGGCGCTGCACCAGTGAGGTTGCGTCCCGAATGGCTCGATTTGGGCATTGGGCCAAGACCAGTAGGTCGTCGAGATCCGCATATTATGCGTATCTCGTTACGCCTCAGTGGTTCGAGTGCTGTCTGCACGCATTTGGAGAAAAAACGAGGAGCAAGCGCGTACCCGAAGGGCAGGCGCGTGTACTCGTAAACCTTCCCTTGGAAAACAAAACGTAGGAATTTCCTGTGCCACTCTGTGATTGGCACACGAAATACGCGACCCTCAGGTATCTACGAAAGGGGCGTTTCGCCACTCTCTCGTTGAGGACCCTGAAATCTAGTATGGGTCTCATGTCTCCCGAATTCTTTGGGACAAGGAAATACGGGGAGTACCATCTCATGTCCCACTGGTCCCTCGGAACCAATGTCACTGCGCCCTTTGTTAGGAGATTCGTAATCTCCTCCCGGAGCGCACGTGTCTTTATCGGGCAGGACAAAAAACAGTCTCTCTCACGCCCCTGAAGGGCGGAGGAGGCTGAATGAACTGTAGTGCATATCCCCTCCTCAATGTCCTGTCAAGCCAGCCCGACAGAATACCTGTCCCTTCTAGTCATTCTGCATAAAGCAACGACAGCGGCTGGGCCGTCTGTTGTGGTGCAGTCGACAGAAAAACTTGAATTTCTGTATGACCCCAGCCGCCGCTGCCCACCGAGGAGATGGCACAGCCCAAGGTGGGGTCATTTCGAAAAAGGGATGGGCTGCCGTCTGTAAAGAGTGTTTGTTATGTGTAACAATGCTCTTTATTGACGCAGGTTTATTATGCTGATAATCAAAGAACCGGCCGCACGCTCATGAGCTGGGCCAGGTCTTGATAGACATGGAGGGGTTTTTGATGTAAATAACGCCTCGTGTCGTGATAGGGGTAAGTCCGCTAGGCAGAGAGCTGGCCACACGCCGGTAAGCTGGGCTAGTCTCCGCTTCGTTTCTAACTGGTAGCGATTCGACCACACTCTGACAAGGCAGGTGGGTCTCCGCTCCGGTAGATACCATGGAAAATCCTCCTTAGGGATTTACCGTCTGACTTACCGTCTGTAAAGAGTGTTTGTTATGTGTAACAATGCTCTTTATTGACGCAGGTTTATTATGCCTGATAATCAAAGAACCGGCCGCACGCTCATGAGCTGGGCCAGGTCTTGAATAGACATGGAGGGGTTTTTGATGTAAATACCGCCTCGTGTCGTGATAGGGGTAAGTCCACTAGGCAGAGAGCTGGCCACACGCCGGTAAGCTGGGCTAGTCTCCGCTTCGTTTCTAACCGGTAGCGATTCGACCACACTCTGACAAGGCAGGTGGGTCTCCGCTCCGGTAGATACCATGGAAAATCCTCCTTAGGGATTTACCGTCTGACTTACCGTCTGTAAAGAGTGTTTGTTATGTGAAACAATGCTCTTTATTGACGCAGGTTTATTATGCCTGATAATCAAAGAACCGGCCGCACGCTCATGAGCTGGGCCAGGTCTTGAATAGACATGGAGGGGTTTTTGATGTAAATACCGCCTCGTGTCGTGATAGGGGTAAGTCCGCTAGGCAGAGAGCTGGCCACACGCCGGTAAGCTGGGCTAGTCTCCGCTTCGTTTCTAACCGGTAGCGATTCGACCACACTCTGACAAGGCAGGTGGGTCTCCGCTCCGGTAGATACCATGGGAAATCCTCCTTAGGGATTTACCGTCTGACTTACCGTCTGTAAAGAGTGTTTGTTATGTGTAACAATGCTCTTTATTGACGCAGGTTTATTATGCCTGATAATCAAAGAACCGGCCGCACGCTCATGAGCTGGGCCAGGTCTTGAATAGACATGGAGGGGTTTTTGATGTAAATACCGCCTCGTGTCGTGATAGGGGTAAGTCTGCTAGGCAGAGAGCTGGCCACACGCCGGTAAGCTGGGCTAGTCTCCGCTTCGTTTCTAACCGGTAGCGATTCGACCACACTCTGACAAGGCAGGTGGGTCTCCGCTCTGGTAGATACCATGGAAAATCCTCCTTAGGGATTTACCGTCTGACTTACCGTCTGTAAAGAGTGTTTGTTATGTGTAACAATGCTCTTTATTGACGCAGGTTTATTATGCCTGATAATCAAAGAACCGGCCGCACGCTCATGAGCTGGGCCAGGTCTTGATAGACATGGAGGGGTTTTTGATGTAATAACGCCTCGTGTCGTCGCGGCACTGAGTTTGCTCAGAAACTCCGCCTCCGCTGCAGACAGACCGTTGGGTCGGTCTGTGGTGATCTTCGCAATGGCGGCGTTAAACACGGCGATGTTATTCGCCGCCGCCTGCGCACCGAGCTCATCAGAGCTTTCTGATTCTGACACCGGCACCGACCACTCAGCTGGGTGAGGGCGGCGTGGTGTCAGGGCCGGCTGAGCGGGCGGGACCATCCCTACTTGGGGAGGTGCCTGCCCAGAACGCCGCTCTGGGGCCTGTCCGGACGCACCATCGGCAGAGCTATTCGAGTCGGATAGCATCCCCGAGATAGCGCCCGCCAGGGGAAAAACGCTCTCCTTGATC
Source organism: Nansenia antarctica (assembly GCF_963989245.1). Taxonomy (NCBI): domain Eukaryota; kingdom Metazoa; phylum Chordata; class Actinopteri; order Argentiniformes; family Microstomatidae; genus Nansenia; species Nansenia antarctica. Next base: position 52,548,303 of record NC_137675.1, read on the forward strand.
CAGGCCATCCCCTTTCGCCTTTCCGCGACGGAAAGGAGGTGGAAGGGGAGGCAGCTGGGGGAGGCGACCAACGCCGCCTCGGCATGTTCGGGGCCGAGGCAGACGTGGCAGAAGTCGTGCTTGTCCTCCGCTGCTAGGAAATCGCAGCGGCAGGTGTCCCGGAGGAACTTCTTCGTGGTCGGCGGCGGACGATCCATCGCTGAAGGGAAAAGTCTCCTCCGCTGAAAAGTATCCTCCGCTGCTCGGAAGTCGCAGCGGCAGGCGTCCCGGAGGAACTTCTCCATAGGCGGCGGACGATCCATATCTTGAAGGGAAAAGTCTGGCGGGTTCTCCAGTCTTAGTAGTCGTCCTTCTCAGTCTTCAGATATAAACCCGTGCTGAACTTTTTGGGAGAATGAGGTAGCGAAGTACACCCCTTTATATAGCACCCCAGGCGGGCGCAGGCATTGAAAAATTCAGTCATTGGCTACTTTAGGTAGCGGGTAAACCAATAGGAGCAGAGCTCCCCTATGGGGCGGAGCTCCACGATATAGAACAACCTGCTGTATGTGAGCTAGTTAACAACAACAACCTGCTGTATGTGAGCTAGTTAACAACAACAACCTGCTGTATGTGAGCTAGTTAACAACAACCTGCTGTATGTGAGCTAGTTAACAACAACAACCTGCTGTATGTGAGCTAGTCAACAACAACAACCTGCTGTATGTGAGCCGACTGAGGCACTCTCCCCTCCCGCGACGGAGGGTTATCAGCCTGGCTGGGGTTCCATACTATAATTGTGTTAGTATTAATGTTAATACTATAATTGTGTTAATATTAAATAATAAACCATATCAATGCCTGTCTTCCAGGCTGCCATGTTTTGTCCTTTCTGTGGCCAAGATCTGGGGACTGTTCAAGTCTTCTGTGGCTCATGTGGCAAAAATGTACAGTTTTTGGCAGCACCTGAAGGCAACAGTGAGTAGACATGATGATTGTATTTGAGTTTGTTTGCAGAATATGGGGTACAACACACCTTTGGGAATACTAATGCAATAGTTTTCAGTATGGAAGCCTACTTTCCTGAATGTACGATTGAGGTCATGATTAGATTGTAGACTAATTTATTAGAAATGTAAGTTATATAATAATTGTATACAATTTCTCGATGCATATGATTAAACAGTTGGGTATAGGGAGTGTTTTTGAGTCCCACTGCCATGGGGTAGAAACAGGTCTTATGGCCTGAACTTTTGGTCTTGATAGACCTCAACCTCTTACTAGCAGGGAAGGGGTTCAAACAAATGGTGTTCAGGATCAGAGGGGTCTGCCATAATCTTTCCTGCACTTCACCTGGTACTCAAGGCGTATAAGTTAAGTCCTGAAGAGAAGGCAGATCAGATGATGTGCTGCAGCTTGTCCTAGCAGAAAATGTTGTCTTTATTATATTTTTCTTTCTTTTTGTTTATCAGGCTCAGCATCAGACAGCCCCACAGAAGAGGATCTGATTCGAAAGTACTTCCATGATGGCTACAGCTACGATGACATTTTGGATTTCCTGGCAACGACTCACAATGTTAAAATGAGCCTTCGCTCTCTGAAGAGCAAATTGAGAAGTTTCTCTTTGTGCAGGCAAACAAATTACTCTCCTGTTGCTACTGTATGTTCTGCCATACAAGAAGAGCTGAAGGGACCAGGCCAGCATTATGGTTACCGTTCGATGTGGCAGACATTGCGTCAGAAGTACTCTCTGACAGTGAGTAGGGATAAAGTCATGGCTTTGATGAGAGAGCTTGATCCGTCAGGAGTTCAACTTCGTGCAAGACGAAGATTTGTAAGGAGAGTTTACAGCTCCTATGGACCAAACCATGTCTGGCATGTGGATGGCTATGATAAATTAAAACCATACGGTTTGGCCATTAGTGGCTGTATAGATGGCTACTCCCGCAAAGTGCTGTGGTTGGTGTGTGGAGCAAGCAACAATGACCCTGGGGTCATTGCTCAATACTACCTGCATTATGTCTCAGAATGTGGGGTCATACCAATGCGGCTTCGCACGGACTGTGGCACTGAAAACGGCACAATGGCGGCAATCCAGTGTGCCTTAAGATCTTCACACACCGATGACTTTGCTGGGGCTGCCAGTCATATGTATGAAGATACTCCACTCTGCAGGGGTACTACATTTGCGCAGCATTCCGAATTATTGATTTTTATGAAGACGGAAAAATAAGATGTAAAATAGTGCAATACTGCCGCAATTAACAAGGCGAGGGAAATGGTTTGGCAAGAAATTGCTGACCGATTAAATGCGTAGGTCATACTAGCCCCAGTTATTGTTATATGTTCATATTTTAATAAATGAATATTTACTACTGTGGTGATATCAGCAGCAGGCTACAAACCGTCATATCGCCACAATGGCCTAGTGGTATCGACCGCTGCCATAGGATTTATTCGTCATTTTATATCGGTGGTTCAAATCCCTCTTCAGGCGCACTTTTTACTGCATTTCGTTGTCTGAATCTAATCTAAAATCTCATCTAAAAAAGTATGTAGGCTATAAAATTATGGTGCAGGCTAATTTACAAGAACTGACACGATTACAATGGTGTTTGAAACCTTTGCATGAAATCTTCGGTTAAATGTAAACAAATTAAAATAATGATTGACTTAGTCAAGTCTCGAACTCGCAACCTTTGGAACTCGAGTCCGCAGCCTTAACCACTACGCTAGCCAGACCGCTGTGATGACGGCAATGCAAGTTGAGACAATTACTTCTTTTTTTTTTTACACGATCTATCTATCACACTTTCAAAATATCAAGTTATCTATCACACAATCAAACTATCTATCGATCGATCACACTTTCAAAATATCAAATTATCTATCTATCACACAGTCAAACTATCTAATCAAACTATCTAATCTATCTATCTCGTGTGAAGTGGGAACTAATATTTCCTAAAAGACACTTGAGGAACTTTCGTTCAGGGTTTAGTTTCCGCCTGTGAGCCTTTTTTGACGCACGGATGACTACTGTATAGCCTGTGTTTTAGCCTGGTCGGGACCAGGCTAATTATATCTGACTCAGAAGGAGCTCAACCAAGCAGCGAATTATTTGAGCCACATTGATGGCACCGAACGCAAGCTAACATTTTCGAGGCTTAAAACTTTATCGAGGCTTAGAACTTTATCGAGCTTTGTGGAATAGGGCCCAGGTTGTTGTTAACTAGCTCACATACAGCAAGCAGGTTGTTGTTGTTAACTAGCTCACATACAGCAGGTTGTTGTTGTTAACTAGCTCACATACAGCAGGTTGTTGTTAACTAGCTCACATACAGCAGGTTGTTGTTAACTAGCTCACATACAGCAGGTTGTTGTTGTTGACTAGCTCACATACAGCAGGTTGTTGTTGTTAACTAGCTCACATACAGCAGGTTGTTGTTGTTAACTAGCTCACATACAGCAGGTTGTTGTTGTTAACTAGCTCACATACAGCAGGTTGTTGTTGTTAACTAGCTCACATACAGCAGGTTGTTGTTGTTGACTAGCTCACATACAGCAGGTTGTTGTTGACTAGCTCACATACAGCAGGTTGTTGTTGTTAACTAGCTCACATACAGCAGGTTGTTGTTGTTAACTAGCTCACATACAGCAGGTTGTTGTTGTTAACTAGCTCACATACAGCAGGTTGTTGTTGTTAACTAGCTCACATACAGCAGGTTGTTGTTGTTGACTAGCTCACATACAGCAGGTTGTTGTTGTTAACTAGCTCACATACAGCAGGTTGTTGTTGTTAACTAGCTCACATACAGCAGGTTGTTGTTGTTAACTAGCTCACATACAGCAGGTTGTTGTTGTTAACTAGCTCACATACAGCAGGTTGTTGTTGTTGACTAGCTCACATACAGCAGGTTGTTGTTGACTAGCTCACATACAGCAGGTTGTTGTTGTTAACTAGCTCCCCAGCTAGCAGGGAATGTTCCCACAACATTGGCTAACATTCCCTACAAGTTCTGCTAATGTTTTAAAGAAAACGTTTTCATCTAATGTTCAAAGAGCATTTTAAGGATGTTTACCATTTCAAATAATGTTCCTATAACGTTAAATGTTAACAAAGTGAGAACGTTTTAGGTGCAACATTCTGAGGATGTTTTGGGGACATTGTTTAGGTAACAGATTATAGAATGTTCTTTTATAAAATGTTCCCACAATGTTACACGATAACAAAGGAAGGACATTTTCAAAGCAACATTTGGATAATGTTTTCAGGATGTTATTGATGCCTCAGATCACAAAACTTTTTTCTAGAATGTTCCTGTAATGTGATATGTAAACAAAGGAAGAACGTTTTACCTGCAACATTCCAAGGATGTTTTGGGGACATTGTTTAGGTAACAGATTATAGAATGTTCTTTTACAAAATGTTCTCACAATGTTACATGATAATATTACACGATAACGCAACATTTACTTCCGGATCCACACTGTTGCGCTCTATACAAATGAGCATGTCATTTATTATGTAATAAGAAATGCATAGATAGCATATTGAAATAGGTTTTCTTAACCCTTGTGTGATGTTCACTTTTTAGACCCTTTCGTACTGTTCGGGTCCAGTTGACCCGGGACATCATTGGGGTTTTAAAAGCACTTGCCCTGACACGGTGCTCCTAGTCCCAAGGGTGACCCGTACAAGGGGGTATACTCAGGGTGCAAGACACCCTTTGCAAGCCCCAAAATAGCCCATAATATTAAAGGGCGCCTCCTGTGGGCACAAACAGGTACTGTACCCAATAATGCACAATTGGTACTGTGTACACATTCAAAAGTGCATATCTTTTGTTCTGGTGGATCTAGGGGGGCTGCCCTTTGGAGAGGCTGGAGCAGAGGATGCTTAGTAACAAAGTGTCAGACCCCTGGGAATAGGTGGGGGCGAACAACAGCATGATGAGTAGTAGCGTTTTTATGCACATGATGCCCCTAACTTTGAAAATGCAAAATCCACTATAATAAAGACCTGGGTGTCATAAATCATACTTATCTAAGAAAAATGTTAATGAAACAATGTTTTCATTGCTGTTTATTATTTAGAATTTATATTCTCAATTGACTTTCACATGCATCTAATTATAATCAACCCAGCTAGCAATTTTTGGTTCTAAAAATGTTCAAAGAATGTTACCTAGAACGTTCTCGTAATGTTTTCAGCGGGAAGTTTTCTTTAAGTTCCCAGAATGTTCTAGGATAACGTTCTCTAAAAACATTTTTAAAATGTTGTGTGATAACCTTCTTAAAATGTTAAGTGACAACATTGCTGGAACATTATGCCCTAATGTTCTTGAAAACGTTTTCAGCTGGAAGTTTTCTTCAAGTTCCCAGAATGTTCTAGGATAACGTTCTCTAAAAACATTTTTAAAATGTTGTATGATAACCTTCTTAAAATGTTAAGTGACAACATTGCTGGAACATTATGCCCTAATGTTCTTGAAAACGTTTTCAGCGGGAAGTTTTCTTCAAGTTCCCAGAATGTTCTAGGATAACGTTCTCTAAAAACATTTTTAAAATGTTGTGTGATAACCTTCTTAAAATGTTAAGTGACAGCATTGCTAGAACATTATGCCCTAATGTTCTTGAAAACGTTTTCAGTGGGAAGTTCCCAGAATGTTTTAGGATAATGTTCGGTAGTAACCTTCTTAAAATGTGAGTTGATAATATTGCTAGAACATTACACCTTATGTTCTCAAAACAAGTTTTTTGTTTGTTCCCAGAATGTTTTAGGATAACGTGCTCTTAAAACCATTCTAAAAACGTTTGCTTATAACCTTAAAATGTTTACTGAAAACCCTGTTAAAACATTATGCCCAAACATTCAGAAAATGTTTTTGGGATGTTATTAAAAATGCAAGTTTCAGACTTGCACCAATAACCGAGGAGGCTGAGGACGTGGCAGACCAATCAAACGACTCTGATTAGATTTCACTAAGCCTGACTGAGATGTTCAGTTCACCTCCGTGGTCGGGCACAGGTAGACGGTTTTAGTTGAAGACAGCACAAGGGAACGGGACACTGTGGATTAAACGGTAAGGTTACAACAACTGTTTTTAATTGATTAACGTTACTTTGTATGGATACATTTACTTTCTTGACTACAAACTAACCGTTAATGCGAATAACGTCGAGCGTGTGTGTTGTCAGACAAGTTGGTGAACGTTCAGATTTCACCAGCCACTCAATAGATTAACGTCATTGTTGTTGGTTTTTTGGCTGGTGAGTGAAGCAAATCTACCAGCCCAAAAGTTTGGGACAGGTTTGGGGGCTAGCTAGCTAGCTAGCAAGCTATCTAGCTAGCACAATTACTAGCATTCTACATGTCTATTTTACATGGATATTACTTGGTTATTTCCAGTAATTACTGCATAATTAACGGCCTGTAATTTAAAGGGCTACCAAAAAGACTTCTGATGAATCAGAAACTATTCTGATTTTAAATACTATTTTTTTGATAATGCAGGTAGATAATACAGGTGGACCATCCATGACTGAGGACAGTGATACAGGTGGACCATCTGTGACTGAGGACAGAGTTCAGAGTAAGGATGTGTCCAGGGATGATGTATAAGAATGTGTCCAGGTGCAGCAGCAGCACTTGAGGGGAGCAGAAGCCCCACACTGTTCGAGGACTAAATCAAGAACTACAACACTTTGGGAATGCCTGTCTGTCATGAGGATATGTACTGTCAGAGATATGTACTGTTGCAGTGATGATAGGTTCTGACTTCCATGTTTTCAGTATGTAGAGTATATGTTTTGCTTTAAAAAAAAAAAAAATGTTCTCAAATGAAGCTGTCTCACCTCTGTTGTTAATGTTAATAAATAATGATACATTATGTTGAAAGACTTGAATATTGATGTTCTCAAACTTTTACATGTGTTAATACGTTTAGCTAAAAACATTTTAAGAATGTTTGGGCATAATGTTTTAACAGGGTTTTCAGTAAATATTTTAAGAAGGTTATAAGCAAACGTTTTTAGAATGTTTTTTAGAGCACGTTATCCTGAAACATTCTGGGAACAAACAAAAAACTTAAGCTGAAAATGTTACAGCTCCGCCCCTGGCTCATCAGCCGTCTATCAGTGGTGCCAGGTGTGGCCGATTAAGACCGCGACTGGCTCCTACTTAAGCTCTGCTCCTGCTTCCAGTCAACGCCAGATCAAAGCCATTTAATGGATTCCCTGCCTGCCGACCTCCTGCTTGCCTGACTACCCTGCTCCCTGCCTGATCCCTGCCTGCCTGTACTTTCCCTCCTGCCTGACCCCCAGCCTGTCTACCGACCACTCCGCCTGCCTGACCCCTGCCTGTCTGCCGACCACTCCGCCTGCCTGACCCCCTGCCTGTCTGCCGACCACTCCGCCTGCCTGACCCCTGCCTGTCTGCCGACCACTCCGCCTGCCTGACCCCCTGCCTGTCTGCCGACCACTCCGCCTGCCTGACCCGCTGCCTGTCTGACTACCTGCCTACCTGCCTGATCCCCTGCCTGTCTGACTACCTATCTACCTCCAGCCTGCTCCTCTTGACACCCCTACCCTACAATAAATCATTATTATTGTTGTACTACCTGTTCTCCGTTGTCTGCTTCTGGGTTCCGCCCTCTGGTCGTGACAGAAAATGTTTTGAGAACATAAGGTGTAATGTTCTAGCAATGTTGTCACTTAACATTTTAATAAGGTTATCACACAACATTTAAAAAATGTTTTTAGAGAACATTATCCTAGAACATTCTGGGAACTTAAAGAAAACTTCCCGCTGAAAACGTTTTCAAGAACATTAGGGCATAATGTTCCAGCAATGTTGTCACTTAACATTTTAAGAAGGTTATCACACAACATTTTAAAAATGTTTTTAGAGAACGTTATCCTAGAACATTCTGGGAACTTAAAGAAAACTTCCCGCTGAAAACATTACGAGAACGTTCTAGGTAACATTCTTTGAACATTTTTAGAACCAAAAATTGCTAGCTGGGTCACTGTCAGCCTACGTTATGTCTGAATACGATCCAACGGCTAATTCCCAATAAAGAATCCCTCCACTGCACAAGCTTCTACGAACCCTTCGTAGGGTGTAGGGCATAGAATGAGCCCTTCGGTTTGAAATACAGCAGACATACAGCAGACATATCTGCAGACATAAATAATAAATATAATATGTACCTTTTATGTCGCCTCTTCACTCCACAACCTCTTCAGAACTGCTTTTCGGAACTTCTTCAAAAACACGTCTCCGGTCCGTTCCACTTATTGTTCCCCCCCAGAACACTTCCGTTGTGAGAACAGTTCCGTTGTGTTGTGAACTGAATTGCAGCGTTTTCCTACACTTCCGTTGTGTTGTGAGCTATATGCAGCGCGTTTCTCTATATGCAGCGTTTTTCTACACTTGAATGAATGAATGAATGAATGAATGAATGGACTTTATTGTCATTGCTACAGTACAGGTACCAAACAACGAAATTTAGGAGGGGTGGCTCCCCTGGTGTTAGGAAAGGAAAAAAAAAAAAAAAAAAAACTTTTAGAAAAAGAATAAAATCACAAGAAGGTAAGGAGCTGGTTTACATAAATAAAGGCTATGTACACAATCCACTGTACTATACTGCACAGATAGTCAACTAGGGTTGTCATATTGCACAAAATTATTTTTTCACGTTATTTAAAGTGTCACAGTTTGCAGGCTTGAAATGTACATGTTTGTGCCTCAGCACTAGCTGCCATACAATCCGTCCAGACTGTCCTGGGCCCAGAACTTAGGCCTTTGCTGTGTTCAGGGCCTTGACGGCCCTGTGGTAGAAGCAGTTCTTCAGTCTGTTTGTCTTAGCGGCCGGGGTCCTGTACCTCCTTTTCGAGGGCAGCCTGATAAAGTGTACGTACCCAGGGTGGGTCGGGTCCCTGGAGATCTTGGAGGCCTTCCTGAGACAGCGTGTGTTGTACACTTCCGTTGTGTTGTGAGCTATATGCAGCGCGTTTCTCTATTTGCAGCGCGTTTCTCTATATGCAACGCGTTTCCGGTATTTGCAGCGCGTTTGCCCTTGTCGGCCACCGTACTCTCCAACACCTCAGCAGGTTTCCCCCGTCTCCTTCACTCTCCCGGGGGAACAAACACACACAGGTTAAATAGACCAGCAGGATAACGAGTCTGATCACTGACACCTGTCCGTAATCAGCCCGTCATCACTGACACCTGTCCGTAATCAGCCCGTCATCCATCCCCCACCGACAGTCTGGCTCCCTCTGCAATTTTCCCTTTTTCCGTTCGATTTTGAGATGAGGTGCTCTTTTGCCTCCTAAACATGTTTTCTTTCATATTAGTGACAATAAAACGTCGACAAAAACACATTTGGTTGTTTATTTTACTTGATTGTGGTGCATGTGTCCGTAAAATCCTCAAAAATTCGCCAAACGCACAGCTTTACCGAAACGGCTGCTGTCAGGCCCTGTCCACACCTATACGTTTTTTTGATAAACGTGGATTTTTATATTCATTTTGGGGGGTTCGTCCAGACGCAAAATAGTTTTTGCCCTCTGAAAACGAAGATGTTTAAAAACGCTGTATATTCGCCGTATATTTTTGACGTGTGGACGAGATAGACGGAGCTTTTTGTATTTGTCACGTCATCATGCGCGTAGATTTCTATGATCATGCGCACTGCAGCTGTTTGCTGTTCCCTCCAACGTCATATCCTGGCACCAGTAACTACTATGTTTACAACAGGCAACGGTGGTCGAGGCTACACAAGTGAGGAAAATGCATGTGTACAAAGTGCTTCTAGTTCTTTCACTGTTAACTGGACTTTTAACCTGTTTACATATAAATGCACTGTTAATGATCGAGAACATCCGCTTGTTAAGTCGTGACGTGTTTCCGGGTCCAACGTTGGCTGAGGCTCTGTCTTCGAAATGCCGAAATAATAATAATAATTAATTATATTTATATAGCGCTTTTCCGAGGCTCAAATACCCTGACAATATGGAGAAAACGGGAAAGTGCTGTGTCCCTTGTTGTATGAATAGATCCGAGTCTAAAAAAACGATTAAACTGTCATTCTACCGCTGTAGTTCACAGGTACTCTGGTGCGGGGAATTTCTGGTTTGGACTTGGAAATGGCTAAACGTCACTTTTGACGTCAGACTTAACAAGCGGATAGAGAGACAGAGGCGTCTGATTGGCCAGCGGGGCTATGGGGATAATATTATATCGCCGACTACTGGTGTGGAATGCTCAATGACAGCGTTTATATTGCGTTCATGCGTATGCATGTGGATACAGACATTGTTTATAAACATGCTGGTGTGGACGGTAATATTTTTATATACCAAAAACGTTTATCAAAAAAACGTATAGGTGTGGACAGGGCCTGAAATATGGCAACCCTGGGCTCGTTGGATAGATCTGTTTCTCTCGGTAAAAATGGTCGCAAAAAAAATATACAACGCCCCTTGTATCAGCAACCAATCACTAAAATAGATAGGTTGCATTTTTTGAAAATACGCGATCCTATTGGTTGATGCGAGAATTCTCGAATGTGATTGGTTCTCGTGTCCCATGTGACGCGGAAGGATTGACTCAGTGGAGTTACGATTGATTCAGTGGAGTTACGAGGATAAGAAAACGACGATAGGTTAATAAGTTAGAGACAAGTTAGATAAGTCAGATAAGTTAGAGAAGTTAGATAAGTTAGAGAAGTTAGATAAGTTAGAGAAGTTAGAGACGATAAGAAAACAAACATAAGATGGAAGTAAAATTCAGCAAAAAGAGGCAGATGCAGCTCCGCTTGGCCAGAGAGAAGAGAAATAGTGGTGAAGTGGACGTGGAGGAAAATGTTGATGCTATTCAAAAATGCAGTCCCCGTCGCTACCAGAGGCCTACCTGGAGGCCCCTGTGGAAGGGCTCCGTCCTCTTGTGGATGCTGAACAGGGATTACCTCTGGAGGATCTGGGGAGGATGGTCACATTTTCCCAGCATGCCCAGGAGTTGTCAGAGCTGTGTCTGGGGGTGGAGCAGGTGACGGAGCAGGAGCTGGAGATGGCCAAACGCCTGGAGGACTTCATCGTCCAGAGCCAGGACCAGAGTGCACAGCTGCAGGCCGAGGTCAACGACCTGAGGAACATGCTGATGGTCCGTGAGGAGCAGCTCGCTATTTCGCTATCACTTTTTGTGATAACACAACCGTTTCCCATAAGTAGGAGGGGGAGTTGTTATAGATGGTGGCCAGTACGGGTATCGAACCCGCGACCTTCGCGTTATCAGCACGATCCTGCGTAGGAGTGTTCGCGTTGCAATGCAAAGAAGCAGCCCAAGAGCTAGACGGGTCGTGCTTGACGCGCTTAACAATGCAGGGGGAGGTGGAGGAAGAGGAGCCAGAGGAAGGCGAGGAAGAGGAGGCCTCTCCTCGGAACACCTACATCCTGGCCCATCACCATTGTTGACCAATGGAGTGAGGAAGGCCATCCTCTTCCTCCTCCTCTTCCTCATCGGTTTTTTTTCTTTCTTTTTTTTCTTGCAAAAAATGCAGTCCCTGTCGCTACCAGAGGCCTACCTGGAGGCCCCTGTGGAAGGGCTCCGTCCTCTTGTGGATGCTGAACAGGGATTACCTCTGGAGGATCTGGGGAGGATGGTCACATTTTCCCAGCATGCCCAGGAGTTGTCAGAGCTGCGTCTGGGGGTGGAGCAGGTGACGGAGCAGGAGCTGGAGATGGCCAAACGCCTGGAGGACTTCATCGTCCAGAGCCAGGACCAGAGTGCACAGCTGCAGGCCGAGGTCAACGACCTGAGGAACATGCTGATGGTCCGTGAGGAGCAGCTCGCTAGCGCTACCTTCAGGAGGAACAGATTGCAGACCTGTTGAAGGATGTACACCAGCTCAGTGGCCAGAATAATATGCACAACACTCTGGGTTAAGGGCCAAGACACACAATGTATATATATATATATATATATATATATATATATATATATATATATATATATATATATATATATACATAATGGCAATAAAATGCATCAGTCTCTTTGTTCTCATCTTTACTTTTTATCAATAAAACTTCAGATGAAGAGTTGGTGATTTGCTTTGCTTTTTATTTCAGCCGTAGAGACCAACAGAGGTCTTGAGAGCCTCTACAAGACCAGAGAGGTGATGCGGAAGGCCTACGCCGACACCGACCCAGATGTGGCAGAGCTCCTGCAGGAGGATCCGGACGCTGTCATCGACGTCTCTGTATCGTTCGACGGAACCTGGCAGAAGAGGGGGTTCTCCTCACATTATGGCATCGGGGTCTGTATTGACATCCTCACCGGGCTAGTCATCGACTACGAGGTGCTGTCAACTTACTGCCACTCTTGTGTCCTCAAAGCCACGGCTGTCAAGGACAAAAAGGTCACCAAGGAGGACTACAAGACCTGGAAGGAGGAACACACCTGTCAGGTTGGGGATCGCTCTACCTTGGAGCGACCCGTTGGCGCCCCCTATGTTGTGTATTGTTTCTCTGCCTGTCCTAATTGTCTGTGATTGTGAACAGCTGTGAGTGATTGTCTGGTCTATTTAGTTCCCCCTGTGTTTTCCCTCTGTGTCGATTATTCACTTTATGTTGCGTTGTGTGTGTGCGTGTTCTCTTAGTCTTGTCGCAGCCTTATCGCTCCTCGTATGCCCAGGAGATAAGTATCTTATGACTATTGCTAGTACTTTGTTTTGCCTTGTTAGGAGACTTGCTTTCTCCACGTTTGTTTCATCGCTTACTGTGCAGTTTATTATTCTTGTTTGTTCAAATAAAGAGTACCTTTATTTTGGAATCATATCCCTGCATCGTTCCATTCTGTTCTGCTCTGCATCTGGGTCCAAACACATTGACTAACCGTAACAGAACAATCGACCATTATGGACCCAGCAGAGATAGAACACCTTCGCGCTGTGCTAGCTAACCAGGGGGCTTTGGTAGCCCAGCAGGAGAGGAATCAGCAGACAATGATGGCCCAGCTACAGCAGCTGACCCTCTCTATCAATAACTTGATGGCCGCCCAGGACAACCCTACTCCACCAGCGGCAGCGGCAGCTGCGGCACCCCCTCCTCTTCCAGTGAGCACTCGGGAACCCCGGCTGCCTCCTCCCGAGCGCTACGATGGACGACCAGAGGCTTGCAGAGAGTTCCTGACCCAATGCTCACTGATCTTCAGTCTGCAGCCCCTGACCTTCCCCACCGAGCAGTCCCGGGTGGCGTACAACATTACCCTGTTGACGGGCCGAGCCCTCTCCTGGGCCACGGCCGAGTGGGAGAGCCAGTCACCGGCGTGTTTCGATGCTACTGCCTTCACCCGGGAGTTACGCAAGATATTCGACACCTCCCGGGTGATATCGGGGCACAAAGCCGGCCGGCGGCTCACGGCTTGTCGACAGAGGGATCGCTCGGTGGCGGACTACTCCATAGAGTTCCGCACCCTGGCTAAGGAGGCGGGTTGGGAGGAGAGAGCTCTGGTAGTACTCTATGCCCAGGGGCTCTCGGAGGCGATGAAGGACGAACTCGCTCTCCGGGAGCTCCCGGAGCAGCTGGACGGTATAGTGGCGCTCTCGGTGCAGGTGGACAATCGGCGCCGAGAGCGAGCTCATGAGAAGGGCTCGTCACAGAGTGCTCCGTCCCAACCCCCACCGGCTAGAGAGGCCGCCCGATGGTTTCCGAAGGAGACCACGGAGGGAGAGGAGGCCATGCAACTGGGCGCGGCACATCTCTCCAGCACGGAGAAACGGCGTTGGCTGGACAAGCGGCGCTGTTTTAGGTGCGGGCGCAAGGGTCACCGCTATGCCACCTGCCCAGGGACCTCGGGAAACGGGGCAGCCCGCTAGTATCGGGAGGGGTACTGGCGGGTGGGGACCTACCCTCTGGGTTTAACGACCCACAAACTTTTTTTTTATGCAAGGTGCGCTGGGGGGACAGTATTCGTCATGTTCGGGCACTCGTGGACTCAGGGGCAGCGGGGAATTTGATGGATGAAGGTCTGGCCGGGGGGTGGGGGGTTCCTTTAGAAAGGTTGGAGGAACCGGTCCCAGTTCGGGCCCTGGACGGTCGGCCTTTGGGGTCGGGTACCATCACTCAACGCACGGTGCCGGTGCACCTCCAGGTAGGGGGGGGTAGTTGGGAAACCATACAGTTTTTTATTGTAACCTCGCCCGATTGCCCTATCGTACTAGGCCACCCCTGGCTAGCGGCCCTCAACCCCCCTATTGACTGGTCTACAGGACGGCTCGCCTTGGAAGCAGCCGCTGTCACTGTGCACGATGACACCCCGCTCACTACCCCACCCACTACTCTCCCATCCCCGTTGCTGTCCCTATCCCAACCTAAGTCACACACCACTCCCTCTAGTCTCGCTGTTCCCGCTCCCCTCCCCAGTTCTGACCTGACAGGCGTGCCCCGGATATATTGGGACCTGGGGGAGGTATTTAGCAAATCTAGGGCCCAGGAGCTACCCCCTCATAGACCCTATGACTGCACTATCGACCTTCTACCGGGTACGTTGCCGCCACGGGGACGCTTGTTTTCTCTTTCTCGCCCGGAGACTCTCGCCATGAATAACTATATCACGGAGGCACTGGCCGCGCGTCAGATCCGTCCCTCCACCTCGCCGGCTGGCGCAGGGGGACAGCGTCCCTGCATTGATTACCGGGGGCTGAATGACATTACGATTAAGAATCGGTACCCCCTTCCTCTGATGGATACCGCCTTCGAATCGCTGCAGGGGGCGCGACTGTTTACGAAATTGGACCTTCGCAACGCTTACAATCTGGTGAGGATGAGGGAGGGGGATGAATGGAAAACCGCCTTTAACACACCCAATGGACATTACGAATATCTGGTTATGCCGTTTGGCCTCGCCAACGCTCCCGCAGTGTTTCAAGCGCTGGTAAGCGATGTACTGCGGGATTTGATCGGTCACTCAGTTTTTGTATATCTAGACGATATTCTTATTTTTTCTAAGGACATTGCTCAACACCAACAACATGTCAGTCAAGTCCTCCAGCGTCTCCTCCACCACCAATTGTTTGTGAAAGCGGAAAAATGTGTCTTTCATGCCGACACAGTTTCGTTTTTAGGCTTCATTGTGACAAGGGGGGATTTACGGATGGATCCTGCTAAAGTTAGCGCCGTATTAGACTGGCCCCGTCCCTCCTCACTCAAACAGCTACAGCGTTTTTTAGGATTTGCGAACTTTTATAGACGGTTTATCCGTAACTTTAGCGCCCTAGCTGCCCCTCTTACGGCTCTCACCAGGACCACCCTGCAGGCCTTCGTCTGGTCCACGGAGGCGGAGAGCGCCTTCGTGGACCTCAAACAGCGGTTCACCTCTGCCCCTGTCCTAGTCCACCCTGACTCGGACATACCATTTCTGGTGGAGGTGGACGCCTCTGACATAGCGGTGGGAGGAGTGCTCTCCCAGAGGTGTGTGAAGGACGGGAAGGTGCACCCATGCACTTTTTTTTCACGTCGGCTGTCATCGGCGGAACGGAACTACGATGTAGGGAATCGGGAGCTTTTGGCTATTAAATTAGCGTTGGAGGAGTGGAGACAGTGGCTGGAGGGGGCCGTGCAGCCCTTTGTAGTATGGACCGACCACAAAAACCTGGCCTACATTCAGGGGGCGAAGCGGCTCAATTCACGACAAGCCAGGTGGGCGCTGTTTTTCACTCGCTTCCGCTTCTCCATCTCCTTTAGGCCAGGGTCTAAGAACACTAAGCCAGACGCCCTTTCCCGACAGTTTGACCCGGTGGACCTAGTAGAGAGAAGCCACCCCATTGTCCCAGAGACCCTCATTGTTGCCCCCGTGTCATGGGGGATTGATAGAGTGGTAAGGACGGCACTCAGACGGGAGCCTGATCCTGGGGGGGGACCTCCGGGGAGGCTTTGTCCCCAAAGCCGCGCGCTCACGGCTGCTTCAATGGGCGCATGCGTCGTCTCTCACCGGTCACCCCGGGGCTGCCAGGACCCTGGACTTTATTCGTAGGAGGTTCTGGTGGCCCACAGCGGAGAGGGATACGCGCGCCTTTGTGGCAGCCTGTCCGGTGTGCGCGCGCAGCAAAACCTCCCGTCAGCCTTCAGCAGGGCTCCTCCGACCTCTCCCCATCCCCAAACGTCCTTGGTCCCACATCTCCTTGGACTTCATCTCGGGTCTCCCTCCCTCCGACGGGTTCACTACCATCCTGGTGGTGGTGGACCGATTCTCCAAGGCGGCCCATTTCATTCCTCTCCCCAAGCTCCCCTCAGCCCGAGAGACGGCCGACCTGGTGGTGCAGCACGTCTTTCGGGTGCACGGTCTCCCGCAGGACGTGGTGTCTGATCGGGGGCCCCAGTTCGCATCCAGGTTCTGGAAGGCATTCGCTACCAGCCTCTGCGCCTCCGTCAGCCTGTCCTCCGGCTTTCATCCACAATCCAATGGTCAGACGGAGCGCGTCAACCAGGACCTGGAGGGCGTGCTGAGGTGCTACGTCTCCGGCAATCCGGCGACATGGAGCCGACGGCTGGCGTGGGCGGAGTACGCCCACAACACCCTCCTCTGCTCTTCCACTGGACTGTCCCCCTTTCAATGTCAGTATGGTTACCAACCCCCCCTATTCCCTGAGCAGGAGGAGGAGGCGGAAGTGCCCTCCGTCCAGGCCCACGTCGGTCGCTGTCGTCGGACCTGGAGGCGGGTGAGGGCGGCGCTTCAGCGGGCTTCGGTCCGGTCCCAGCTTCAGGCCAACCGCAGGCGTCGCCCGGCCCCGATCTTTCGCCCGGGGCAGAAGGTATGGCTCTCGACCCGGGACCTTCCTCTCCGGGTTGAGTCGAGGAAACTGGCGCCTCGGTTCGTGGGACCCTTCAAGGTGGTGCGGCGGGTGAACCCGGTGGCATATAAACTGCTACTTCCACCATCCATGCGGGTTCATCCCACCTTTCATGTGTCCCTCCTGAAACCGTTCCTTACATGCCCCCTGGCCCCACCACCCCCCCCTGTCCCCCCGCCGCGCATCGTTGATGGACAGACGGTGTACACGGTGAGGAGGGTCATGAATTGCCAGCGGAGGGGTAGGGGGTTTCAGTTTTTGGTGGACTGGGAGGGGTATGGGCCGGAGGAACGGTCCTGGGTGCCTCAGAGGGATATACTGGACCCTTCCCTGATCGAGGACTATCGACGTTTACATCCTGAGGCACCCAGGTGAACGGCAGGTGCCGTTCGTCGGGGGGGGATACTGTCAGGTTGGGGATCGCTCTACCTTGGAGCGACCCGTTGGCGCCCCCTATGTTGTGTATTGTTTCTCTGTCTGTCCTAATTGTCTGTGATTGTGAACAGCTGTGAGTGATTGTCTGGTCTATTTAGTTCCCCCTGTGTTTTCCCTCTGTGTCGAGTGTTCACTTTATGTTGCGTTGTGTGTGTGCGTGTTCTCTTAGTCTTGTCGCAGCCTTATCGCTCCTCGTATGCCCAGGAGTTAAGTATCTTATGACTATTGCTAGTACTTTGTTTTGCCTTGTTAGGAGACTTGCTTTCTCCACGTTTGTTTCATCGCTTACTGTGCGGTTTATTATTCTTGTTTGCTCAAATAAAGAGTACCTTAATCATATCCCTGCATCGTTCCATTCTGTTCTGCTCTGCATCTGGGTCCAAACACATTGACTAACCGTAACACACACCGAGTCCTGCGCCCAAAACTTTGCTGGCTCCAGCAAAGCAATGGAGCAGGAATCCGCCAAGCGCATGTGGGGCAGGTCGGTAAACGTTAATTTTTAAATACTGTTGCTCGGCAACATCATTCTACTTCTATAAAAGCTACAGAGAGAGAGTTCAGGTTTATCACAACAACACGACTTTAACACGATTTTTGATATATTCACCATCACGAGTTTGCTGTTTCATAGAAATGCAACGACAAGTGCAATGACAACTTGGTAAGTAATTACATTTATTAAGAAACAATGTGTTAACATATTAACACACATTAACACTTTATAATAACTTTCATCCATAAGGCATTTATAAACCACTAATAAATAACACACAAATAAATGTGAATATGCTTTTATCATGTTATGTTCTGTTGTTATGCTCTTAGGCATAGGTGAAAGTGGACCGGAACGGTCCGGTGCGGCGTTGGGGCAAGACTTTCTGTGCCGGAACGCCGTTGGGGGAAGAGATGCAGCTGCCTGTCAATCAAAATCCGATTGCTGCAGACTGCAGAAGCAATCACGTTCCATAATTTCCAACAAGGAAACACATGGCTGACGTTATGTTTCCTTGCACGTCTATTTTAATACCTTTGAAAAGGACACGTTAACCTGCTTTACAGTAGACCCGACGCGACGCGACGCACTTTACACTTCTGCGTAGGCCGCGCTGCAATTACACCGTCACATCGCTAGGTGGCAGTATGTTTTTTTAAATCGGCCTTAATGGGCCATAATCGCACGTGAGTGGGCGTCACCATAGTTAGTGACAGACAGGCCTGAGGAGAAGAAACATGCAACGAACAATAAGTCAAATGTTTAAAAGAAAGGAGAGAGATAAAGAAGCAGATAATGTGGCTAAAGTTAGAAGGAGAGAGCAAATTGAGGGCCAGAGGGGGGAGGCAGAACCTCTGCAAAATGAAAACCCACCCTCAGATGCAAACACAGGTGATGATGCTAACTTAGACTAGAGAATGGACATGAAGTTAGCTTACTAGCAAACTAGACAGTGGCTTACTCAGAACACAGTCTGTGTGCATACAGTACAACATTTTGTATGTATCCTACACATTGTAGGATACATTTTTTTATATATACTTTATTGCAGGGTTGTACATTACATTTCAAGTTCATTTCATACACTTTACAAGTTTTCTTCACTTGTCTAAGTTCATCCTGCATCATTTTTTTCCATTTTTTTTTTTTTAAAGAGAACAAAAAATAAAAAGATAAAGAATAAAGAATAGAGAGAAAATACAGAAAAAGAAGAGAGAAATTATAGGGATAGAGATAGAAAAGTAAGAGATAAAAGGAGGGGGGGTGGGAGGGGTGGGATCGGTGAGGGGGGGGGGGGTTCTTCCTACTCATTCATTCGGTCCATTTACTCCAGTTCATAGTGAATTGCTCTTCACGGTTTCCCACTTTATAAGTAATTCTTTCCATTTCTTTTATCTCTTCAACAGTTTTTTTCCAATTATTAACAGATGGTGGGTTTAAGTCCAACCATTTACGTGTAATTTGCTTTAAAGCTGCAATACGTAATATAGTGTACAAATATTTATCTCCCTCCCTGTGTATATCTAATGGAATAAGACCGAGTATAATATTGACTGGATGTATAGGATTTTGTAAGGTAAATGTATTTTTTATTTTTACTTGAACTGCCTCCCAAAACCTTTTCAATTTAGGGCATGTATAAAAAATGTGTGTGTGATTGGCTTCTCGTTCCGTACATTTCCTCCAGCATTCTGCATTGCCTGTTGGCCTATATTTTGACAACATTTTCGGTGTTAGGAAGATCTTCATATTTATTTTCCAAGCAAATTCTTTCCAGAAATTTGATTGTGTTGTCTTAAATATTATTTTGCATGCTTCTTTCCAATCTTCTTCCGTAATTGTTATTGCTAATTCGTTTTCCCATTTTTCTTTAGTGTTATCTTCTTGTATCTTGATTTCTTGCATGATTTTGTAAAGTTTTGAGATTTTTGTCTTTTCGCTGTTTCTATTTTTGCTCAGATATTCCATCAGTATATGTGATCTTTGTTCCTGTCTCCTCTGTTGTGTTATAAGGTAGCTTCTAATTTGTAAGTACTTAAAGAAATGGCCATTACTTATATTAAATGTATTAACTAAGGTTTCAAATGAGTCTATCATGTCATTTGTAACCATCTGTGTGTTATGTTAGCACTAGCAAAAGAGTCAAGTGTGGCAGAACCCCAGAACAGACGGACACAAGAGGCAAACTAACAATAAAAGGATTTATTAAAATGATGGACAAAAAGAATAAACCTACTCTAACGGGGCCTAAGTGGGGGGGAATGTGTGGATGCCAGAGAACTGGATAATGTAAATGAGGTGTGAGTGGGACTGTACTCTATGTGTCTGGGTGTGAGTGTCTAGCGTGCAAAAACTAGTGTGGTGTAGATATGTAGATGAGTGAAGTGTTGAAATATGTACGTGTACTAACCAGTCCAGAGCAGAGAGGGGGAATAGTCGGCAGGCAGGCAGGGGGGGGTTAGGCAGGAGGATTAGTCGGCAGGCAGGCAGGGGGTTAGGCAGGAGGAGTAGGCGGCAGGCAGGCAGGGGCATAGGCAGGAGGGGTGGTCGTTAGGCAGGCAGGGACATAGGCAGGAGACGTAGTCAATAGGCAGGCAGGGGGTCTAGGCAGGGGGAGGCAGGTTCCTTTGGGGAGCGAGGATCAACAAAGAAAACAACTAAAGTTAGCAAAATAACAAACAAACAAAACTCTGAAGTGAAACTACTTGAACGAGAATAGACAACAGGGAGAGCCAAACAACTAACCACATGGGTCAAAATAATCAAGCGTCGGAGGAAGGTTTCTGGGGCTCTTTATAGGGCTGCCTCCTCCTGAGTTGATAACCTGCTGTGGAAGGTCCAGCTGTCTCCACTTGAGCCTGATGAGGCTCAACGAGCGCCAACGAGGCAGGAGGGGGCGGAGACGAAGAGGGATTCACAACACTGTGAGTACACCTGTAGTCCCTTCCTAGCCCATTCTTCTAATATGTTGTCTGTTTTATTAGGTAAAAAGTCTGGATCACTGGCTATCTCTCTCAAATAAATACATTTGTCATCACATTTATACATTTTACGAATAGTTTTCCAATTTATGAGGGTATTTTCTATGCATCTGTTATTTCCACTATATTTTTGAATATCCTTTAGACTCAGAAAAGGTAGTGTTCCTATTGATATTGATATTACTTGTTTTTCTATGTCTTTCCATTTGGTTTGAACCGAGTTATTCATCCATTTCATTATTGTATCTATTTGAGTTGCATGGAAATAGGACTTTAGATCAGGGAAATTAAACCCTCCTTTTTCTCTGGTTTGAGTTAGTATACTAAGTTTTTTCCGTTTACTTTTGTAGTTCCAAATGAAATTTGAGAGCATTGTATTCCATTTTTTGAAGCTACCATGTGGAATGGGAACTGGTAATGTTTGAAATAAAAACTGAAACTGTGGGAGGATCATCATTTTGACGCTTTCTACTCTACTCATTAAGGATTCAGGTGTTATCTTCCATCTATTAAGATCTTCTCGTATTTTATTTTCAAGGGCTTGATAGTTGTCAGTGTATAATGTTGTTATATCTCCGGTGAGGTAGATTCCTAAATATTTGATTTTCTTTGCATCCCATTTCAACCTATATTTTTCCTTAATTTCCGAATCTATCTGTTCTCCAATTGTTAATACTTCACACTTACTTTCATTTAGTTTATAACCAGAGTGTTTACTATATTCTGTAATTGCTTCCATTAGGCTTGGTAAGGATTGGGTTGGTGATGTTAAATAAACGACTACGTCATCTGCATATAATGCCAGTTTATGCTGTTCCTCTTTTATCGTTATGCCTTTGATGGTATTATTTTTCCTTACACTTTCTGCTAGTCCTTCCATGCATATAGCAAATATAACTGCTGAGAGTGGGTCTCCTTGTCTTGTACCTTTATAGATTAGAAATCTTCTGGATATTGTGCCATTTACTTTTACTCTTGACACTGGATTTTTATACATTCCTTGAAGCCATTTATTAAAATTCTCATGAAATCCAAAGCTTCTTACAATTTCAAACATGAATGGCCATAGCACTCTGTCAAATGCTTTTTCTGCATCCAGTGTCAAGAGTAGAAGGTTTGCACCATTATTTTGTGCATAGTCCATTATATTTAACGTCCTCCTTATATTATCTGACAGCAGCCTACCTGGTATAAAACCACATTGGTCGCTGTCTATTATATCTGGCACAATGTCCTTTAACCTATTGGCAATAATAGCTGTTACTATTTTATGGTCCGTATTCAGTAGCGATATTGGCCTGTAAGACGAACATTCAGTAGCGTCCTTACCTTCTTTATGTATAACCGTTATAATAGATGAATTCCAAGTAGTTGCCCAATTTCCCGTTTGTAATACATACTTATATGCTTGTAAAAGTAGTGGTATCAATTGTTTTTTTTTAAAGTTTTATAAAATTCATTAGTATATCCATCATCACCTGGTGTTTTCCCCATTTTAAGGTTATTTATTTGTTGTTGTATTTCATTTACTGTGATGTCCTTAATGAGCTGTTAATTTTTTTATCTTGTTACCTGCTTTAAGTTTAACTTATGTAAGAAATCTTTCATTAGTCCCAGGTCAATATTTTCTGTGTTTTTATAGAGGTTCTCATAATATTTTACAAATTCTTCAGCTATTTTATCCTTTTCCGTTATTGTTCCAGAGCCTTCTACAGTCTTCAATTTCGAAATGTGTGCTTTTTTAGTCTGTGTCTTAAGTCGATATGCTAGGAGTTTTAAAGACTTAGTTCCTCCATCGTAGTATTTCTGTTTGGTGTATGTCATTAATTTCTCCACTTCCTCTGTACGAATTTTATCCAACTCCTTATACTTCTTTTTTAATTCATTTTTTACTATTATTTCATTTGTATTTTTTAATTTGTCTTCCAAGTGTTGTATTTGTTGTTCAAGCATTTTCTGTTTTTGTTGTGTTTGTCTTTTCTTAAATGCACAATATGCTATTATCTGTCCTCGTAGTACCGCTTTAAGGCCCTCCCATATAATAGTTGGATTAGTATCTCCATTGTCATTTATCTCTACATATTCTTTTATGGCTTTATTGATTTTTTCAACAAAGATCTTATCTTGAAGAAGTGAATTGTTTAATCTCCATATTTTTTCTCCCTGCTTTATATCCAAATGTATAGTTATAGATAGCGTAGCATGACCCCTGACGCCAGTTATACGAGAGCCGATCCCTACCCTGACGGCGCAACGCGGTTGGGTCGCACTGAGGACAGTCCGACCCGGTCGACAGTCACGCCGGGGGCAAGGGGCCCCGTCCCTCCCCGCAGGGAAGGATGACGCAGCGGGCACTTATTCCTCGGCCCCGGAAAGCGGCGAGAACCAGCCAGAGGCACTCTAAAGCTCACGGCCGGAGCCGCGAGCCACCTTCGCCCCCAGACCTTCCAAGCCGACCCAGAGCCGGTCGCGGCGCACCACCGGCGGAGAAAATGCGCCCGGCGGGGGCCTAGCCAGAACGGGGAGGGGTGCCCCGTGAAGGGATCCCCACACACCGAACCTACAGACCCTCAAACCGAGTTGAATCCTCCGGGCAGACTGCGCGGACCCCACCCGTTTACCTCTCAACGGTTTCACGCCCTCCTGAACTCTCTCTTCAAAGTTCTTTTCAACTTTCCCTTACGGTACTTGTCGACTATCGGTCTCGTGCCGGTATTTAGCCTTAGATGGAATTTACCACCCGCTTTGGGCTGCATTCCCAAGCAACCCGACTCCGAGAAGACCGGACCCCGGCGCGACGAGGGCCGTTACCGGCCTCACACCGTCCACGGGCAGAGCCTCGATCAGAAGGACTCAGGCCCCCGATCGACACCGGGCAAAGCTGTCTTCTATACGCCACATTTCCCACGCCTGCCGGACAGACGGGGATTCGGCGCTGGGCTTTTCCCTCTTCGCTCGCAGCTACTGAGGGAATCCTGGTTAGTTTCTTTTCCTCCGCTTAGTAATATGCTTAAATTCAGCGGGTTGTCTCGTCTGATCTGAGGTCGTAGTCAAAGAGTTTTGTACGTGGTCCTCCATCCAACAAGTTGGACTTTGGAGCTCACAGTCTTTCATAGTCAGGGCTTCTCCAGTCTTTCCACGCACATGTTACCCGCAACGACTCCCCGAGAACGCAATCGTAACGCGGGCAGCACGGAGAGACAGTGAAGTCACACCGGCAGCCGCGCCCGAACATATGGGAACGCGGTGTCGCCTCCTAGCCCAGCACGTCCCCCGTGAAGAGTACGTGAAGGGAGGT